>NC_057816.1:40462462-40815796 GCF_910594005.1 Cervus elaphus
TTTTTTTTTTCCCCCCTGATATTGGCCTTTAAAGCTCTAAAATTTCCCTCTGGCACTATTTTTAGCTATAACTCATTAATTTTTATTTAATTCAACATACATAATTTATCTTGTGATTTCTTCTTACCACGACTTACTTAGAAATATACTGTTTAATTTCCAAAGAGTTGGACACTTCCCATTTTCTTTTTTACTGTTGTTGATTTCTAATTTAGTTACTAACTCTGTCCAAGAAGACTTCCTGGAGTTGAATGTATTTGCACTCCAATGATGAATGCTGTCTCCAGGCAGAAAGCTGGTTGAACTGAAATGTAGCTGATAAAGGGCAGAGAACAGAGGGAAGGACTTTCCAGGTAGAGACCAAGTGTGTTAAGGGCACAGGCCTGAAAGCGCATGTATTCAGGGCCAGCAAGATGATCCCTGTGTTTGGAACACAGGAAATGTAATTATCTTCTTTTTGTTTCTGTCAGCATAGCTAAAGTTGGTCATTTTAGTTGATCTTGTCAGCCTGTTTTGGTTTCACTGATTTTCTCTACTATTTTTCTTTTCTGTCGCATTGAGTATAAAGAAGGTGCAGTTGGGATACAGAGCAAGTGTGGGACAGGATGCAGAAAAGATCATGTGAAAGGCTCCCTGGTGTTCAGATTCCAGCTTCACTCTTCAGCCCCTCTTCTGACCATGAGAGGTTCTCAGTATGAGGCCACAGATTACCGAACAGCGATGTTTCCTCAGGATGTTCTTGGCTGAGCACCAGCACCCAGGAAGGAGGTGTTGGAAGAATAAGACCTAGGCAGGGGGTGACGTGATGTCTCTGCTGATCGCTCTTCCAGGATCCCAGGTGCCCCCCTGGCCCATCGCTGAGGGGTGGCCATGTAGGACCTGCTCATGTTGGGCAGTGGAGACCCTCAGGCTAAGCCAGCAGCAGGAGGGTGGACAGTGGTAGGTCTCTGGGCATGGATTGTTCTTTCCAGAGCTGCACAATGAAAGCGGGGTCTGGACACTGCCATGCCAGTAGATGTTAGCAGTTTAGCAGGGTCTTCCATGGTGGGGGCCGCGGGCTCGTCACCCCCACCCTCCCCATGGTGTGGGCTCTTCTGGACACGAGGGAGGTGAAGGCTATGACTGAACCTGGTATAAGAAACACGCAGACTGACAGCCTTCTGTAGGCAAGCTGTTCCAGTTTGCTGAACTACTTCAGAGTGTGAAGGGCGGAAGAGAGCGTCCCTGAGTCAGGAACATGAAATCAGGTCTTCCCTCACGCTCCCCACGGGGCCCTTCCCCTCACAGCCTCTCTTCCTCCTTGGTTTGCTGACCGTCCCCACCCGCGTTTCTCTGGTTTTCCTTTTGGAAATCACCACAAAGGCATGCCTGACTCTCAGCAACCCACAGGGCAGTGACCTTTTCTGACTTGTGAGTTGCTTCGAGGCAGACACTCAGCCCTCACGCCCTCTGAGTCTTGAAGGGTGTGTATTCGTCCAGCAGAGACTGAACTCCCTGGTGGGTGGGTCACGCTTTCTGGCCAGTGGTTGCCCTTGCATTCCTTATTTCACCACCCTGCCCCATCCTTCAGTCTGGGCATCCACTGCAGACACCGCCCCACCATGAAGCCTTCTCTTATGCCCTCATAGGAAGGATCTTCTCCCTTCCTGAGCACATGACCTTTATCCACAGTTCTTTCAGGGACTTAACCACTTTCTCCCTGGTGGCAAAATGCCTTGTGCCCATATTTCATTTCCTCTTCTAGACCCCAGACCTTGTCAAGGCAGAGTCTAGATTTCCGCAAGATCTAGCCAAAAGTTGGCAATTCATAGATGACGAAATTCTTGGGAAGGAAGCCTGGGGAGGGTTACAGAAAAGTGAATCCAAGGCCTCCTTCAGGGACAAAGCTCTTATTCATCTTATGCCTGTGCCTCTCCCCTCACACCAGAAAGTTCAAAGGAAAAACACAATGACAAGGATGGCCGTTTTTGAACCCATTTATATTGTCAGTGTTACCCTGGGCTTCATCCAGCCCCATCCCAGCCTTTGAGGTTGCATCAGATGTTCTGAACATTCATGGCCTCCTCGGGCCAAGTGTAGCTGTCCAGCGTAAAGGAGTCATAGTCTGGAGTATAGACCAGGGACCTTACAAAAGCCTCCTTGTCCTCGGGCTCTGGGTAGTAGGAGGCCAGGTTGTGTTTGTACGCGAAGTCGAGGACCTAGAGAAAAATATGTGTGACTGAGGAACTGGCTGTAAGGAGGAGCCTGCCTGAAGACCCTCGCTTGGGAGCTTGCAGAAGGGGATACACCCTGCGGCAGGCATGCTCCTCTCATGGGTTGTGGCCCCTGAAGCCACTGGAGAGGAAGGAGCTAGAGCTTTCTGCCTCGTAAGGGAGCTCTGACACAGTGGAATAAACACGGTCTGAGGCAAGAGGCTTCAGGCTAAAGTCTGCTTCTGCTTCCGACTGCCTGTGGGTCCTTGGCAGTGATGCCATCCTGGCTGAGCCCCAGTTTCTGCATCTGTGAAGTGGGGGTAATGATGGCTTCCTCTGGCATGGTGTGAGGATAAAGTTAGGTAGCAGGCAAAAGTGTTCAGTACCTGATACTTTGTCTCTCCTTAACGTGGCTTGAATTGGAAGAACAGCCTGGACAATGTTCTTTGGGTATTAGCTTTGGCTTCACAAGAGCATGAAGCTAAATATCTCTGAAAGGAAGGAACTGGACAGGGTGGAGCTAGACTATCAGCTGGGCAGTTGGGCTTGAGGACAACAAGCCCAAAAGTCTGATTCTGGAACCCACATGGGACAACACTTGGGGACTGCATGCTGTCTGTCGTGCAATACGTTTTCTGAAATTATTCTTAAAACTTATAGAAAATGTAAAATACATATTAATAGAAATAATGGTATTATAAACCATCATGTATTTGTCATCCAGATGCAACAATTATCAACATTAGGTCAGTCTTTAGGGCACTATGTTCTGGTTCTCTGAATACCCATCATCTCTGCATCATCTGTTGGGTGACATTTATGCTTAGACTGTTTCATGAACTTGATCACCCCATGGCCCAGCCATCCTGAGAGAAAGAGGAAGCATGAGTGTCTACTCTGGCCAGAAAGGTGCCAAGTGTGGAGCTTTTTCAGTGTTCTCTCTTAATGTCCTCCAAAACTCTGGGAGTTGTTTAGTTGCTCAGTCTTGTCCAACTCTTGGCGCCCTATGGACTGTAGCCCGCCAGGCTCCTCTGTCCATGGGAGTCTCCAGGCAAGAATACTGGAGTGGGTTGCCATCTCCTTCTCCAGAGAACCTTCCCAACCCAGGAATCTAACCCATGTCTCCTGCTTGGCAGGCAGGTTCTTTACCACTGAGCTACCAGAGAAGACCCAAAACTCTGGGAGAGAGGAATTCTTTGGAAAAGAAGGAAACTGAGGCCCAGGGAGGTGCCGTGATTGTCCTGAGGTGCCTCTGCTGCTGATTGGCAGGGCTGGGACTCCACAGCCCAAGCTCTTTCCATGATGCTATGCAAGTTGACCTTTCTGTATAAATGGGCACTTATGATTCATTTTCAAAAAATCCCACCCACGTTCTGGTCCACAAAACTGTGGACTTTGATGACCTTTCTGCCTGCTGTCTGAGGGGAAGTGCAGGAGCTTCCCAGAACTGCTCTGAGTGGGTGTGGGTATGGGACTTGAGCTACAGGCCAGAGTTTGTCGGCAGCCTTTGGGGAGCATGCAGTGTAGGCCAGGGAGCCAGCATGTGGCCAGCGCTGCCCTCCCCTCAGTCCCCCTTAAGTCAGAGAGAGTTGAGGAACCCCGCCACCCGTGTTAAGGGGGTGAGGCCTTACTTTGATGGCGATTCTCAGAGACACGTCTCGGATGGTGCTCAGGGGCGGGTACAGTCTCCCCTGAGACAGATGGTGCTCAGAGACCTCTTGGGCAATTTGCTGGGGAGAGACAACAGAGAGGAATAAGCTGGTTTTCTGCCTTTCCAGAACAAGCCTGACCCAGTACACTGGAGACTTACCTCGCCCCTCATAGGTGGCCAGTCACTGCCGTCTCCTCTGTTGTCTCACCACCTCGTGACTCCGGGGAGCTTAAAGCTTAGGCTTAAAACAAGGACACATCCTTTATGTCCTTTGAGACTAGCTGAGGCTTAAAACAACATGAGGCGCTCTGAATTCTGAAGGAAAATCACTAGGGCCAAGATGAATAAACTAGTGACCTGCAGAGCAGCTGGTAAAGAACCCGCCTGTCAGTGCAGGAGAAGCAGAGACGTGGATTTGATTCCTGAGTCGGGAAGATCCCCTGGAGAAGGAAATTCCAACCCACTCCGGTATTCTTGCCTGGAGAATCCCATGGACAGAGGAGCCTGGCGGACTACAGCCCCTGGGATCGCAAAGAGTTGGACCCGACTGGGCCAACCATGCATGCGTGCACAGAGCAGACTCCAGGACCCACCCCACCCTGGCTGGCCTAACTTGTTGCCTCGGGAGGCCTGAGTCCCTCGCTTCCTGAGCTCCAGCCCCTTCCGCATGTTAAGGAGCATCCTGGGCGTCCATCACCACTGTCCTGCATCTCTGTATTCAGGGCTCCTTGATTCGCCGTCCCAGCCCTGGCCCCGGTGGGGACTGGCTGCTTCTCCAGCGAGTGACCCCACAACAGGCAGTACCTACTCCCTGCATAAATGCTCTGAGCCTTCACCTTGGGACGCCGCCTCCCGCAGCTCCCCTCCCAGCTCCAGGCTGCTCTTTGAGGGGCAGCCCTCCCCCGCAAGCCTCTTCCTCCTGCCCGGGGCCTGGTGCTCAGCCAGCCTTGCAGAACAGCCTCTTTGATGTGGCCCTGAATCCACCCCCACCCCGCCTTCTTGTGTCAAGCTTAAATCTGGGAAAGAGCCACGGGAGAAGTCTTGTGTCCCGGAACAGACCGGGGAAGGAGGTGGTCTTGCCTCAGAGTCTGGCAGACAGGAGGGACGTGGGCTGCGTTCTCACGCTTGGCGCTCTCCTTTCCGCTTACTCGGCCCAGCCTTCACAGAGCCCTGCGACTTGCCAGGCTCTGCGCTGGGTGCGGGAGAACACGGCAGAGAAGCCGGTCTTTTCCTCCCCGGAGGCTGGCATCCGTGGAAAATGAACGATTAGAGTGACCGCAAGGAGAGAGGACATACAGGCACAGAGGAGGGCGGGGCCCAGTGCTCCAGGGTCCCCCTGATGGTCCAGTGGCTGAGACCCCAGCTTCCAGTGCGGGGGGTTTTTGTTGTTTAGTCGCTAAGTCATGTCTGACTTGTTTGGGACTCCATGGACTACAGTCTGCCAGGCTCCTTGTTCATGGACTTCTCCAGGCAAGAAGACTGCAGTGGGTTGCCATTTCCTCCTCCAGGGGAATCTTCCCAACCCAGGGATTGGACCTGAGTCTCCTGCGTTGGCAGGAAGATTCTTTACCACTGAGCCACCTGGGAAGGCCTCCAATGTGGGAGATGTAAGGGGATGCAAGTTCAATCCCTAGTCGGGGAACTAAGATCCCATATGCCTCATGATAAGGCCAAAAAAAAAAAAAAAAAAACAAAACAAAAAAACGAGGCAAGGTTGGTGACATGAGAGAGGAAGCTGGAGCAGCTGAGGTAGAGGCAGGCAGGAGAGAGGGTAAGACCCTGTTCAGAGAGAGAAGAGCCAGGTGTAGGCTCACTCTTTATAAAAATAAAAAAGGCGTTCAGAAGAGAATACAGAAGCTAAGACCTGAAGGGCCAAGTATCAATGAATTTCTTGAAGAGAGGAGAAGGAACAGAACATGAAAATTATTGGAGGGGAGAGAGAGCATGACTGTGAAAAGGATGGACAGACCGAAGGCAGGGGGAGGGAAGGAGGGCCTGGGATGAACCGTGTGAAGGGGTTCGGACTTTCCTGGGAGCACCAACAAGCCATATGAAAGTCTGAAGTTTAGGAGACAAGAGGGCCTGTTCCCGGCTTCGAAGGATCCTCTTTGTGGAGCTATCGAGGATGGATTGATCAGAGGGAAGCAGGATTCCCCGGGATAGATCTGCAGCTAGAAATCTCCTGCAGTGAAGAGTTAGATCTTGGTAGGTGTGGTTGCTTCTCAGACACTGGGCATTGCTGATGCTCTGCTGCGGCTTCAAGGCAAACTGCCTGGGGCCCTCCTGGCGCACTGCTCACAAGCCAGGTGACCCGGGGCAAGCAACCTGAAGTCTCAGTGCCTCTATTTCCTTGTTTTTAACACAGGGATGATCGCTATATTTTACCAGGCTGTCAAGATGACATGAGATAGTGCATGTAAATCTCCTAAAACACATATTACTTTTTATATAGAAAAATGAGATGCAACTGAAGTTATCTTAATTTAAAAGCGCCCTTTTCAGAAATGTAACCTGCCAGGACTTTGAAGACCAGACTGTCAGCGCCAGGGAGGCAGGGGCCTTGTGCTGTTCATAGCAAGTGACTGAGAAGTAGATTGAGGAGGGGTTCCTGCTTGCTTCTTGGACACTATTCCAGAAACAATGGGGCTGAACTGTCCCACAGCACGAGGCGGGGGTTGGGCAGATGTCTCTGGGGGTTGCAGAGGAAGGATCTGGCAACCATGTTTCTGCACAACGGGGAACCTGCATGCAGACCAACTCCAAGCAGGAAGTGACTCTTCCTATGCAGTGGGGGTTTCAGACAGTTCTGCTCATGGCCACCAAACACCACCACCACCAATCAGAGCAACCAGAAGAAATACAAACACAAAATACTTAGACAAGAGGGACACAGAACCACAGCACAAAACCAGAGCTAGTGTGCGCAAGGCCTGCTTGAGGCTGACGGGCCTCCAGGAGACATGGGAAGAAGGAACTTGGTGCATGAAGCAGTGAGTTTCTTGAGGGGCTCATAGGAGCAGGGCTGGGTAGGGCTGTGTGGAAGCCGTTCTCTGTCATGCTGGCCTGGGGCTCTCCCCAGTGCCCCGGTGAGGGCGGAACACAGACATAGGCCAGAGATCACAGTTGAGCCTTTGGAGCTCACTGGGGATGAATGTATTTGATATTTGTTTATAGTTTTGAGAGTCCCTTGGACTGTAAGGAGATCAAGCCAGTCCATCCTAAAGGAAATCAACCCTGAATATTCCCTGTAAGGGCTGATGCTGAAGCTAAAGCTCTAATACTTTGGCCACCTGATGTGAAGAGCTGACTCATTGGAAAAGACCCTGATGCTGGGAAAGGTTGAAGGCAAAAGGAGAAAGGGGACGACAGAGGATGAGATGGTTGGATGGCATCACCAACTCAATGGACATGAGTTTGAGCAAACTCTGGGAGATAGTGGAGGACAGAGGAGCCTGGTGTGCTGCAGGCCATGGGGTCACAAAGAGTCAGACACGACTCAGAGACTGAACGATAACAACATAGTTCGGATTAGCTTAACTTTCCAACAGAAACATTTCTATTGCCGTGGTTCCTCAGAGTGAAGATAAATGTGAAGGGCTTGGTATTTAGTAAGCGACTGATAAATGTCAGCCACTGTAACTGCTATCAAAAACCATTATTATGAATGTGGGCTGTCATCCTCAGTGAATTCTTTCATTGTTTTCCCCGTGCCCAGTAAAGAGGGCTTCTGGGAGCTTTTCTAGTAAGATATGTGGGGCAGGTGTACTCCCACGTCTGTGCTCAAGACATGGGTACTCAGAGCAGGCCAACCCAGCAGGCAACCTTCCTTACAGAAAGCTGCCCTAGTGGGGCTTACTTTGCTAGCAGTTACCAGTAACGTGGCCAGCACCCATGGTCAGAAGAATCGATTGCTTTTCATGGTTCATAAGCCCACCGTCTGAGGTGGTTTCGGTGGCATTTCTGTTCTTGCCAGGCACACGGGTACTGCTGGGAGGCAGGGAGCCTGGCCAGGTATGTCCCCTCAGTGCCAGGGCCTCCTGCCAACACCCCCTCCCACTGACTCTTCCTTACCCCACTCTGCCCCCCTTAGAGACCCTGTGTGTGTTTTCAGAGGCGTTCAAGCCTCAAGGTGATCTTGAGAGAAGCATGACATTGGCGCCCTTTGCGGAACCACTGAAGGGCTTAGGGGGCAGGGAGTAGCAGAAACAAGACAAGGAGTCTTCAGGGACCAGCGCAGGCCCTCCGGGGTGTGCGCGGGAGCAGGGAGCAGGGATACCTCTGCCGTCAGGAGGAAGATCTCATCTGGTATGTGCCGGATCCCGCCAGCGATGACTCCCAGGGCCACGCCGGGGAACACGTAGGCGTTGTTGCCCTGCCCGGGAAAGAAGGTCCTGCCATCCTCCAGAGTCACGCTTGGAAAAGGACTTCCGCTGGCAAAGATCCCTCGGCCCTGGGGGCGGGAAGAAAACCACAGACAGAGCCTGGAGACGGTTGAGGGAGTTACGGTGGCCTAGTCTTGTCTCCTGAACGTTGAGCCCCTTCTCCACCTTCTCCCGAGGGCTCGGCGCTCTGCTGAGGACACTGCAGGTGCCGAAAGCAGGCCTGCTCATCTGACGGGAAAGCCGAGTTCCCACCGGGCTCCCTGGCGGCCACAAAACTACTGAAAGGGGAAGGTGTGCCTTTCTAACTTGTCACCTCCCCAGAGAGCCAAGAGGGTGTGCAGAGTCTACCAGCGCCTCGAGTTCTGGTCAAAGCTCCATGTGAGGGGACCCTGAGCACCAAGGCATAATGGTAAGAGCCGGGGCTTTGGAACCAGACCTGGGTTTGAGGGCCACCTCCATTTTTTTTTCCCCACCCTACTCATAGGGTGACTCAAAGCCATTGTGACTGTGTCCTCTCAGCCTCGGGCAGGAAGCACTCCCCGCTGACCTCGGTGACCCGGTAGCACTTCTCAGCTGTGCACTCTGCCTTGCTGGTGGGGTTGCTCAGGGCAAAGATGATAGGGTGCTTGTGGAAGGAGGCCATGTCCCTCAGGATCTGCTCCGTGAAGGCTCCTGCGATGGCGGCAACACCTACGGGGAGAAGGGCGGTAGTGGGGATGCCTATGTTTTATAAACACCCCATTCCTCTCCTGGTGGTGCTGGGGGGCAACTAGATACAGCACAGAAGGCTCAGGAGTCTTGGGGGATGTCATCAGCCATGGGGAGAACAGAGGATGAGAGAAAAGGGTCTTCCTGCTTGAGCAGGCTGAGACCCCCTGTTAAGTCCTAAGGGACCACTGGTCCATCCCAGGCCGCTTCCCAGTGAGGGTACACCTGTGAAGGCATTCCTGGCCACTGCCCTTTAGAGTGGGCTGCTCCCCACAGGATAGGGGTGATGCCAGGGTCCCCCTTCTTGGGAGAGGAGGAGTGCTCATTTCATCTTGGTCAGAGAGCCCAGCCTGCGCTTTCCCACTCTATGCAGCAATTCTGCATCGTGAAACCCAGCGTGGTGCCTCCATTTTATGGTTCACATGCAGCAATAACTCAATAAAAGTCCGTAGCACTGAATCGAACGTAAGGGGAAAGAGCTGTGTCTCCACGGGTTGCTGAAGCCCCCTTGTTGAGCCTCAGCCTCTGCCTGCAAGTCAAGAGAATTAGCTGGGCTGAGCAGCGGGCCGCCCCCTCCTCCTACCTATGATGGCCGTGGGCTTCACCAGCCTCACCACCTCCTCCAGGGAGTTCACTTCGGGGTGGTCCTGGGCAAACATCTCCTTCTCATGGTTCAGGTGGCTCCTCCCCTGCAGGAAAAGGAAGAACATGATGCAGCTGGGGCGGTGAGAACCACCGGCTGGGGTGGGGATGTGTCCGGAGACTCTCAGAACCTTTCCCGCAGAGCCCTGGGCTTTGGGCTGAGCTGTCAGAAGTGTTGAGGCCTGTCCTCTAGATTGGAACCTAAGATGGAACCTAAGGATTTGAAATGTGCATGTTGTGTGTGTGTATGTGTGTTTCTTTAATACAAATCAAAATATATGGAGAATCCAATAAAGCCTTTCTTTGAGTCGTGGCCTCCTAGGCCAGGACAGAAAGGCTCAGAGGAAACGTCTGAGTCTAATTAAGACTCTTGATCCCAAGACATACAGCACACAGGCCCAGTGAGGGATGGGGGCCCACGTCACCCAGTGTCAGGGTGTATTTGACAAGAGCCATTAACCTCCCCATGGGGTCGCAAGGAGTCGGACACGCGACGGACCGACTGAACAGAAACTGAAACTAACCTCCCCAGGGCACCCCTGGCGGCTCAGGTGGTAAAGAATCTGCCTGCAGCGCAGGAGACCCGGGTTCGATCCCTGGGTCAGGAAGATCCCCTGGAGGAGGGCATGGCAACCCACTCCAGTGTTCTTGCCTGGAGAATCCCGTGGACAGAGGAGCCTGGTGGGCTACAGACCATGGGGTCGCAAAGAGTGGGACATGACTGAGTGACCAACGCTTTCTCTTTCATTAACCTCCCTATAAATAAGAATAAGCTGGGATCCAGAACTGGCTTGCAATGGCCAGCTGCTCCCAGTGGGCTTGAGATTCTTTCCACTTCTTCCTTCACAAATTTTACTGGAGTCTAGTTTATTTGCGGTGCTGTGTTAGTTTCAGGTATACGGCACAGTGATTCAGTTACACGTATGCATATATTCGTTCTTTTTCAGGTTCCTTTCCCACATAGGTTATTACAGAATATTGAGTGGCGTTCCCTGTGCTACACAGCAGGTCCTTGTTGGTTATCTGTTCTACACCTAGCAGTGTCTGCATGTTAATCCCAAGCTCCTAACTTTTCCCTCCCTTCCACATTTCCCCTTTGGTGACCATAAGCTTATTTTCCAAATCTGTGAATCTGTTTCTGTTTTATAACAGAAGTTCATAACAGAAGTTCTTTTTTATTTTTGTATCATATTAAAAAATTAGGTTCCACACAGGAGTGATATCATGTGGTATTTGTCTTCCTCTGTCTCACTCACTTCACATTGTGTTAGATTCCTTCCATTGCTTCACACAGGAGGCAGTGGGTGACAGGCGGGTCAAGGATGACTCCCCTGGGTCAGTCGGTCTTGTGAGAACGGCAGCTCTGACAGACCGTGGAGGAGGGGTGAGCTCAATGGAGCAAAGCGATGATGAAAGGTGGGCAAGAGGCGAGTGTGGCAGCCTGCACCCGTGCCTGGGGCCGGAGGCGGGGTCCAGGCCCCGGTCCCCTCCAGTGGGAGTCTGCCCTGAGAGGGTCTGTTGCTGCTTGTGGGGAACTCCACTATTCTTGGCTGAGACCCTCATGTTCCCATCTCTGTCGTTAAAAAATAAATCTGTCATGGACACATTCTATGTTAGTGGAATTTGGGGAATTAAAACATGGAGCTCTGCGTGAAATCCTAAGGAAGGAGGCCGTCCTGCTGTGCCCTCAGCACACTGCAGTCAGAAGCTGGACTGTCTCCCTTACTCATTCCTTCACCAATGCCTCAGATATCAATTATGTTCTTATCACATGCTGGACACGGGTATCAAGACTTACAGCCTCATGGGGAGAGAGACCAGCAGAGGGGTGCCAGCCCCATAACGTGACAAGTGTAATTTTAATACAGGAAGGGCAGAGGGCTACGTGAGCAAAAATGTAGGAAACTAATTGAGACCTAGATGCTCAAGGAACACTGATTGAAGGAGGTAACAGAAGACAGGGAGGTGACAGATGGTGCTGAGTGGGCATGTGGGAAAGGAGATGGGTATTCGTTTCAGGCAGAGGAACAAGATATGCAAAGATGGGGAAGAGAGGGAGCATGTGACCTGGGGCAACTGTGGCTCAAAATGGCTGGAGGTGAGTGCAAGACAGGAAGTGGGGGGATGAGGCTGGGAGCAGGACGCAGACACATTTGCACTCACATTCAAAGCTTTGGACAAGAGTGGTTAAGGCTGCTGGGGGATGAGTCATTTGCTGCGGAGATCAGGACACTGCTGTCCTTCTGCTCTCTATTCTGTCTGAGCTGTGTGCCCCCGGAAGATCTCCTCCAGTCCCCGTCCAATAGTTGTAGGTGTCAGGAAACCTGCGGGTCTCCAGACTGACAGTACCTTGACGATGAGCCCCTTGGAGTCCACCATCCAGATCTTCCTTGTGGCGTCAGCTTTGGGCACACCTTCTTTCTCTAGGGCCATGACAAGGAGGTGGGCAATGCCCATGGCTGCCTGCGAGGTGGTGTTCAGACAAAAGACCAGAGCTACTCAGGATTTATCGGACACTTAGCCAAGATCCTCCCTTCTTCCCCGACTCCTCCCAGAAGGCCCCATTAAGTCCCTGCCTCGAGACACCCAAATGGTGGGGCCCAGGCGGCTGCAATGATCACCATGCTTCTGGGCTGTTTCCTCTCCTCTGGAGCCCAGAAGGCTTCCCCTCCTTGTTTCTCCTCCCCCTATTCTTACTCTCCTACTGGAGCGACTGGAGAGAGCCCCCGGTGGGACTCACCTCACCAGCACCTTGGAAAACAAACACGTGATTGGAGAGCTTGTTCTTGGTGATCCGCAGAGCAGCCAGGATCCCTGCCACGGCCACAGAGGCTGTGCCTGCAACAGAGTGGACTGAGATGACCGTCTAGCCCCCGGGCCCCACTGCCAAAACCCTTGGCAGAGTTCTCTGTACCTAGAACCTGTGATGGAGCAAGCAGCTTTCCCTCGCCCTCACAGAGTCAAGCCTGTAGGCATGCAGGTTGTCCAGCAACTCTTCTGTCGCGTAACACTCTGCATGCAGGGGGGTGTCAGAGCACTCCAGAGCTCCAGAGCAGATATTAACAAATACTATTGTAACAAGAGAGAGGCAGAGCTGCTAACGGCGCAGATCCTTCAGAAATGAAGGTCTGGGTCACCTTCCTAAGCGACACTGGCAAGCCGAGATCTTGTTTGAGGATAAGAAAACAGGAGACTGAGGAAGAAATAAATAAACATCAACCAGGGCTTCATGACTGGCTACAGAAACGAGGAATGTAGTAACCATGCAAATTTTCTTCCTTGACTATCATGAGATTTAATGGTTCATATTAGCTAATTTATTCTCCCTTTTTCTTCCTCTTATAAGTTTTGTTGAAGGTTAGTTCTACAACTCAGCCTTTAGATAACAGAGTTTTCGAATGTGACTGAGTTGGAAGAGGAGTTAATCTTGCCCAGATTTGGGTAGTGTGACTATCTTCCAGATATAAATATGTGCACTGAAAAAAAAAGTGCACAGTCAGAGTTGAGAGTTAAGGCTTATTTGGGGGAAAAATAAGGACTTTAGCCCAGGAGACAGCCTTTCAAATAGCTCTGGGAACTACTCGGAAAAGATGAGGGGGAGATCAGTATACATGTGATTTTAGTGAAGAGGGCACTGCAGTGAAGTATACGTTTTGGCAGGAAGGCTGCTGCTAGTCACAAGAAGGTTATCCCTAGTCATGGGAATAGCAAATTCCCCTGGAGAAGGAAATGGCAACCCAATCCAGTATTCTTGCCTAGAAAATTCCACGGATGGAGGAGCCTGGTGGGCTTCAGTCCATGGGGTCGCAGAGTCGGACACGACTGAGCGACTTCACTTTCTTTCCACTAATGATGTTAGTGCTTTTCTAGACGTGACAAGATGCAAGAAACTGGGTTCATAATATCTTCTCCTGAAAATATCTAACTATCTGATGGCCTGTTCTGCCAGTTTTTCCCAGGGCACAGAGGACCCCATTCCTGATCGCTGCCCTGAACTCCTTTCAGGGTGTGTGGAAGGTTGGCGGCTGCAGGGGCCAGCGACTTCATTCTTGTTGAAACAGATGAGCAGCGACATTCTCTAGCTGGTAAATGAAATAACTGTAGAGACTTTGCCTCTCCCCATTTCAGGGAGAAGGTAAGAATGTCTGCACTGGTTGGAAAGATAGTTGCATTTTATTAGGCATTTTGTTAGAACTGTTTCTGTTGTCAGCTGGGAGTATCAACTTGTAGAATGGGTGTGCACAGATGCTGAATAGCCACAAGCGTGGGCGGTGCCAGTTACTGGATAACTGTTGCTCCCTGGTCTGCAAACCACTTTCCAGCCTTACCAGCTGGCTTTATGGTGGGTCCTGCCAATAAGGGGCGCCAGGGGGTGACTGAAAAGCTAAATGAGGAGGGAAAGAACTCTTTTTTCAGCATCGTTCCTGCCTTGGAAGATTGCTTGGTAAAATGTAAGACATTCAGTTAAATTTGATTTTTAGACAAACATGAAATATTGTTTAGCATGTGTTCAATGCATTATAAGTATAAATATTCTAAAAATTGTTATTTGTCTGAAACCCAAATTTAGCTGATCATCTGCATTTCTGTTTTTGCTAGATCTGGCAACTCCATTGCCTTGGTTTTTCTTTTTTTCACTTACAGCAGCAGTTTGTTCCAGAAGCAGCAGTTAAATCCAGTTTGCACTTCGTCCATCACTTCTAGAGCTAACCTCATAGCGCTCCCCACCTCATCTTCCCCATGTTACCCCAGACTATGGGGGTGGTAGCAGATCCTCAGTATCTCTTCTTGGCTTTTCAGTTCTTTAATGTATAATCCACAAGTCTTTATGTCAAGTTTTCTGTTAAACCACTGATTTGGATGCTGACAGAGTCACAATAAAGTAACTGCAGCTGGCAATGCTAAGCATCTAGGATGATTAAAGAAAAGGAAATTCAAGTGGGATTGTTTATGGCTGGTTAAAACTATACAAATCAAAAAGAAATCGATGTTATCTCTGGCTGGTGAGGGAGGAGGGAAAAGAGTAAAGTCCCAGCCCACATTCCATTCTAAAGAGCTACAGTCCTTTTTGGAAAACTATTTCCCAATATAAACCAGGGCACAAAATGTTTTTGCCCTTTGACCTCATGCTTCTACTTTTGGGAATCTATGTATGAAAAAAATCCAAAAGGTATGTTGTAGGGTATATTTGACACTGTCGCTTATAACATAGAATGACTGGGAATAACAAACATCCAACAAAAGAGTGACGTTTAAGTAAATTAACTAATGTAGACCCTTAGTAGGATATTGCAGCTGTTAAAAACGTTCCTTATGATAGCAACACAGAAAACACTATGAAGTTAGTAACTGACAGCACATGTTGTTCAGAGTGCTTTATAAGTCTTAACGCAAAGACATTTAATTGTATCCTAATCATCCCCGTTTTACAGATTGGGAAAGTGAGGTATGGAGCAGTTTGCTGAGTTGTCCAAGATCACATAACAGAGTGAACTCAGGGAATCAGGCTCTCAGGCTGGTGCTCTTAACCCCTAAACTATACTTCACTGAATTAGTTGGAAGAATGTGCGTGCATGCTCAGTTGTGTCCAGCTCTTTACGATCCTATGTAGCGTGCCAGCCCTGTCCATGGGATTGTCCAGGTGAGAATACTGGAATGTGTTGCCATTTCCTACTCCAGGGACTCTAAATAAACACATCCACTCGCTGTGGAGATGCCGGGGATTGAATCCAGGGCCTCATACATGCAAAACATGTAACTAATTGGAAGGACGGGAACATTAAAATGGTCTACATAATCATGATTCTAATTGTATCAAAGTATACACACAGAATCTGGATGGTGGTGTAAAATACTAATGGTTGCAGGGTGGGAATAGGAGTGTATTTTTCATTTTCTGTGTCCAGTTTTCCACTGGACAGGGAGCAAGTTTTCTGCTCATCTAATTCTATTTCAGGACAACCTTCTGCCTCCTGAAGAAAAGCAATGAAAGAATCCCAAAGAAAGGCAATGCCAAAGAATGCTCAAACTACCGCACAACTGCACTCCTCTCACAGGCTAGTAAAGTAATGCTCAAAATTCTCCAAGCCAGGCTTCAACAGTATGTAAACTGTGAACTTCCAGATGTTCAAGCTGAATTTAGAAACGGCAGAGGAACCAGAGATCAAATTGCCAACATCTGCTGGAACATCAAAAAAGCAAGAGAGGTCCAGAAAAACATCTACTTCTGCTTTATTGACTATGCTAAAGCCTTTGACTGTGTGGATTACAATAGACTGTGGAAAATTCTTCAAGAGATGGGAATACCAGACTACTTTACCTGACTCCTGAGAAATCTGTATGCAGGTTAAGAAGCAACAGTTAGAACCAGACATGGGACAACAGACTGGTTCCCAGTCGGGAAAGGAGTACGTCAAGGCTGTATATTGTCACCCTGCTTATTTAACTTACATGCAGAGTACATCATGTGAAATTCTGGGCTGGATGAAGCACAAGCTGGAATCAAGATTGCTGGGAGAAATATCAATAATTTCAGATATGCAGATGACACCACTCTTATGGCAGAAAGCAAAGAAGAACTAAAGATCCTCTTGATGAAAGTGAAAGAGGAGAGTGAAAATGTTGGCTTAAAACTCAACATTCAGAAAGCAAAGATAATGGCATCTGGTCCCATCACTTCATGGCAAATAGATGGGGAAACAATGGAAACAGTGAGAGACTTTATCTTTTTGGGGCTCCAAAATCACTGCAGATGGTGACTGCAGCCGTGAAATTAAAAGACACTTGCTCCTTGGAAGAAAAGCTATGACCAACCTAGACAGCATATTAAAAAGCAGAGACATTACTTTGTCAACAAAGGTCCATCTGGTCAAAGCTACGATTTTCCCAGTAGTCATATAAGGATGTGAGAGTTGGACTATAAAGAAAGCTGAGCGCCAAAGAATTGATGCTTTTGAACAGTGGTGCTGGAGAAGACTCTTGAGAGTCCCTTGGACAGCAGGGAGATCCAACCAGTCAATCTTAAAGGAAATCAGTCCTGAATATTCATTGGAAGGACTGATGCTGAAGCTGAAACTCCAATACTTTGGCCACCTGATGGGAAGAACTGACTCATTGGAAAAGACCCTGATGCTGGGAAAGATCGAAGGCAGGAGAAGGGGACGACAGAGGATGAGATGGTTGGATGGCATCACCGATGCAATTGACATGAGTTTGAAGTAAACTCTGGGAGTTGGTGGTGGACAGGGAGGCCTGGCGTGCTGCAGTTCATGGGGTCACAAAGAGTCGGATACGACTGAGCGACAGAACTGAACTGAACTCTGCCTCCTGAAGGGAGATGTACAAAGCATACGACAGCAGGTGGCGCCAAAGGTATTTCATCAGAGGTCCTCTCAAAGACCCTGCCTTCTTGATGGAGCTTTTCCTTCTTGGATGTCAAGTATCTTTGTGGTTAAACCTGCGGCTGAACAAGAGCTTACCTGCAGAAATTCAGTGTTGGATGGAGAACATGACATGCAACAATGGTACGGATGAGGAAACCGAGGCCAGAGAAGGACAGTGGCTTCCCAGGTCAGTCACCAACTTGGAAGTAAAGCAGGTAAACCTGGGGTGCTGTTTCTGCCCCTCTCCTGGTCTATGCAGCTCAGACAGCCTTTCCCGACTCTGAGGTTGAAGGCAGCAGCAGTGGCCTCCTGGGGTTTCCCTGGGGGAGACCTGAGAAGCAGGTGCTAGTGGAGGTGGAGGGAAGTGAACTCCGGTCATGGATGTAAGTGTTCAGCTGTGACTCTGGAAGTGGCGGAAGACACAAAAGCTCGGGAAATCTGATAGAAAAGAGTCCAAAATGTCCAAAGGATACAATGGCAGCCTCTCCTAATTGATTGCTCTCACCGTGACCTTGGCTCTGTGCTACGTATATGCTTGCCTGCATTTATTTGTTCATTTATTCTTTACAACAACTCTAGGAAATAGGTACTACTGAGCTCCCCTCCTTTTTCCCCCTCTCAGAAATGGAAAGGGAATTTCAGGAAAATAAGAACAGCCAGGAGAGAAGTGAATTCTCTGACCACTAGGTCTATAAAACCTCAGCCTCTGGTCCATACACTTTGCCTTTCCTCCTGTTACATGGATGAATGATCCCTGCTCCCAGTTAAAGCCCCCTCCAGGTGTGGACTGGCCCCTACCATGTTTACCTATTCCAGGAATTTGTTTTGTAATTCTCTTCCCACACGCCTCTGCCCCTCCCCCCACACATCCTCAACTGCTCCCTTTCTAGTGGACCATTGCCATCAGCATACAAATACGTCATCAAGTTGCCATCCTTAAAAAGCCTCTTCTTGACCCTATGTCATTGCCACCCCATATTTTTGTAGTTGTTGCTGTTGTTTAGTCGCTGAGTCACGTCCACCTCTTTTGTGATCCCATGGACTATAGCCTGCCAGGCTCCTCTATTCATGGGATTTCTCAGGCAAGAATACTGGAGTGAGTCACCATTTCCTTTTTCAGGGGATCTTCGTGACTCAGAGAGTGAACCCATGTCTCCTGCGTTGGCAGGTGAGGGTCTTTACCACTTAGCCACCAGGGAAGCCCACCCTGTCTCTTTTTAGCCATATTCCCTTTATAGCCAAGTTCCTTCATAGAGCTTAATATACTCATTGTTGGCTTTCCTGGTGGCTCAGATGGTAAAGAATCTGCCTACAATGTAGCAGACCTGTGTCTGATCCCTGGGTCGGGAAGATCCCTGGAGAAGGAAATGGCAACCCACTCCAGTATTCTTGCTGGAAAATCCCATGGACAGAGGAGCCTGGCGGGCTACAATGCGTGGAGTTGCAAAGAGTCAGACATGACAGCGACCAACACTTTCATGCTCATGGTCTGCATTTCCTTTCTTCTTGGTCTCCCTGAAACCCAGTCCCATCAAGAGACCCTCCTGTCTCGATGCCACCAGTACCTCCCCCTTGTCAAGTTCAGGGTCAGTCCTCAGCCCTCCTCCTCCTTGACTTTTCATTACCATTTGATACCGGTGTTTACTCTTTCCTATGGGACACTCTGCACGTGGCTTCTGGAACCTCATGGTCACTGGCTCCCTTGCTGGCTACTTCTCATTCTCCTTTCTGGGATCTTCCTCCGAGGACATCCTCTGGAGAGGCCAGGGACCCTAATCACAGTCGAGAACTCAAGAGGGAAAACAGCAGTTCTCAAATCCTGTATTAGAAAGTTTGGCAAATATAGTCATCTCCATCATTAACTTTCATTTAAGTTTCATAAAGTTTCATTAAAGTTAATGAGGAGGAGGGTCTTGGGTTATGCATTAAGGATTTAAAAACAGAGAGGAAGGAAGCTGCTTAGCTTTCTGGAAGCAATCACCTAGAGAAGCCTGGGGGGCCAGGGTTGTGTTAGAACATCGCTTATGCCCACACACACCTGCAATGTGGGAGACCTGGGTTTGATCCCTGGGTGGGGAAGATCCCCTGGAGAAGGGAAAGGCTACCTACTCCAGTATTCTGGTCTGGAGGATTCCATGGACAGAGGAGCCTGGTGGGCTACAGTCCATGGGGTCACAAATAGTCGGACACGACTGAGTGACTTTCAGTAGGGGGAGGGGCAGCAGACCCCTGAGAGCTGGAAACAGCCCCCCGGGTGTCCTGGAAGCAGGGCAGACCAGCTGGACAGACGTCAGAGCTGGGCCGTTCCACCCCCTCTGCCCCTTTCCCACCGTCCCCGCACCTGAGTCTGGGGTATTTTGCAATATTGTGCCAAGTGGGTGACCACTGCCCAATGTCACTCCTGGGCTCCTGGTGAAGGGTGGGGTCATCTTGGGGACTGTGGGACAGGTTTGGCCCTGGGCGGGGTATCCTGGGGGGAAAGGGGCTGAGGTTTGAGTCTTAAGGACAAAGAGAAATTAGCCAAGAGCAGAAGAGAGTTCCAGGCAGAGGGACCAGAACATTCAGAATCGCAGAGTTGGCAGAAAACTCATGGAACTGAGGAATTCAGCAGGCTGCAGAAACAGGGTGGATGTGGACAGTGGAGAGAGGCGAGGTGGAACCCCGCCTCCCTTCTTGGCTCCCCCTGTCCAGGGCTCACACTGGTCCCTCTCCCCACTCCCGTCAAAGACGCTCTGTTTTGGGTCTCAACCTTTCCTCCCTCCCTCACTTCTTTGTTGGGAGCCTACAGTTCACCAGGTGTTTCAGTATTTGGTACCAGGACAGTCTCCGGTTACATGCCCGATCCTGCTTCTACATCACTACAGCCCTTACGATAACCTGGGTGCCATAAACAGAGGGAGTGGCGGTGGGAACATTTAACAGCGGATCGGCAGAGTGTCCGTCCAGCCAGAACCGATGCTCACCTTAGCAAAGCATCCTGGCCTTTCTGGCAGTCCTGGCTGCGTGCCTTTCATGGCTGTGAATACGATCATGTTCCTTTTACAGCTAAGGAAAAGAGGACTGTGAGGAGTTAAGCCACTCGGCCAAAGTCCCAAAGCAGAAGAGTTGGGGATTTCGACCTAGGCTTGTCTTGGAAATACAGCTCAGGAGTAGAGCATCTGACAGCAGACCCAGGCTTGTCTGAATCCAGCGTCTGATGGTTAAGCACTCTGGCTCACAGATGAAAATTTGAAAGCTTGAGGGCTGATGATGGCCCGACATACACTGCAGGCCCCCTGACCAGCCATCTGCTCTCAGGAACGTGGCAGGTCTAGAGGGCAGGGAAGGTCCAAAGAGGACTGGCAGGGCGGGGGGATGTTCTGGAGCTGACAAGCCAGCCGGGCTTTCCTGGGTCCAGCCCACACCATGCGGGCAGCCAGCCATGGAGCCAGGGGCCCGTGCTCACCAGGCCAGCAGCCTCCTGGAGCTGGCTTCTTGGGAAGGACACAGCTGGTCAGTCCCCGCGGCGTGACCATTCCCATCGCTGTTCCCCTTCTAGGTCTCCCTCCTCTGCTAAGAGTAGGGATGCTTCTCTGATCCCAGCTGAAACAACAAAAGTCACCTGAGCCGCTGCCCTTTCCAGAAATTCCTGACGAGGCTGCCAGCGAGTGAGTCAGCGCTGGGGCGGCCCTGCTCGCTGAGAACCAGCCCGGGGTGGAGGAGGCCTTCCACCAGCCCAAGCGGGGAGCAGGCTGAAAGAGACATGCAGCCCTGGGGGGCCCTTGACCTGCCGTGCTGGGGCTCCAGACGCCCCGCCGTGTGGCTGGCCACATGGGTTGGTGACTCCCAGCAGCATGGAGCAGCGGGCCGGCTGGGAGACGTCTCCAATCTTCCGCTCAGCACCAAGCTGGGCCCTGCCCTCCTGGAGGGCGGACCTGTGGCCTCTACTCATATCTTCTCTGACTCCACGGAGGACGTGAGGCTGGGCTGGTGTTCCTTTTGTTGACTTAAAAAATATTCATGACTTAAAAGTTGGGAGTTAGGTTTTATCTGGTGGGAAGTTTTAGGACTTCAAGCCTGGGAAGACAGCATCTCAACTGGCCCTGAGACAACTGCTCTGAGGAGCTGGCAGTGGGAGGTTAGAGGGGGAGAGGAGCCAGGTTACCTAGAAATTTGCCACAAAGGGCAGGTAATCTGAACGTCAAAAGTATTTTTGTGAATTCAAGAAAACCAGGTATCTCAGGTTAAGGAATCTAGCACTTTCCTATGTATAGAAAGACCCAAGAGTCTGGGCTCCCTGAAGCCATTCCTGTCACAGGTATCTCAGCTGTGGGCCAGGATTCTGCATTTTCTCACATCCTGAGCTCCCCTGAGCTCACTGTAGGGGGTGGCTGCAGCCTGATGGCTCTTAGATCACAGGTATTCTTCTCCTTCCTCAGTGCCCTTGGCTGCTGCTGCTGATGCTAAGTCGCTTCAGTCGTGTCCGACTCTGTGTGACGCCCACCAGGCTCCTCTGTCCCTGGGATTCTCCAGGCAAGAATACTGGAATGGGTTGCCATTTCCTTCTCCAATGCATGCATGCATGCTAAGTTGGTTCAGTTGTGTCTGACTCCATGCAACCCTATGGACAGCAGCCCACCAGGCTCCTCCGTCCACAGGATTCTCTTGACAAGAACACTGGAGTGGGCTGCCGTTTCCTTCTCCCCCGAGTGCCCTGGGGGCTCACTAGTTCACACGGAGGACTGCTGCTGCATTCGCTGATGACTGTGACATCCTTGTTTACCAATACGGCAGGAAACATTCCACTTCTCGATTTCATTCCACTTCTCGATTTCACGTGGGCAGCCTGGTCCCAGCCCAAGACATTATGGGATTCCAGAAGATTCTGACCACGCATCCTGCTAGGGGCCTGTCCCCAGTGACCACACGGGACACGCCTGTGGTGTTGGTTTACCACTGTGATTCCTCCCACCCTCCCTCCCCACTTTCTCCCTGCTACTGCTGCTGCTGCTAAGTTGCTTCAGTCATGTCCGACTCTGTGCGACCCCATAGATGGCAGCCCACCAGGCTCCCCCATCCCTGGGATTTTCCAGGCAAGAACACTGGAGTGGGTTACCATTTCCTTCTCCAATGCATGAAAGTGAAAAGTGAAAGTGAAGTCACTCAGTCGTGTCCGACTCTTAGCGACCCCATGGACTGCAGCCCACCAGGCTCCTCCGTCCATGGGATTTTCCGGCAAGAGTACTGGAGTGGGTTGCCATTGCCTTCTCCACCACTTTCTCCCAACCCTCTCCAATTCTGTGAGTGCAGGTATCCCTTTCCATTTTTGAATAGATGCTTTTGAACTGTGGTGTTGGAGAAGACCATTAAGAGTCCCTTGGACTGCAAGGAGATCCAACCAGTCCATCCTGAATGAGATCAGTCCTGGGTTTTCATTGGAAGGACTGATGCTGAAGCTGAAACTACAATACTTTGGCCACCTCATGCGAAGAGCTCACTCATTGGAAAAGACCCTGATGCTGGGAGGGACTGGGGGCAGGAGGAGAAGGGGAAGACAGAGGAAGAGATGGTTGGATGGCATCACCGACTCAATGGACATGAGTTTGAGTAAACTCCAGGAGCTGGTGATGGACAGGGAGCCCTGGCGTGCTGTAGTCCATGGGGCTGCAAGGAGCCGGACATGACTGAGCGACTGAACTGAACTGATGTAGTTACAGGTTTCTTTTTACTTTTTATTTGCAAGGAAAGGGAGGCAGTTCTTCCATGTTGCCCCATTAGCCCCAGGACTCCTCACTGGTCTTCTAACCACTCATTCAGCAGTGACAGTGCATAGCACAAGCTTCGGTCCTGGCCCATCACTCACCAGCTGGTGACTGAGTGAGCCCGTCCCTCTCCCCAGGCCCGCTGCTGGGGTGTGGGGACTGTGAGCCTCAAAAAGAGAGGATGGGGAAGGTGAGAAGAACAGTGACACCCACAGTGATGTGGGGTTTGGAACATAAACCTCGGCAAAGAGGCTTTCCAGCTCACCCATGGTGGGCACAGGCAGCCTGACTGCTCAGAGAGACAGCGGAGAATTCCGGCTGAGAAACAGTTAGGTTCTACCTACCGGATGAGCTTCCCAGGTGGTGCTAGTGTTAAAGAACCCACCTGCCAGTGCAGGAGATGGGGGTTCCATACCTGGGTTGGGAAGATCCCCTGGAGGAGGCCACGGCAACCCACTCCAGTATATTTGCCTGGAGAATGCCATGGACAGAGGAGCCTGGTGGGCTGCAGTCCATGGGGTCACAAAGAGTCAGACACAACTGAAGCGACTTAGCATGCATGCACGCACTTACTGACTAGCACAGGGAACTCTACTCAATGCTCTATGGTGACCTAGGGAAGGAAATCCAAAACAGAGGGACTATATTGGCTCAGGTGGTAAAGAATCTGCCTGTAATGCAAGAGACTAGGGTTGGATCCCTGGATCAGGAAGATCCCCTGGAGAAGAGAATGGCTGCCCACTCCAGTATTCTGGCCTGGAGGATTCCACGGACAGAGAAGCCTGGAGGACTACAGTCCACGGGGTTGAAAACAGTCAGACACGACTCACCAACTTGACACTTTCGCTTTCATAGCTGATTCACGTTGCTGTATGGTAGAAACTATCACAACACTCTAAAGCAACTATACTCCAATAAAAATTAAAAAAAAAAAAAGAAATAACCTGGTTCTAGAAATTGCAACCCACTGCAGTATTCGTGCCTGGAAAATTGCATGGACAGAGGAGCCTGGTGGGCCGCAGTGCTTGGGGTCGCAAAGAGCTGGACACGACTGAGTGACCGAGCACACAGCACAGTCCCAGCTCTATGTCAGGCTGAGGGACCTGGAGCAGCACGCTCACCAGTGACGTGGACAACCGTGTCCGCTCGCCCTGCAGACGGAAGGCGGGTGAGCCTAGGAAGCTGTGAGGCCGTGTGGATGGAAAACACTTGTCGAGCCTACAGTTCTCTGTGTGTGTGTGTATGTGTGTGTGTGTGTGTGTGCACACTTAGAGCCTGCTCCACCAGCTGTGCTTGCCCACGATGGCTTGCTTTCCACTTCTGCCCTCTGGCCTGGGCAGCCGAGGGCCCAGGTGGATGATGGCTGTCCTGCTGCCGGCTCACGGGCGAGGGTGTGACCTGGGAGCTGGTCAGGGGCTGGCAGGCAGGTGCTTCCTCCCGGGCTGCACGCACACCCTGCCCGCCGGGCCAGCATCGAGGGGACCGCTGTTCCCGGACTGCGCCGTGGTCTGCACAGCGCCCCGCTTGTCCAGGGCGGGCCAGGCTGGCACTGCCAACGCCTGTCCCCAGCCCGGGGGATGGGGTGGGGGCAGGCTGGGGGTGCGGTCACCATGCCCCAGCATTCCCTTTCTGGGGCTCCCCTCTCTGGACACCTACTCTTCCAGCATTGTGTGTGTGTGTGTGTGTGTGTGTGTGTGTATACACACACATTTTTGGGGTTTTTTTTGCTCGTTGGGTCTTCGTTGCTATGCACAGGCTTTTTCTGGTTTCGGAGAGCAAGGGCTACACTTGAGCTGCAATGTCTGGCTTCTCTTATTGTGCAGCACGGCTCTAGGGTCAGGCAGTTGCCCCATGTGGGCTCCGAAGTTTTGGCTTGCGGATTCCAGAACACAGGTTCAATAGGTGTGGTGCTCGGGCTTAGTTGGGCATGTGGGATGCTCCTGAATCAGGGATCGGACTGGTGTCCCTCGCGTTTCGAGGTGGATTTTTAACCACTGGACCAGCAGTGAAGCACCCGTGACCACCATAATTTCATCTGAACCAACTGTGCTAATCTGCCTCTTAAAAATGTATGAAAGTGAAAAAGTGAAAGTGTTAGTTGCTCAGTCGTGTCTGTTTCTTTATGACCCCATGGACTGTAGCCTGCCAGGCTCCTCTGTCCATGGGATTCTCCAGGTAAGAATACTGGAGTGGGTTGCCATTCCCTTCTCCAGAGGATCTTCCCAATCCAGGGAGTGAACCTGGATTTCCTACATTGCAGGCAGATTCTTTACCATCTGAACCACCAGGGAAGCCCCCTTAAAATATGGAACGCCTCACAAATTTGCATGTCATTCTTGACCAATGCAAAAAAAGATCATAAATCATATTTCTTTAGCCTTCAATGTGGACCACAGGGAAGAAAGAGGCATTTGGTTTTGTGATATGAATACAAAATCTGGGTGGGCGATTATGAACTTGGAATTTAGAGTCCAAATGCCTGGGTTCAAATTTCAACTCTACACTTACTGGTTATGAACATTAGTTATTCTGTCTGTGCTTCTGTTATTTCATTTACAAGACAGGGTTGGTAATACATGGTAGGATTAACATGTAAAGTGCTTAGAACCATGCTTGATGTATAATGAGTATTTGGCTCTAATCCTTAGCTATTTCTGACTAGGCTTGACTCCACCTAGGTTTCTCTATCTCGTTTGAAGAAAAGTTGGGACCTCTTTGGGCCCCATCTGCAAGATGCTGGCCCATCTTTAAGTCCCAGGGGCCAATACCTGTCCCCCACCAACTTGTTCATATTACCTGACATTTGAAAAGTTCCTCGGTTTGAGAAGATCTTGCTTGCCAAACTTTATTTGTTAAATAATAACCTACAAGTCATCAAGGTTTCCATCCGGCTTCATGAAATACTAGGAACAGCTGGCCATGCTCCTTATTGAGAAATCCTGGATGAGGTGAGATAAGCCCGGAGGGACCACCCCTCCCACTCCAGCCACATGCTGGCATTGCCACAGCAGGAAGCAAGTGCCTTCAGATACTTCTAGCTCACTGAACAGGGAACCAAGGCTACTCTGAATGAGAAGATGCTCTTGGAGTGTTCCAGGGCTATCACCGTGAAAGGCGCTCATTCCAGCCAAGTTACACTGTTGTTGTTTAGTCACTAAGTCGTGTCCGACTCTTTTGCGACCCCCTGGACTATAGTCCACCAGGCTCCTCTGTCCATGGGATTTCCCAGATAAGAATACTGGAGTGGGTTGCTATTTCCTCCTCCAGGGGATCTTCCTGACCCAGGGATCGAACTTATGTCTCCTGCTTGGCAGGCAGATTCTTTACCACTGAGTCACAGGGGAAGCCGCCAGCCAAATTAAAGGAAAGCCTTATCCTGCTCCCCTGACAGTGATACACTGCGTGCTCAGAAATTCCAACAGTGAGTTGTGGCCCGGCAAGGCCATTTTTATGGCGGCTGATGCTTGGGTCTGATGAGTCCTAAATCATAGCATTGTTGAAAATATCTTTCATGTCCCTAACCACCTAATTCTTATTTTCCTCTGAAACAGTAATGTTGTCCATTTTACAGACGAGGAAACTGAGGCTTAGCAAAGTTACAGGATGTGCTGAAGGTCACAGAGCTAAGAATTAGCCAAGTGGGAGTCGAATCTAGATTTATTGCTCTGTCTTAAACAGCTGCTGGCAGTAAACTGGCTCTCAGGTGGCCCCGCCCCACCCTGGCACCCAGGTGAGCCTTGTGAGGCCTCAGTCCCGAGCGGCTTTGTCAGGCTGGGTGGACACCTACCTTGGATGTCATCGTTGAACATGCAGTACTTGTTGCGGTATTTGTTGAGAAGGCGGAAGGCATTGGCATTGGCAAAGTCCTCAAACTGGATGAGGCAATTTATTCCAAACCTGTGGGGAGGGAGAGGAAAGGGCACGTGATTGCCTCCTCGAGCTGGTCCCTGGCAGACGTCAGCCTGCACTGGGGAGGGGGAGGTGCAGGCCAGGGGGTGAGGGCACGGCTCACTCACGGGGTGTGTGCCACGTGGCGGGCTCCTGGACTTCTGGCTCTGCCCGCCCCACGATGGAGGAGGGTGGGGAAGGCAGAGGGCAGGGGTATGGGAGCTGGAGGCCAGCCAAGCCCATATCATTGTGTCTAATGTGGGCTGGTGGGCTTCCCTGGGGGCTCAGTGGTAAAGGATCCGCCTGCCAACGCAGGAGACGAGAGTTTGATCCCTGGGTCAGGAAGATCCCCTGGAGAAGGGCATGGCTACCCACTCCTGTATTCTTGCCTGGAGAATTCCATGGACAGAGGAGCCTGGCAGGCTACAGTCCACGGGTTCGCAAAGAGTCAGATAGCACTGAACGACTAAGCACGCTGCCTTATTTAAAATCTACACTAGAATTGCCTCCTAGATTCCAAGGTCAGGAGGACGGTCGTGTTTCCTAAAAAACGACTGGCCTGGTGACCGGCGCTTCCTGTTAGCATTGTGTCAGGAAGCCGAGAGCTATCTCCTGCCCTTCACGGCAGGCTCCCTCAGCCAAGGCTCCCTGCACACGCCTTCTCTGGACTCCATTCTGGCTCTTGGATCCTGCCTTTTTGGGGTTGTATTGTGTCTCTCCTTGGAGTCTTTCTGGAAGCAAGTGTGAAGTGAATTGTTAAAAATGACTTAAGCCATGAGCCAAAACAGATGTCATCTCATGGGTCAATTTGTGACTGACAGCATCTGCAGTCACATTTATTGAGAAAAAAAGTGCCCTGATTGATCAGTATTGGGGTGTCTGAGCTTGAGGGCGGGAGACGTGCCTGCTATTCCCAGTCGTGTGAACTGGAGGCCTGGGATCAGCTTGGGACCAGCTGTGGAAAGAAAGACGTCTGCCCTTGTGCACACGTGGTGGGCGTCCTGTGCTGGCAATGTGTGTGTCTGATGAGGCTGGGGGCTGTGCTGGGGGCGGAACACACTGTTTCCAACCTCAGAATTCTGTGCATGGCTTATCCTTTTTTCTTTTCCAGAAAATTTACCCACTTTATTAACACATTGCAATTTATCATGTGTGCATGTGTGCTCAGTCACTTCAGTCATGTCCAACTCTTTGTGACCCCGTGGACTGTAGCCCGTCAGGCTCCTCTGTCCATGGGATTCTCCAGGCAAGAATACTGGAGTTGGGTTGACATGGTCTCCTCCAGGGGATCTTCCCGACCCAGAGATCGAACTCGGGTCTCTTGCTACATGGGCAGGCGAGTTCTCCAGCACTACCACCACCTGGGAAGCCCACATTGTACCATCTTATGTAGAGAACACTGAAAATACAAGTTACTTTGTAAAACCAAAGGCAAACACGGAATCCAAAGATAAGCTGTTTTACACAATAGACCCTTATCCTGTAGCTAGTATTAAATCTTAAATACCTACTTTAGGAACCACAAACTGCCGGAATACAGAAAGGCCACCCCAAACACAGCAATCTAAACAGATGAAAAGGTGGAGAAATACTCAGCAGGTAAAGGAACATGATAAATGCCCACCAAACCAAATAAAAGAGGAGGAGATAGGGAGTCTACCTGAAAAAGAATTCAGAACAATGATAGTAAAAATGATCCAAAATCTTGAAAACAAAGTAGAGTTACAGATAAATAGCCTGGAGACAAGGACTGAGAAGATGCAAGAAATGTTTAACAAGGACCTAGAAGAAATAAAAGAGTCCATCAATAATTAAATACCCACTTCTTTTGGTAAAATGATTAATCTACATACTCCTTAATTACATGTGCATTACAAACACGGCTCAGTAATTTTCAGAAACTGTTTCTGAAGAGGCTTGTTCTGAAAGGAAGTGCACAACGAGAAAAGGGAGAAAGCAAAAATAAGAACAGTAGAAATGCGTGCTCCTACCACGGTCCTTCCAGAAACTTAGTGAGTTGGGGCTGTTGCTGGGGGATCTGGAGACAGGTTCACGTTACGGAGCCCAAACGGTGAGGTGCTCACTTGCCACTGTCCGTCAGGAGGGTCGGAGGCTGGTGGGCCTCACCTGGCGCGGCCGCTGCAACCGAGTGGTCACTTCACCTCTGTGTTATGCCTCAGGTTTCTGTCTGTCGACAGACACCATAATATCTATCTGGCCAACTCTGGTGGGCTGTTGTGAGGGTTCAAAGCTGGGGTGACTTTTTTATTTGCTCATTTTTGGCTGCGGTGGGTCTTTGCTGCTGTTTTGGTTGGGTTGGGTCTAGCTGCGGTGGGCGGGGGATTCTCTAGGTGTGGTGTTTGGGCTTCACACCGTGGGGGTCTCTCCTGGTGCAGAGCTCGGGGTCTGCGGCCCAGGCCCAGCGGCTGTGGTGAGCAGGCTCAGTTTCCGCGCGGCATGTGGGATCTTCCTGGACCAGGGATCATGCCCACGTCTTCTGCACTGGGAGGCAGATTCTTTAACCACTGAGTCACCAGGGGAGCCCTGGGGGCGAGTTTCGCTTTTTTAATTTATTAAAATTTTATCTTTGGCCACATGCAGGATCTTGGTTTCCTGAGCGGGAATTGAAGTCCCTGTAGGTGATTTTTACATTGTAAGGTGCTAAACGTGTGTTGCCCTGACCACAATTCTTATTCCCCATCACAGAGCAAGTGCTGGTGGGGGCAGGGGTGGGGAGCTTGCCGTGTCTCCTGACTCATCATCCCTCTTCTCCTTGTACATTGAATATAAATAGTTAAAAAAAAAAAAAAAGCCCTTCGCGGCATAATTATAATGCTATGCTCGCCAAACCAAAATTTACTGTGAATTTTTGCTCAGGGTGTGAATTTCAAGTATTTGGATGGGGACCGGGGAACAGAATGTCTTTGGTGGCTGGTGACATTTTGATATATAGTGTCCTCACAAGATTCCCAGTGTTGCTCCCCCACTAGCCTGGAGCTAAAATGCCGAAAAGGTCAGACGACAAAACACATTCTCCTTTCTCTCCCATCTCTCTTTCACACACACAAACACAATCTGACCTTTAAGCAACCCCCCTCTTAGGTTAAAAAAATAAGGCAAGGATTAGAAATAAATGCCTGGGTTCAGTACATTATTCCTCTTTCATGTCAAATTAAGTTTCACATAAAAGAAACTTCCCAGGCAGCAATCTGATGAGATATAGGGTAAAATCTCATTCATTCAGGTCACTTTAATCTAACTTGGAATTGGGCAAAAGGCTATGTGAATTGTTCATCCAGTAAACTAGTTTCAGAGTTCCTGGACCTCCTTGGATTTAAGGGCCTCCAGGGACCCTGTCCTCCGTGGATACCATCCCCATGGCCACTCCCTGGACCTTTCGTCACCAGGAGCAACTTTCACACTGCCTGGATCAGCCTCTGACCACAGCCTTCCCTTTCACCTCCCTCACTGCCACTATGCCTGTTCTTCATCTCCCGGGAGACCTGTGGGCCTGTTACCATTTTCCCTAGTCCTGCAGTTGTTGTGGCATGTTGGCTTAGTCACTCCGCGGTATGGGGGATCTTAGTTGCCTAACCAAGGATCCAACCTGCGTCCCCCGCATTGCAAGGCAGATTCTTAACCACTGAAAGACCAGGGGAGTCCCCGCCAACTTGTTAAACTGATTACAAGCCAATTAAGAGCAAAAACACAATTTCAAAGTGAAGATTTAAAAAGCTTAAGTGGCAAAAGCACTTCTCTCAGTTCCTCCATGTAGATCCAAATACAGGTAATGGACCATCATACCAATTTCAATGTTAATGATAATATTCATGAAAATACTTCTACCAACATCAGAGGTAACAAAAACAGCTAATGGTTACAGATGGAGCTGGGCATCTGGTTGAGTTCTTTACAAGCATTATCTCAATTAATCTTCCCACGACCACATGTAGTAGGTATCCTTTCAGAGAAGGAATTCTGAGCTACAGGATGGACATTTACTTGCCCTGGGGCTATTTATTCTCCTACAATTGGAAAATGGTGGAGCTGCAATCTGAACCCGGCTCTATCTGACTCCAGAACAGTTTAGTTTTCACAGCAATATGATTTTTGTAAAAGATAAAGTAGATGTTAGATTTATTTTGACAACGAACTGGGGAACAGGAAAATTGTGTTCTCTTTCTGACATAAACTCTGAGTTTTGGGTGAGTCCATTTATCTTTGGTTCTCAGTTTCTGCTCTGAGAGCCTTGGGGAAAGAACCAAGAGCTACTTAACAATGGGTTGGAATAGATACACCAGGAGCTTCACTCAGGTGGTTAAGTCGGGCGGTCTGACCATTCCTGCTCAGAGTCACATGTGACAGAACACCATTGTTCCTGAGTCTTTTTTGAGCTGAGTCACAGCAGACCAGCCCCATGAGCAGGCCCCAGGCAGCCACCGTCCAGGTTGTAGGGCTGGGTCTGCAGGAGCCCCTCCACGGCCCCCGCTCAGACCCCCTGCTCAGGGCCCCGGGCAGTTTCCTGATTTTGGTGCTGGCAGCACGTCACTGGCCTTCCACCCTGCCAGAAGCTGCCCCTCACCGGGGTGGCGGTGGTGTGTCTGTCGCCTTCTGCGTTTGTGAACTCTTCACCCTGAAGCCCTGGCAGGGACTGAGGAACGTCTGATGCTTCTCAGGGGAGAATTCCTGCGATGGAGAAACAGGTGCGTCCCCAAGCCACACACAGAGCTGCCCAGACTCCTCCACCCTGGGGACTTCACTGGGAAATGGCCTTGGTGCTGCCAGGGAAGGCACGCTAAGGCCGGGGCTCATTTAAAGACACAGGGCTGATGGGTGAATGTTACAAGCGTTTTTCCCTCTAGCCCTCAGGCAAGAGGAAGGCTAAAAATGGCAGCTTGCCCCTGCGAGCCCTAGGGAGCTGAATGCAACAGTGAGAGGGGACCACGCCAAGGCCCACCGAGCTGGGGCCACCACCTGGGCTGCGGGCTCAGGAGATTCTCAGGCGGCTGCTCCCCCTCCCCCCGAGCCGACCAAAGTCGGCTGGAGGGATGTGGTGAGGGCCAAACATTCCAGGGGCTGCAGACCCGGTTTCTTTGCTCCGTAGGTCAGGACCTGCCATTCTTTCAAACACCTGGGTCTGACCTCTTTCGGGCCTGAACAAACACAGGGGACCTGGGAAGAGCAGGTGGATTTGCTCAGCCTGCCCCCAAACAGAATGACTAAAACCTACCCCTCACATTTCCATGGGAGCCCATTCCATGCCCCTAACAAAACACACACACACACACACACACACACACACACACACAAGACTCCCCAGTGGAGTGTACTCGGAGGACATCAGTTACTCACCGGGGAAAGCTATTTCTCTGTTTATTTATTAATTCCTTCCAGGAATTAGAGCTGGCAGAATCACGAAAGTGCTAGATCTTGGTTTCTATTTTACCCAATCCATTAAATTCTAGTCCCTTCAGATGCTCTCAGAAAGAGGTTACATGGCTCAATCCGTCTGGGAAACTCTGAATGTTCATGTAACATGTACAATGTATTATATTAAAGGCTCTGAAAAGTCCTGCATTAAGAAACCTGTTTAACTCAGCATTTTCTAAACATATTTGACTAGAGACCTTACCCTTCTGTGTCATACCCTCTCCATTTGCGATAGAACACAGCTTGACAGACATAGCTCTCTGCAGAAAGAACTGTGTACTGGGGTTGGGGTGTGTGTGTGTGGGTGAGTGGATTCAAGGCAAGGCCATCTCTCCCTGGGATGCCTGCAGGTGTTACTTCTGGCCGGAAGTATATAATAATCCTATAATAATATAAATATAAATATAAAAATCCTATAATAATGGATCTCACCTCCAGCCTTATTCCCCTCCTGCCAATCCATCTACTCTATCTTTCTAAACACAAATCCTTGCACACCATTTCTGTTCTGAAAATCCTTACAGGTCTCCCACTGCCTTTGTGTTCAAACTTCTGAGACGGCATTCACTTGGTAACAACCTTAATTAAGATCACCCCTGCTCATGTCTTCCAGCACTGCGGGCATATTTTGCTGCTTCCCAACTACTGTGGGCCCTTGCACTGTTTCATGTCTTTGCTTAGATGCCTAGGAGACCTCCTTTTATCCTGGCTAACTCCTACTTAAACAGTGAGGCCCTTATGAAAGGTCATGTCTTCGAGGAAGCCTTCCCTGATCCAGCAATTTCCTTACCCCGGGCGGCAGTAACTCTTCTGGGTCTGGCCTGCCTTGCTACACTGGGCACATCTGTTAGCATACATCACATTGAATCACAATTATTTACGGAGATTTCTATTTTAATTATTAAAGGAATGTATTGGGCAGAGGGTCCTCCTTGTGCTAGGAACTCTCCCAGGTATGATATAAATACTCAGTTCAGTAGACATTTCTAAGGGGCCTGCTGTGAACCAGAGACTGTCCTCCCTGCTAGATTACCAAGGCAAGTTCAAGAATTTCAAGTCTGATGGGGACACAAGAAAGTGAAAAGAGCAGTGGCAACATCCTTTGACAAGGGCAATAATGAAGGTATGTGCTGGGGACGTGAGAAGCCTCAAAGGGAGCAGACAGCTGTGCTGGGGGACGCAGTGAGGGCTTCGGAGAGCAGGAGAGCTGGAGGTGCACCCCGGGGCAGGCAGAGGGTCCCCGGCAGACGGTGCAGTGGGGCGGAGCGGGGCAGCGAAGGGGCCTCAGGCAGAGGGAACAGCACACGAGTGTGCAGTGGTGGGGGGCTTCTTGGAGCTGAAGGAACGTAACCAGTAACCAGTGCTGGAGCTCAGGAGGGGTGAGGACGGGAGGCGTGGGTGGGCGAGGCTGGGCGCACTCTAGGGGACCACCGAGGGGCTGCAGGCAGGGGAAAGTGGCCGCTGCCTTAGGATATTGGAGCGGGTGATGGATGGACAGCTGTGCGGCTCAGGTCACCGGGCTGGCGAGGGTCTCGGGAAGAGCGTGTGTGCGGAGCGGGGAGCAAGGCCGAGGAGAGCCCCCCGGCACAGCTCCAGCCAGGGCGCGGTGAGCGGCGGGGGAGTCCCCCGCGGGAGGGTGAGCGGGGGCCGGCAAGGCGGAAGGGGCCCGCAGAGCAGCTGCCCGAGGAGCCTCTGCTGAAACAGTGGCCGGGAAGTGTGGGTGCGTGGGGCGGGAGTGGGGTGAAGCTCGGATGATTGGGTCACTTTGCCAGAGCACGTTCAGCGGAGGAGTGGCCGGGGAGCCATTCTGCACGGGGCTAAGGAAGAGGCTTGGCTACAGACAACGGCAGGGAGACGGCCGGTGGCGGGTGTGGGACGCAGGGACGGCCTCGGCTTTGATGGGAGGTCTGCGTATGGGACGGAGGGGCCCGCAAGGAGGGCAGACGCGAGGGGCAGTGACGGGCGTCGAGGGCCTGGGGAGACGGGAGGAGGCAGGAGCCAGAGTCCGGCGGAAGAGGGAAGAGGACACGGTTCCTCCTTCCGGGAGCTCACAGCCTCGCGGAGGGACAGAGACGAAGCTCTCACCCCCAAGCTCCATCACAGACCCGCAGAGGGACTGACGCACCCTGCAGGCTGTGGTGGGAAGGGACTCAGCAGGAAGACAGGGACACGAGTCTGCAGGGGAAGGACCAGGAAACCACAGATTGGAGAAAGGGGGACTATGGCGTCGGAAAAAGAAATCCAGTGGAATGAGGCATGAGTGATTCCCTTCAAAGACACGAAGGACCATTGTGTGGATGGGGAATGAAGGTAGACTTATCTTATGTGGCCTTAAGGGAAAAAGCAGAGCCGACAGGGGGAGGTCAGGAGGCCAGAGATTGCAGTGCCCTATAAGGCAGAGAGCTCAAACGCAGGCCGGAAGGAGGCTGTCCCTGGAAGCGATTCCAGGCTCCTCGGAGCTCCGCTTGGCGCGAGGCTGTGGAAGGGGCTCCAGCCGCGATGGGGGTGCGGGCCGGGGGGGCGGGGTGTGCAGGCCCTTCCTTCCCAGGTCCCACCCCGGACGGTCCCCTGGCATGCCCGGCTCTGGCAGCCAGACTGGCGGGCTCCTGCTAGCCTGATGGGGGAAAACTCCCACCGTGTAACAGGGCAGTTACAGGAAGCAGCAACTTCTGAGCAAAAGTGCCAGAATAATGTGTCCGTTCCGTGGTCACTGATCTGACGGCAGTCCCAGGCCAGACAGAAAAAATAAAAAACCCCCTCCAGGAACAGTATGGACTTCCTCCTCAATTTCTCCGCAAACGGCGCCAGAGAGCCCGGGGCTGGGCAGAGGATGGAGGCTGACCTGCCGACTCTTGACCTCTCAGCGGTCAGAGGCCAGACCTGAGTGCTTCCTCCAGGGCACACGGCTCACTCCCCAACCTCCTGCTCTTCAAGCCCAGGCACCTTCCCAGCCACCAGCCCATGGGCTGACATGGGACATCAGCTCTGATTTGCCCACAGACTGTACATTCCAACCGTCCTGGGATGACGGGACGTCCTCTGTGAAGATCCTCCGGTTACTCTGGTCCACCCTGCTCTCTTGTTCGGGTGTACTGCCATAGTATCTGCACCAGACAGTCTGTCACAAAGCTGTGTCTTGGACTTCCTAAGCATCTAATAAACCGCTCCTCTCTCACAGGCATGTTAAGTCACTTCAGTTGTGTCCGACTCTTTGCAACCCTGTGGACTGTAGCCTGTGAGGCTCCTCTGTCCATGGGATTCTCCAGGCAAGAACACTGGACTGGGCTGCCATGCCCTCTCTCATGAAACTGGCTAAATTCTGCCCTGAATGATGACAGCCTGGGGTGGAAGAGCTTCCCTGGTGGCTCAGAAGGTAAAGCGTCTGCCTGCAAAGGAAGAGACCTGGATTCAATCCCTGGGTCAGGAAGATCCCTTGGAGAAGGAAATGGCAACCCACTGCAGTATTCTTGCCTGGAAAATCCCGTGGATGGAGGAGCCTGGCAGGCTACAGTGCACGGGGTCACAAAGGGTTGGACACGACTGAGCGACTTCACTTTGGGGTGGAAGACAATAAGGCCACAAACTCCAGCCTGTGTTTGTGGGCTTTCGAAACCGCCGTGAGTCAAAGTCAGGGAGGGGCAGAAGGGCAAGACTAAGCCAGGGTAGGGGATAGACTCGATCCAGGCAGGCCCAGGGCAGGGTCCCTTGAGGGCAGGGAAGGTGTCTCGCTCCCCACGTGGCACATGACCGCTGAAAAAAGCAGCTGGAACTGACTGCCTCTCCTGCGCCCTGCTCTGAACAAATCTGCTTCAGGGATCTGAGTGAGAAGCCCAAACCCACCTGCGGCCGCTTGCCTGGGGCCCTGGGCTTGCCCCGCTCAGCCCTTGCGGGTGAACAAGTGGAAGCGTGGAAGGGTGCCTGCCAGAGAGCACCGTCCCTCCCAGGGTCCCAGTCACACGCAGCCCACGGGGCATCCTGGTCCCGGGGAGGGGGGCGGGGTGGCGCTCTCCTCTTCCAGAGGCCGCTGCGGCCAAGAATCATTGTATCACAATAGCTACGCCCCGTTCCTTTACCCCAGGATCCAAGTCAATGCAAATAAGTCCACAGGCAGGAAGGGGCTTTCCAGTGAGGCTGGGAGAGCAGGCAGCAGAGACTGGAGAAAAACACCACAAAGTGTGGAGTCAGATGCGTTTGGGGTGGGCCCAGATTCTTCCACTTCTAGCTGGTGATTTTGGACAAGTGACTGAACTTTTCTGAATCTCAGTTTCTTTATCCCTCGGGGTTGCTGTGATAATTAAAAGTGAAGCACCCAGTACAGAGTAGATTCTTTAGAAAAGTGAATTGCTAATTCTTTCCTATGAAGAAAGTCATAACTTTTAACTCCATCTAAATGTCCCAGGCGTTTGAACACCGTATTCTCCCATCAACCTCAACTGATAATGCAGGCATAGCCATTAACTAGGCGGATATTAAATCTACACAAACTCAGCAATAATTATTTAAGCATATTTCTATCTTTCCCCAGTCAATTAAAAACTTCTTCAGAGACAAAGGATTAATTTCCAAAATATACAAGCAGCTCATACAACTCAATACCAGAAAAACAAATAACCCAATCAAACAGTGGGAAAAAGACCTAAACGGACATTTCTCCAAAGAAGACATATAGATGATTAACAAACACATAAAAAGATGCTCAGCATCGCTCATTATTAGAGAAATTAAAATCAAAACTACAATGAGATATCACCTCACACCAGTCAGAATGGCCCTCATCAAAAAGTCTGCAAACAGTAAATACTGGAAAGGTTGTGGAGAAAGGGGAACACTCTTGCACTGTTGATGGGAATGTAAATTGATACAGCCACTATGGAAAACGGAATGGAGATTCCTTAAAAAATTAGGAATAAAACCACCATATGACCCAGCAATCCCACTCCTAGGTATACACCCTGAGGAAACCAAAACAGAAAGAGACACATGTATCCCATTGTTCATTGCAGCACTGTTTACAATAGCTAGAACATGAAAGCAACCTAGATGTCCATCGACAGATGAATGGATAAAGAAGTTGTGGTACATATACACAATGGAATATTACTCAACCATAAAAAGGAAGGCATCTGAGTCAGTTCTAATGAGGTGGATGAACCTAGAACCTGTTATACAGAGTGAAGTGAGTCAGAAAGACAAAGATAAATACCATATTCTAACACATATATACCAAATCTAGAAAAATGGTACTGAAGAATTTATTTACAGGGCAGCAAAGGAGAAACATAGAGAATAGACTTATGGATACGGGGAAAGGGGAGGAGAGGGTGAGATGTATGGAAAGAGTAACATGGAAACTTACATCACCATATGTAAAATAGAGAGCCAACGGGAATTTGCTGTATGTCTCAGGAAACTCAAACAGGGGCTCTGTGTCAACCTAGAGGGGTGGGATGGGTAGGGAGATGGGAGGGAGTTTCAAAAGGGAGGGATATATGTATACCTGTGGCTATTCATGTTGAGGTTTGACAGAAAACAGCAAAATTCTGTTTCAAAACTTCTTGAGAGCAGTTTCTGACTTACTGCTATATTTAATATATTCTTAAGCATTAATAAATTCTTAAGCATTTCTGACTTACTGCTATATTTAATAAATATCTGTCCATTGAATGAATTAACGTATGGGCAACTATATGAATAAATAGATAAAAGAGTGGTTAAATGCTGCCATGAACTATTTTCTGATTATTTTATGTGTCCATATTACAATCTCAAGGGAGAACTGAACTCTAGGCTGGTCATTTCTCTGTATTGGCCACACTCTGGGACACAGTGAAGACATATGACAAATACAGGCTAAATGGGAACTTGAAACAGATTTCATGAATGATGTGAATGACAGCAAACAATTGGTAAGCTTCCCTTCATTTCCCACTTGTTTTATCATTATCTGACTGTGGGGAGAGAATTTTCTTTCTGGGTCTCAGTTTCTCCACCTATAAAGTGATGAAGTTGGACCAAAGAAGGTTGTTTCTTGCTCAGGTATTCTAAGATTGTGAGATTACATTCCTAGGGAGGGGAGGTGGGAAAATAAGACACGGATTGCACTGCAAAAGGCATTCCTAAAATTCAGTGTAAGTGAAAACACCGAGCAGTGACTGTCTCTGCTAAGAGGGACTTGGTGAGTGAGCGCTCCTTGATTTAGAGCTAACATTCATGCTCTTTACAACCTTTCAAAATAAAACCTTGAATGCCCTAAGCTGAGGGCTATTCCTTTGCTTGTGTTGTTTAAAACCACCAGGAAAAGTTTGGAGCCAGAGGTTCAGTTTTTCCCCTGGGGCCTGACAGCACTGGCTGGGTTTGCAGTTTGTAGAGAGGCCTGCAGGGGACATCACTCCTGGTGAAGGATGGGGCAACTGGTCCACTAGCCATTAGGCAGTTAAGAAGGAAGAACTGAGAAATGCCACCCAAGACCCAGATGCTGGGGAATTTTCCCCACCACCAATAAAGATAATGATACCTGATGTAATAGAAGTGGTATAATTATATTGCAATATAGCAATGTATCACGCTGTATGCCTTAAACTTATACAATGTTACATGTCAATTATATTTCAATAAAAAGAGAAAATAAAAAAGAAGGTGCCTCCCTTGCTGAGGGTGGCTAGAGAGTCTGGAAAATGGGAGTTGATGGCTGATCCCTCCATCGCCTCCCTGTTGTTGAGAATGGGTGGGTCATTAACCCTGCCTTAGAACGAGGTGGAGAGAGGAGACACGGATATGTGAAGTATTGATAGACTAGTTTCCATAGACCTCCCTCCCCTTTGTCCTCCTTGCCTGCTGCATCAAGGTGTCTGGAGTATGTTGGACTGTCTTTTCTTTCATGTAGAAGAAAAGGCGCAGAGATTCTCCAAGTCAGAGAGTAGGTTCTGGAGTCAGACCACCTGGTTCACAGCTTGGCTTCACCACTGTTAGAGGTGTGACCTTGGATAAGATCTCTAACCGCTCTGTACCCCAGCTTCCCTGTCTGTAAAGCGTGCCTTCATTCAATAAATGTTTATTGAGAGTCCATGCTGTAACTAGGCATCGTTCTGAGCGCTTGAGATACAGCAGGGAACGTAAGAGACAAAGATCTCTCCCTGGAACTTACATTTCAGTGGGACAGGACAATAACTGTATCTAGGATTACTTTGAGTATTACATGACTTGATGTACGTGAATGACTTTATTGTCTGCAGAAGCCTAGATCAGACCAACACTCACTTTACCAGACAGTGAAGCCTGGGATGCTTGCTTGCTTCTTTGCTTCTTTAGGGGTTTTTAAAAAAAAAACTCAGGGAATTGTCTTGAGAAAGAACTGCTGCTTAACTCATTATTTAAAAAGAAATCCACTGTTTTTTTCTAATTTTAAAAGAAATGCCTGCACATAATCAAACATCATGGAAATGACTGACAGTGAAAATCCTGGCAACCTCATGCCTTGACTGTAGTCACTCTTAATGGCCTGATGCAGGTACACGCAGGTATTTTTTTCCTTTACGTAACTTACCTTTTTTTTTTTTTTTACATTATTTACTCCTGGCTGTGTTGACTTTTCGTTGCTGTGGGCAGGCTTTCTCTAGTTGCGGCAAGCGGGGGCTACTCTCTAGTTGCAGTGTGCGGACCTGTGGCACCGGCCTCTCCGGTGGGGCAGAGGCCCTCCGGCTCTTGGATTCAGGAGTTGCGGCCCATGGCCCAGGGGTTGCAGCTCTTGGCATCCAGAGCGCGGGTTCATTACTTGGGGCACACGGGCTCAGCTGCCCTGAGGCATGTGGGGTCTTGCTGGACCGGAGACTGAACCGGTGTTCCCCGCATTGCAAGGCTGACTCCTGACCGCTGGACCACCAGAGCAGCTGCCACCACTTATCCTGACAGAAGTGTTTGTTTTTAGCATTATCCCTGTCCCCATTTCGTGAGGCTCAAACACATTAAAAATCAATGTGCTTGAGCCTAACAAAATGAACGCAGTAGAGTAAGAAGAGACTGCATGATGTGCGTGTGTGAATGAGTGAGACATGGAGAAAGAGACAGAAAGACAGAATGAGAGCAAATGGGCCACCGGGATGCCTACAACTGCGACATCCTCTCTGGCATGGAAAGACGGGGCTCAGATTTGGGGGCTCCAGTCTTCTCTATCCTTTCTGCCCCTTGAGAGGAAGGCTCTTTTCATCAACGGCAGCTCAGAGAAAAAACAGTCTTTCCTGAGTAAAGCACCTGGTTTCCCAACTCTTTTCGGATTGCCAGCAGTTGGAAAGAAGGGTCTCCGAAATGCCCGCAGGCAGTGATTTTTAAAGATTTGGGTTTTCTGATGGTGTCCTGAGCTAACACTAGGGCACTCTGCTGAATTTCTGTGACTCTGTTTTTCCTTTTCAGAAGTTTGAGCTGTTTCTTTTTCAGATCTGCTTGCCATTTTTTAAAGTACTGTGTACTTTCCCTATTACTTCCTTCTTGTAAAACATATCTCTTTATTACCTCTCAGTGTAACCACTTTACAGCCTCTCAGAATGTTCCTTTCCTTGGGGTTCTAATTCTCCCATTAGCTTCTGATCTTTCCACATGGTGGCTTGTTTCTGTGTGGCTTACCGTGAATCATGAATTTACTTCATTTCGGAATTGTTTTTTCCTTCAAGGAATTCCACAGGGCATGGGTGGTGGGCGTGTCACTACAGAGAAGTTTGTTTTCCCTCTGCCAGGTCCTGCAGCCGTGTCACTGGTAGGGGACACTTTCATACCCATTTCTTAACTTGGGAATTTCTGCATCATGTGGATATTATAATTGTGGACTCTTGAGTCCACATGTGGTGAGACTTAGTGTTTGCTTTCTTCCAAAAGACATTCCTCTCCTCCCTACTCCACCCTGATCCCCAGCTCCTTGTTATTCCCCTGAGGTTGGTGAGCAGATCCTATTTCTTCTTCATGGAAGGTCCAACCATTCAAAACTTACAGTTTTCTGCATCTCGGTTCCAATGTTCTGCCTTGTATAGGCCTCAATACTTGATCCCACCTGGGTGTGTGGACCCATCTCCAGGTCTGAATGATGAGAAGAAAACAGCTGTGAAAATGGACAGATTTTCAAGGCTGGGGAAACAGCAAGCATGAAGGCTCTGCAACTGTAACAGACATGACCTGTGGAAGGAGGAGCAGGAGGGTCGGTGTGGCCGCAGCTGAGGGAGCAAGGGAGGGTGGAGGGGGACGATGTCATCAAAGGCTTCCTTCCAGCTCCAAGAGCAAAACACAAGGGATGCTATACGTGTAGTCCCTGAAAAAGTCAGTATCAGTGGGCTGACCTAAAATTCAGTGATTTTCTATCCTTGGTCAAGTTTTCAGTTCTCATTTCTGTACTGAGAAATGTGTCCCACAAGAAGAACATTTTCAGTTCTGCACAGGGTAAAGCTCTCAGAATGGTGAGTCTGTAAGGCCCACCCCTAAGAAAGGCAATCCCTAAGAAAAGCAATGCCAGAGAATGCTCAAACTACCACACAATTGTACTCATCTCACATGCTAGTAAAGTAACGCTCAAAATTCTCCAAGCCAGGCTTCAACAGTATGTGAACTGTGACCTTCCAGATGTTCAAGCTGGATTTAGAAAAGGCAGAGGAAACAGAGATCAAATTGCCAACATCCACTGGATCATCAAAAAAGCAAGAGTTCCGGAAAAATATCTATTTCTGCCTTAGTGACTATGCCAAAGCATTTGACTGTGTGGATCACAATAAACTGTGGAAAATTCTGAAAGAGATGGGAATACCAGACTACCTGACCTGCCTCTTGAGAAACCTGTATGCAGGTCAGGAAGCAACAGTTAGAACTGGATATGGCACAACAGACTGGTTCCAAATCGGGAAAGGAGTACGTCAAGGCTGTATATTGTCACCCTGCTTATTTAACTTATATGCAGAGTATATCATGAGAAACTCTGGGCTGGATGAAGCACAAGCTGGAATCAAGATTTCAGGGAGAAGTATCAATAACCTCAGACATGCAGATGACACCACTCTTACGGCAGAAAGTGAAGAAGAACTAAAGAGCCTCTTGATGAAAGTGAAAGAGGAGAGTGAAAAAGTTGGCTTAAAGCTCAACATTCAGAAAACAAAGATCATGGCATCTGGTCACATTACTTCATGGCAAATAGATGGAGAAACAGTGGAAATAGTGTCATAGTTTAGTTTTGGGGGCTCCAAAATCACTGCAGTTGGTGACTGCAGCCATGAAATTAAAGGACGCTTGCTCCTTGGAAGAAAAGTTATGACCAACCTAGACAGCTTATTAAAAAGCAGAGACATTACTTTGTCAATAAAGGTCCATCTAGTTAAGGCTATGGTTTTTCCAGTAGTCATGTATGGATGTGAGAGTTGGACTATCAAGCTGAGCGCTCAAGAATTGATGATTTTGAACTGTGGTGTTGGAGAAGACTGTTGAGAGTCCCTTGGACTTCAAGGAGATCCAACCAGTCCATCCTAAAGGAAATCAGTCCTGAATATTCCTTGGAAGGACTGATACTGAAGCTGAAACTCCAGTACTTTGGCCACCTCATGCAAAGAACTGACTCATTGAAAAAGACCCTGATGCTGGGAAAGATTCAGGGCGAGAGGGGAAGGGGATGACAGAGGATGAGATGGTTGGATGGCATCACTGACTTGATGGACAAGAGTCTGAATAAACTCCGGGAGCTGGTGATGGACAGGGAGGTCTGGTGTGCTGCAGTCCGCGGGGTTGCAAAGAGTTGGACATGACTGAGCAACTGAACTGAACTGAAGGCCCCCATATCACTGCGCTGAAACAACTACAGAAAACGGAGCTCTCACCCGCACCTATTTACACGGATACACAGAATGCCTCTCCGTCAGGTGGGTCTGGGGGTGGGAGTTAAACTGAGTAGGTGAAAGGACTGATCGCACATACCAGCGATCTGGAAATGGACACGGCTCACAGCCGTGCTCCCAGGGCTGTTGTTTTTATTTCTTAAGAGTAGCAGCTGGGAAGAGAAACTGGGGAAGAGAAGGAAGGTATTATTGGAACAGTGGGGATGGATGAGTGGGTGACTATGGAAGAAAAAGATGGATATATTCATGGATAATTTAAATGAATGCATGAAAGGGGGGAGCCCTAAAGCATGGCCTAAAGGACAGTGACTTTGGAAACTGCCTAAATTATTATTTGTTATTTGTAATAGCAAACATTCATGCTTACTATTACCCAGTTATAACATTTACATGGCTTGTCTCATTCATTCAGCAGAAGCATTCTATAAGTTAAATATTAAAAATGCATCTTGGAAGTGAGGACGCTGAGGCACAGATAAATTAAGTAGTTTGTTAATAAGGGGCAGGCGAGAGGTTCAAACTCAGGCATTATAGCTCTGGAGGTAGTGCTTTTAACAACCGTTTTTAGTGGGAGGGGTCTTAATGAAGGGCTTCTCTGGTAGCTCAGACGGTAAAGAATCTGCCTGCAATGCAGGAGACCCACGTTTGATCCCTGGGTCGGGAAGATCCCCTAGAGAAGGGAATGGCTATCAAACTCAGGCATTATAGCTCTAGAGTTAATGCTTTTAACAACTGTTGTTAATGGGTGGGGCCTTAATAAGGCCCCCTTTCTATTTCTTTATCTTTTTTAAAAATTTCTTTTTTAATTGGAGGAAAATTTCTTTATGATATTATGTTTGTTTATGCTGTAAAACAATGCAAATCAACCATAATTATACATACACTCCCTCCCTCTTGAGCCTCCAGGCCCCCTTTCTTAGAGAGCTACTTACACTTTATAAGCTTCAGTTTCCTCATCCCCTAAAACAAAGCTTATAACAGTAGCCACCCTAGAGGGCTGTTGTGAGAATTAAATGAATTAATATTATATGAGAGCTCATATTAGTCTGTGCATAGCAGGTAATAAGTAAAAAAGAGTTATTGCCATTTTATCATTATCAATTATTTCATCATTATTATTTAATTTAATTAATTATTATTATTTCATAATAATAATTATTATTTCATATATATTATTTCATTATTATCAATTATCATTATTATCAATTCATTAATCTATTCTTTCCTCTCCTCTGCTATAATATGAAACTTTCAGGTCTGGGAATAATTTTATTCCTATTTTGATACCAGGTAATACAATCCACCTCTTGGGGAAAAATGAAATGGAAATAACCAGTTGGTGTGACTGAATCCATCTCCCCAGTTAAGTGAACTTCCTCCATCACATTTTGGCCTCTATTCAACCTGGTTGGTCAGGATAGAAGCTAATAGGGTCCTACAGAGCTCGATGCTGGTTTGCATTTTGCTACCGCCTTCCAGCTCTCTCTGTAACCGCAGACAGAGTCCTCATGAGCAACGAGAGTCTGTTGTTTCACAGCATCCGGCTCCTGTTTGGGTGGGAAAACATAGAAGCTGGACTGTCAACAATTAGCCGTGCCAGGCTGAGACTGGGAAACGGTCCTGTTTCTTCAGAAGCCAGACAAGCTAGAAAGGGTCCTGCTGCTCCTTCCTCTGAGCTTCCTTGCGTGTGTGTGCTTGGTCGTGTCCAACTCTGTGTGACCCCATGGACGATAGCCCGCCAGGTTCCTCTGTCCACAGAATTTTTCAAGCAAGAATACTAGAGTGAGTTGCCATTTCCTCCTCCAGGAGATCTTCCCGACCTGTGCATCAAACGCATGTCTCTTGCGGGTCCTGCACTGGCAGGCGAATTCTTGACCACTGGACCAGCTGGGGTGAGCTTCCTCAGACGCCAGCTGGTTCACAACCTTCTGTTCACTTTGACTGACAGTTAGCCTGGTGAGGGATTTCAGCCCCTCAACCAACCAACCAACCAACCAACCATCCAACCACCTGACCCCAATCAAAGATCCAACCATCCAACTCCCACCCTCACCATTTATGGTGGGTCCACCATGAGTCTAATCATGCACTGTGCCCCCCAGGGACTACCAGTCTGGGAGAGATGATACAGAGTTACAGGACCTGAGGAAGGAAAGTTCTTCAAAGTCCATTGGTCCGGCCTAGGCTGACACTTGAACCTCTCTACAAGAATCCAGGCACATCTTTCCCTAATTTCTGCTCTAATGGTATAAAGACCAAAAAAGGTTATAGAAAAGCTCTAGACCATTATAGAAAAGATGTCATGATGTGATGCATGATTAACTGACACATGAATTACGTGGCCATAAGTCATGCTATGATTACAAACAGGGCAAAGGGTTCAGGCCAGGCTGGTCGGGGCAGATTTCCCTGGGGAGGGCAGACTCTGAGTTGGGGTGTTGCCATGGCTTCTGTTCTCATCTCCCACATCCTGTCAATTTCAGTACTTCCGTTGCTCAAGAACTTACCAAGCCTCCCTGCTGCTCTCTGCATCAAGTTCCAACTAAAGCTTTGTGAGAATTGATTGTTTTCAAACATTTTTAGTAGAAGTTTTTTTTTTTTTTAATTAATGAAACCTTGAACAGAACCGTGATACAGAAAGCATTTAAAAGCAATGATATTTTTCTTCAAGTAGTTTTAGTCTTATATGGTTGCTGAGAAATATTCATTTCTAGCAGCCTGGATGCACCTCGGTAAATGCTTGGAGTTTGAGGAAGCTTGGTTTAAAATCACTTAATTATTGGGACTTCCCTGGTGATCCAGTGGTTAAGAATCTGCTGTGCAATGCAGAGGACAGGGGTTGGATCCCTGGTCAGGGTACTAGGATCCAAAGTGCCGCAGAGCATCTAAGCTTGCACACCACAACTACGGAGCCTGCATGCCCTTGGAGCCCATGTGCCACAACTAGAGGTCCTGTACCGCAAGGAAGGATCCTGCATGATGCAATGGAAGTCCTATGTGCCGCAACTAAGACCCAGTGCAGCTGAAATGAAGAAACACACACACAGATATTAAAGAAAACACTGGGCTAGATAAGCCCTTTCTCCTTCTGAGCGCTAATAGTCACAGCCCTTTTCCTGGATTTCGAGGCCTATCCTGTAGCCCACTCTACTCCTGTGTGTTTGCTCACTTGCTCAGTGCTCAGCTGTGTCCAACTCTTTGTGACCCCATGGACTGTAGCCCACCAGGCTCCTCTGTCCCTGGGATTTCCCAGTCGAGAATACTGGAGTGGGTTGCCATGTCCATCTCCAGGGGATCTTCCTGACCCGAGGATTGAACCTTGAGTCTCCTGCGTCTCCTGCATTGGCAGGAGGATTCTTTACCACCCCTGGGAAACCCCTATACCTACTTAACTTTATTTTGAGCCAATAAACATCCATCTCTGTGGGACCAGTCCTCCAGAGTTTTTGCCTACTCCTTGCCTTTGCTGTGTCCTTGCCTTCCTCATGATGTATCATCCATGTGGAATGTACTCTCTCTCCCGTGGCTTACTCACATTTGGCCCTGCCTCTGTTTACTTTCCATCTCTCTGCAGTCATCCCTGATTGCTCCTTTGTCTGAATTTCTATTGAACTGAAGGCCAATACCGAACAGTCGAGTACTTAATTCTTCTCTAATTGCTTCCTGCTCAAAATGTCTCATTGGAAGACCTGTAAGAGTCATGAGGACACACTGCATGTCTTTTATTTCTTTGGAATCTCATTAGTGAAGTTCTGGGCATGCAGTCATTATTCAAACGCCCTGGAAAAGCATGATTAGCTCTGTTATTTGTGCTGCTCTCAGCTTTCTCAGAGCTTCTCACCTCAGTGCCGAAAATAAAGCTCAGTTCCCAGGAGTGAGCGATCCGTACCTCCTGTTCTTATCTTTTTGCCAAAAATACATTCCCTCATGGGTTGAGCTGGAAAAGTCAAATTCTGAAAAAAGTAGACAAATTTGTTGGGAGGGTGATGTGACTTTCTGTATTCCGCAGGAACTTTTTCATAAGCCAGAGAGTCACAACTGTTTTTTACTGATTTATCTATCTATTAATACTTATTTTTGGCTGTACTGGGTCTTTGCTACTGCGCTCAGGCTTTCTCTAGTTGTGGCGAGGGGGACTATTCTCTGGTTGAGGTGTGGCTTCTCTTGCTTTGGAGCATACGCTCTGGGGTGCTTGAACTTCAGCAGTTGTGGCCTGAGGGTTCCAGAGCTCAGGCTCAGTAGTTGTGGCCCACAGGCTTAGCTGCTTCACTGCGAATGGGATCTTCCCAGGACATGGGATTAAAATCATGTCTTCTGCATTGGCAGATGGGTCCTCAACCATTGGACCACCAGGGAAGTCCTTGGAGTCTATATGATTGATATATAGGTGAATCTAATGCCAGGCCAGGTTTGGGAACCATAGGTCAGTATTCATATGCCTTCGTTTATTTGATCCACTGCTTTGTTCCAGTGTGGGTGGAGGGTGGGCATGGGGGTGGAGGGTATCATGGGAGCATAGGCCATGATTTGTAACTCAGAAGAAGCAGCTGTAATTTCATGTGGATCCAACAGACAGGCTTGGTGTAGTTCTTGAAATATCCTGAACACCTGGAGATGAGAAGTCTTCAGCCTCCAGGATCTTTTGGCCTCTGAGTTGCTACTGAACTTTAGGAGTTGCAGAGGGATCAGCCCACGTGGGTGTTCATGGAGTCACAGATGCTGAGGTCACAGGCTCCACACAGATCTGGTAGGGTTAAAGCAGGCACACGTGTTGCCACGCCTCACTGCCCTGCTCAGGGCACACACTGCTGATCAGCCACAACCCCATCTCCAGTGGTGCTTAGAGAGGCCTTAGAATCCCAGCAATCAGTGCTAGCACACGGAACAAAACCTTTTACTCTCCTTGCCATTCCTACCAGCAATGTCCTAGTGTATTCCTGGGCTTCCCTGGTGGCTCAGCTGGTAAAGAGTCCACCTGCAGTATGGGAGACCTGGGTTTGATCCCTGGGTTGGGAAGATCCCCTGGAGAAGGGAAAGGCTGCCCACTCCAGCATCCTGGCCTAGAGAATTCCATGGACTGTATAGTCCATGGGGTCGCAAGGAGTCACAGTGTACTCCTAAATTTTGCTGAGCAGATTAACTTGCAGTTATTCACAGGGCACAGTTTAAAATTCAGTAGTAAGACACACTCTCTGCTCTCTCTGCTGTCTTTTCCTAGGTGAACCCCATCATGCCCTCGACAGAGCGACTAACCACATGTGCGCATTTGTACCTTGACCTTACAGACGCACGTGTGTGCTAGTCGCTGGGTCATGTCCTGATTCTTGGTGCTCCCGTGGACTGCAGCCCACCAGGCTCCTCTGTCCATGGGGTTCTCCAGGCAAGAATCCTGGCGTGAGGAGCCATTCCCTTCTCCAGGGGGTCTTCCCGACCCAGGGGTCAAATCCAGACCTCCTGCATTGCAGGCTGATCCTTTACTGTCTGAGCCACGAGGGCAGCCCTTGACCTTACAAACCATCTATGAACTGGTAACTCCCAACTTTATATTCCCACCCTAGAACCCTTCTTAACGAGACTCGGAGGCTGAGAAAGCTTAGAGGTGAGGTCTGAAGGCCAGGAGGCAGATAAGAATGTCTCTGCATGCACAGATCCTTGAGAGCAGACTGCTTATTTCTCTGAGGGTTGCCAACTACACCTGACACGATGTCTTATATACAGCAGGTCCTCAATACCCGACTGCCGACTTTAGGTGATGCAGCTCCCTGTTTCTATGTGGAAGGATGGTATTCTTTTTCTCTTCCCTTCTTGCATTTCCGGGGCACAGCCTCTGGTAATGCTGGCTGCCCCGTTCCCTGTCCCTCCTAGGCTGGATGGGGTGTGGTTGTCTGTTACCTTGGTGGCTCCCGATGAGCCATGCCTCCTGATGTTTAGACCTTTGTGTTCTCTTTCCCCCTTGGAATCGGGGGTGGACCTGTGATTTGCTTTAACCAGGAGAATGTGATGGAAGTCATACTGTGCTAGTCCAACTGTGGCATGAACCTCAGGTCTCTGGTGTAGGATGGTATGTGTGTGTGTGTGTGTGAGAGAGAGAGAGAGAGAGAGAGAGAAATAGAAAACCGGAGAGAAAGATGGAGAGACTCAAAAAGACATTTTCCTGGAGCTAAGACACAGATGACTTTCTTTTTTTAAAGTCACATTTAAAAAAAATCAAATATCTCCTTTCTTTGTTATCACTCTTATCAAGAGTTTAGAAATCTCTATATTTAGAGTTTGGGGAGCTAGAGATTGGGGGTGACATCCTCTCATGGCCTGCATAAAGGCCAAAGCTGCTGCTTCAGACATCAAACGCCCGTCCAGCCCAGGCCAAGCATCAGACAGAACTGGGGCTCCACGTGCAAACTTAGAATAGATTCTGCTGTAAGCGGCAACCATCGGGAAAAGCCTATGACTCAGGTGCGTCACTCTGGGGCCCAGCGCAGGGCAGGGAGAGAGTGGGAAGCGTGGAAGGACTGGTCTTCGCCATGGGAACACCAGGCTGTGTGTCAGCTCTGAGCTGGAAGTGCCCAGTGGCTCACTGCTGTGGTTCGCAGGTAACACGGACATTCCTTCTGCCCTCGTGGGTCTCCCCCAGTGGCCACACCCTAGGGCAGCAGCTGAGCCACAGTAACTTTTTTTGTTCTGCCAAAAACTCTTAAGATGAGTGGGTAGAAGCAAGCAGGTGGAGCTTTTACTTGCAGGACTTCTGAAAAGAGAGGAGGATGTTGAAGGCAGGAATCAATGTTTCCCAAGGCTCTTTCTTAAAATACACAGTGTCTGGCCTCAGGAGGGCTGACTCACTGGCTGCCCAGGCTGGGTACCCCATCATGGGGCTACTATAATCCCAGGAGACCGGCTCACTCCCCACCTACAGCATCCCCAGCAACATCTGCTTCAGCTTATTAGAAAGTTAAAACAAGCAAGTGTCAACCCCTCATCTTTTCCACTTAAGGACACATTCCTCTTGGCTGACGCACATCCCTGCCCAAGGGTTCACCCCTGGACTGTGGGAGTGTGTCTGTGAGACTGCAAACGGATTTTAATGATAATTTGAGGAGCCTCTTACATCCTAGTTTATTTAACCTTCTCACACGAATAGCAAGGCTTCTCTGTGGGGAATCACGGAATGACTACTGACTTCACTAGACAAGCAGGGAGCCCTGGAAACAGGAAGCCAAAGAAACGTGCTCTCAAAGCCAAATGCATTCCCGTGTGTCAAACACAGGTAACTGCAGAAAGCAGTCTGGCCTTGGAGTCAGCAGGCTCAGGGTCAGCTCGCCGTCCTGCCAGATGCTGTGTGACCTGGGACAGGTTCCTTGACTTTTCGGAGCCCTCAGATCTCTGCCCTCAGATCTCTCGTCTGCTACCCTGCCGGCCACACGGGGATCTTCAGAAGTCTGAATGGACACCGGGGTGGGGAGGCTTCTTACAGGACAACTGATGCTTCACTTCCTTCTATGACAGCACCACCCAGCCGCCATGCAGCCTGAGCTTGAAATCGTTCTCACAGAGCGTCTAATGCACTGCGGGTTAGCTCAGATCTATTCTGAGCCGAAAGCTTCCTCCTTTAACATTCTGTCAACTGGTTCTTCTCTGGGTGAAACAAGAGAAGAAATACACAGAAACAAGCCCAGTCCCTCCTCTGTAAGAACACCTTGCAGGTTTCTGGAGGCAGGACCCCATCCCTGTGACCCAGCAGTCCTTACCCCTTCTCCCCACCAGGCCGAGCCTTTGCCCCTATTGTGGTTATTGGAGAACAATAACTGTGATACCTGCTGTGGTCATTGTTTTCCAAAGGCACATTAGGTAATTTATGATAATTTACGACCCTCAAAGTATCTTGTCTGGAACCGAATGTGGTATTCAGGATGATCTAAACAGGGGAGAATTAGGCAAGACATTCACCTCTCTTGTTCTAGTTGATTTGCCTCTGCTCATGTGAAGCGCAAGTCTCTCAGTCATGTCGGACTCTTTGTGACCCGATGGTCTAGACAGTCCATGGAGTTCTCCAGGCCAGAATACTGGAGTGGGTAGCCGTTCCCTTCTCCAGGGGATCTTCCCAACCCAGGGATCAAACCCAGGTTTCTACACTGCAGGAACCAGCTGAGCCACCGGGGAAGCCCTCTGTCCGTGTAGCTGACCCCTGAATGGGCTGTTTCAGTGGTCCTATCTCAACAGCAATACTTCCTTCACAATCCCAGCTTCGAACCCTCGACTTTCTGATTATCTCTTCCCTTTCCTGCTTATTCCATCCGGTACCCAACTCAGTAATTCTCAGGCCTCACCAGGACCTACTGTCCACGGTCCACACCACAGTCTCTCAGCCCTCTTCTCCACCAGGCCCTCATCTGTCCCTTCTCACCTGGCCTAGACCTCATGACGCATCATTGCAATCATCCCCTTGAGGACACTGTCCAGCCCTTTCCTTCTCTTTCTCTCTCTTGCCTGGCAAAATCTCAGCCCTGATTAAGTCCTTCTCTCTGTGTCTTCCTGCCCTGTATTCAGACAGTGGAAACTGGCTACAGAAAATTACGGGTAAGTTAAATTCATGACCTAAGTTAAATTCATGGCCAGTAACCTGAAGGGGGTCCATGAAGCCACCCACCCACCGTTCTCTAGCTCCTAGTTGGGACATTACAGGTCCTGCTTCCTATACCTCAAACCTGTAGCCCCTCGGTCCCCATCCTCACTCTCAGCCAAAGACCCTGTCATCCAGGAGTGCTCCCACGGACTCCCCCACATCTACCCACCTGCCAGCATCTGTGTCCAGCGCATGGCCTTCCCTCTGTGTGGATGGGCTCTGTGCTCCCATCTCGGACAAAGCACCCAGGTGGACACCGGGCTATCATCCCCTGGCTTATTCGGCCCGTCCCCCCTGTACTCCACACTCCGCTATCAATCTCATCTTTTCTACAGAATCATCCCCACCTCATATAACTTCACTATTACTTTCCCTCATCTTCAAAAATGAAACCAGGGACTGCCCTGGTGGTCCAATGGTTAAGAACCCACCTGCCAATGCAGGGCACGGGGGTTCAATCCCTGGCACAGGAGAATCCCACATGCAGGGAAACCAAGTCAGCGCGTCACAGCTGCTGAAGCCCAGGTGTCTAGAGCGGGTCCTCGGCATCACGAGAAGCCACTGCAGTGAGAAGTCCGCGCACCGCAATGGCAGGTGGCCCCTGCTTGCCGCAATTAGAGAAATCGCTGCCCGCGCCCAGCGACTAAGACTCAGCACAGCCCAAAATAAAATAAGCAAATAATTAAAAAAAAAAAAAAGACAAAAACCACAGCAACAATAAAACGCTTTCTTCTTATCTCCGGATAAGGAATCCAGGTAAGCAGGCTTTAAAGTTTGGTAACCTGCCCAAGGTCATAGACCTGGAAATGGTGGGGTGGGTGTGCCCACTGCCAAAGCCCACCCAGACGAGATGTCCTGGGCTGCAGAGGCCAGACCAGCTCTCTTTCAGCCAATCGCTGAACTCAGACAACAAAGTCCCTTGTCAAGGATGTGCAGACCAGCTCTGCCCTCCCCGGGCACTCTTGGGTGGCAAGCAAGGCTGGAGGCTTCCAAGTGAGAAGGGACCTGCTGGATCTGCGGGGACCAGCTGGGCTGCTGAGACTGCCTTGACTGATGGGCCTGTCAGACTCGGCGTGGGAGGATGGGGGCTGTTTCCAGAATAGCCAGCGTGCCATCCCAGCAGCATGCCAGTCCATGTAGGGGGAGCGGGTGGCAATGATGGCAGACAGATGGGGCAGGCTGGAGCGGGCGGCAGGAGCTGCCAGCGTGGTGCACCCTTGCGCAGAGACGACACCTCGTAAATCTCAGAGGCCCGCCCGTGTGGCCTGCAGCGGTGGCTCATTAACACCGCCTGGTCCTCGGAGCCGGAAAATGACAGCTAACAAGGCCAGCTGCCTTCCAGGCCATTCCATCAGAAGGACACACTTCTCTCCCCGAACCCTAAGAACATCTCTATTTCTGCCAGGAACCCAGAGCAGCTGGCCCAGGGGGGTTTTCCTCCCGGGACATCAGATACTTAACTGCCCCCTGATCACAGGGCCTTCAGCCGTCACCCCTCCTCTCCCTTCTAGGCTCCCCAAGGTTCTCCCAGAGAGCAAGCCCGTTTGGCTTTGAGATTTCCGAGGACACGGGGTCAAGTTGGAATTTTCGGACCACCCGGAAAAGCACGCGTCTCTGCCAAACCCCATGCTGACTTAGTCATCCTATCTTAACAGTCCGCTTCCGCAAGGGGCAGGCTGGCCCACTTACCTGTCCGTCACGGCCTGCATGAACTCGTCCAGAAGGCCGTCATATTCCTGCCCGCGGACGCGCCGGTGCTTCAGGCCGATGTACAGCGGGTCTCTGAGGAGCTCCTGCAACAGACGGCACCCGCCTCGTCAAGGGTCCCGGGCTGGTGGGAAGGTGGGGGGTGAGGGGGGCCAGGAGGGCAGCTGCCCCCCTCCGACTCCCCAGGTGCTACCTGGAAGGGTCTGGATGCTAAGCCACTGATGCAGCGTGGACCTCTGGGCAGGGGGTCTGGAGTTTAGGAACCAAGGATGCTTGAAGTAGCAAGACTCTCTGATACAGTCTTCCAACCTCTGACTGCAGCTCTGGGTTGATCCCAGGGCTTCTCAGCAGTAATACCATGGATGCTCTGGCCTGGACAATTCTTTGATGTGAAGGTGAACCTGCATATTATAGAATACTTAACATAGCAGTGTCTCTAGGTTCTTCCCACTTGGAGTGAGTAGCACCCCCAGGTTGTGACAATAAAAAAAACATCTATAGACACCACCAAATGTCTCCCTGCAGAAAACTTCCTAAAGGAGATCAGTCCTGGGTGTTCATGGGAAGGACTGATGCTGAAGCTGAAATTCCAATACTTTGGCCACCTGATGCGAAGAGCTGACTCATTTGAAAAGACCCGGATGCTGGGAAAGATTGAAGGCGGGAGGAGAAGGGGACGACAGAGGATGAGATGGTTGGATGGCATCACCGACTCAATGGACATGAGTTTGAGCAAACTCCGGGAGTTGGTGATGGACAGGGAGGCCTGGCATGCTGCAGTCCATGGGGTCGCAAAGAGTTGGATACAGCTGAGCAACTGAACTGAACTGAACTGAACTGAACTGAAAGTCTCCCTAGGGGACAAAAATTGACCCTGTTAAGAACTGCCACAGGCAACATCTGGATCGAGGTACTGGGTCTCAACCAAAGTCACCGATCTGGACTCAAATTAGAAAACCTTCCCTTCCTCCCTCCTGTCCTTCCCGTGAACGCTTACTGAATACCCATCACAGGCCTGGCACTGTGCCAGGCCCTGGGGACACAAGGAGGGACTGATAGAGCCAGCATCTTCCATTCAAGAAGGAAGCCCGCCATAAAGCGGCCCCGAGTCGGGTGCCCCCACCTTCTGTGTCTGCACTGGTCTGACGGCCTCTCCCACCTCTCCTGTACCCCTCACACACACGTCTACACAGAAGCTGTGGGCTTATCCATGCACGACACATTTCCTGACCCTTTCCTGACCCTCTAGTGGCCTGCTGCCATTGGGCCTCTTGGGATTTGTGGGTAAGAGATGGTCTCTGCCTTCAAGGTGCTCAGTCTACTGCAGGTTGGCTGATGAGTCAGTAAACTCCACTACAGACAGAGAGACATTCCTGCAGCACAAATTGTGGTCCATGGTGGCACAGAGGAGGAGTGGAGTAGTTCCCACCAGGGACAAGGGGGATGATGACATGGAAGAAATGGTCAGGTGTTAAAAGATGAGCAGAGGAGGGGAAAGGACTCGGGGGAGGGGTAGTTAGGGAGTCTGGGATGGACATGTGCACACTGCTATATTTAGAATGAGGATAACCAACAAAGACCTACTGTATAGCACAGGGAGCTCTGCCCAATGCCAAGTGGCAGCCTGGATGGGAGGGGAGTTTAGGGGAGAATGGATACATGTATATGCATGGCCGAGTCTCTTTACGCTTCACCTGAAACTATCACAACATTGTTAATCAGCTATACCCCAATACACAATAAAAAGTTAAAAAAAAAAATTTGCCAGGTGGGCTGGGCCCTCCAGGCTGAGAAGTCAACACAGAGAAAGACTGGGAGCTGGAGGTAAAAGCAGGAAAAAGTACCTGGTGACCTGATGTATTTAAGAAATAGGAAGCAATTTTATGCGTTAGGGTCTTTAGAAATTATGTTTTTGTGTCTTCCTTCCCCAAATATGCTTCCCAGGTGGCGCTAGTGGTAAAGAACCTGCCTGCCAATGCAGGAGACATGTGAGACAAAGGTTCGATCCCTGAGTCGGGAAGATCGAAGTTGGGAAGATACCCTGGAGGAGGGCATGGCAACCCACTCCAATATTCTTGCCTGGAGAATCCCCATGGACAGAGGAGCCTGGAAGGCTATCGTCCATTGGGTCACAAAGAGTCAGACGCAGCTGAAGTGACTTAGCACACATACCCCTAAATATGAGCTCCTTGGGGCCAAGGTTTTGTGTTCTCGTCAAATCTCCATCTGGACTTCTCCTGCAGGATTCAGAGGCAAGCATGTCAGGAGTCCTGCCCTCAAGGCGCTCGGCGTCAAGTCTCAGCTCCAGCACTGACCAGCTGTGTGACCTCAGGTGAATCACATGACCTCTGGGAGCCTTCTTTTCATCTGTTCAGTTCAGTTCAGTCGCTCAGTCGTGTCTGACTCTTTGCAACCCCATGGACTGCAGTATGCCAGGCTTCCCTGTCCATCACCAACTCCTGGAGCTTGTTCAAACTCATGTCCATTGAGTCAGTGATGCCATCCAACCATCTCATCCTCTGTCGTCTCCTTCTCCTCCGACCCTCCCAGCATCAGGGTCTTTTTCAATGAGTCAGTTCTTTGCATGAGGTGGACAAAGTACTGGAGTTTTAGCTTCAGCATCAGTCCTTCCAAGGAATATTCAGGACTGATCTCCTTTAGGATGGACTGGGTGGATCTCCTTGCAGTCCAGGGGACTCTCAGGAGTCTTCTCCAACACCACAGTTCAAAAGCATCAATTCTTCGGTGCTCAGCTTTCTTTATAGTCCAACTCTCACATCCATACATGACTACTGTAGAAACCACAGCTTTGACTAGACGGATCTTTGTCGACAAAGTAAAGTTAGATGGGAATAAGATACCATCTGCCCAGCTCGATGGTGATGAGGAAATGAAATGATACTGATATATGTGAGAGAGCTTTGTGAATCATAACACACGCTGTAAAGTAACGGCAGCAGCTTTAACTTTCATGGTGTTTCCTGTGTGCCGGGTACTTCAGAAGGACGGCCAGACACAGCGAGGTTAGGAGACTCGACCAGCCCTTGAGCTAGTGAGTGGAGGAATCTGGATTCAGACTCATGGCTGCCAGCTCCAGAGCCCATGATCCTAAGCTCTGGGCCAAGCTGCTTAAGTGGTTTTTTGGCACATCAACCAGAATTGACTTATACTTGTTTAAGACACCAGTCTAGGTCCATACTGTCTTGAAGGTGCTATAGGAGGTGGAGGGGGAAAGGTATAGAGGACAGAAAAGATCAGGAAATATCTACCTTCCCAACCCCTCACTCCCCAATCCTCAGTCCACATGTCTCAGGTGGATTTAACACTTTCTCCAAGGATCCACATGGCTACATCTGAGAAACGTAGGATCTAAACTTCATTTCTCAATCTCTTTACTTTCTGAGTTATGCATCCTTGAGATTCCTTAGGACTCTGCTCTAGCAGTTCTATGTGTATGTCTGTGTGTGTGCGTGCACGTGTGGGCAAATGATGAGAAAGGGACATATAGCCTTTCACCGGCCACTTTCAAAATGACCATCTGAAAGCCACTGAGAGACAGAAACGTCCAGCCAAGGGGACCAAAGAAGTAAATGATGATGTAACAACAAGACGGACAACAGGCAGCCACAGAAATTGGGTTAAGCCTATGCAGACACCTGGACAGACACGCATGAGATGATTTAAAATGGAAAAAGTGAGAAATAAAATTGCACAGATATCTCAGTTTCATCTGTCTGAAACACATCAACACAGAAAAGGCATACACAGAATGATAAAAACGGTATAACTCTTGGCATTTGCAGAAAACATTCACTTTTTCAGTTCTTATAGAGATGAAAGGGTTCACGGTAAGTTATAATTTGTCATGTTTCCAAGAGACAGATTGAGTCAGTGGTATTTTAGGCAGCCAAGAATGGTTTTCCTGGTGCTGCATATGTGGTTTCTGGGGGCAAGTCCAATTCTCCAGTAGTATTGAAGAATTTTAGAATCTTCTAAAAACTTCTCAGTATATCTGCATTTAAGATGAAGGGTTAATCCTAACAAAGTACTACTAAGTTATAAGAGGGACTAGGAAGCTTTGAAAAAAGTCTTGATATTTTATAGTGCTTATTTTATTTATAATAAAACATTTTATATCTGAAATATTTCAAAACTAAGTGCACCAAAAAATGGGGGAGAAAGTTTCTGTGTGGAGATGACATGAAAACATAGCTTCTCATACTTGTATAGAGCTTTCGAGTAATTCACTTGTTCTGAATCCAAAGTAGCTTGATTTGGGACTTCCTTGGTGGTCCCGTGGCTAAGACTCCGAGCTCCCAGTGTAGGGGGCCTGGGGTCGATTCCTGGTCAGGGAACTAGATCCCGCATGCCACAGCTAAAGATTCCACGTGCTGCATAAAGGCAGCAAGTAAGACCAGACACAGCCAATAAATAAACAAATATTAAAAGAAGAAACCATGTGTGGAATATGATGCAAACATTTTTCTAAAAAAGTAGTTCAAGCCTTCTGTCTTGCGTGCTCTCATGCCCATTTTACAGATGAGGAAGGTGGAGTTCAAGGGTTTAAATAAACTACCCAAGCTCACGCAGCCAGAAAGTAGCAAAGCTGAAACTGAGCCTTGCTTTGACTGGATCTCCTGATGGTGCCCTCCCCACCCCACCGTTTGACACTGCAGGGACCAGGGAATGTGGGTGTGGCTCCTGATCCCCGCCCTGGTCCTCCTGAGAGCCCAGGAGTGGCTGGACGCTCCAGCTGGTGCTGCAGACCCGGCTGGGGTCTGGGGAAACGCAGCGTCCACATCTCCAGTCAGCTGGTGGTCCTTCGGCAGGAGCGAAGACGGCTTGTCATGAGCAGCAGAGGGTGGAGCTTCCATGCTGTTCCACTTGGAACAAGAAATCCGCATTCCGCCCTGTGTCCCACCGAGTGACATAAAGTGGGTTCTGGGATTGGACGCACCTGGGTTCGCATTCAGGCTCTGTCACCCAACGAGCTCTGAGACTCCGGGTACTCAGCCCTGCTTCGTTTTACCTCTCTGTCCAGTGGCGATAATAACAATCTCTCTCTGTATTTTATTGAAGTATAGTTGACTTACAATGATCTCCACTGCATAGTGCAAGCTCCTTGAGGAAAGGGTCCTTATTGACGTGCATCTCCCTAGTGATGCTTACAGTGCTGTGCGTGGCAGGCCATTTAAAAGCACTTATGACCTAATATCATTGTTGTGCAAAATGAAAAAAGAATAAAAAATAGCAGTAAGATTATATACTGAAAACACCAAAAATTTAGATGCCTTAATAGTGTATACATGAAAATACTCAACTGTCCCTTTTTAAAATAGTTCTTTGGAATGCTTGACGGTTAAAATCAATACCACATCGCAGTGAAGATCCCTCTGCCAGAAACAGTAGCTCGCTCACCAAAAGGTGAGGGCTGCAGACGTTCAGTCCAGTAAACACAGCCTGAATTACAGGCCTGTGACCCTCCTAGCATTTGGTATTTAATTCCTGTCTTTCACCTAAACTGTCCTGGACTTTAAGCATTCTGGGAAAGGCAAAGCTTTTCTTCTTTTTTAAAACCTCAGCATGTCTCCTTCATCTGACTTATTTGCTTTCTCTTCAAGATAAATTGTATCTTATCATGAAAAGTATAGTATCTGCCATCATCACTCACATTAAATGAGGTTTCCTCATAACAAACATTTATCCTTAGTTTTATGTCATCTTGACCAATGTTATGTAATTTCTGTTAGCTGATTGTGGTATACGATGTTAAATGTGAAAAGAAATGAAAACTTTCTTCATCTGTTGTAGAATATTTCTCTTCTTTTAAATGACTTCTGTTCGTAATTTTGATGTAAAATTTTGTGTCTCCACTATTTTCCTCTTTTTTCCTTCAGTTTATTTCATTACATTCTTCAGTAAAATAAAAAAAAAATAAAAGCATTTATGATGTGAGTTGCATTTATTTCAGCACTGGGCTAAGGAGAGGCTGAATTAAAAACTAGGCAGGTCTTAGAAATCACTTGGTTTGGCTTCCTCCACAGGAGTTTTTGAGGCCCGGAAAGATTAAGTGAACTGCCTATGTTCACAAAATGAATCTGGTGGAAGCAACAGGTGGCAATGACTGGAGCATGGGGTCTTCTTAGTAGGGACCAGCGTCCTCAGCTCCAAGCCTGCCAAGTTCTCTCTGCTAGGCTGTTGCCAAGTTCTCGCTGGCACTAAGTCAGTCTACAACTGTAACTTCAGGCTGAGGCTCTACGCAAAGCAGATGAACCAGAACTTTCTCCGCTGCCATGGGAGTTGAGTGTGCCCTCTGTGGGTGTCTGCCTGGCTCTGACTTTTTTTTTTAAGGGGAGAAACAATAATTTATTGAATCACAAAACTGAAGAGTATAGAGGTAGGCTGGCTTCAGATATGACTGAAGCTAAGCACCAAAATAATATCGTAATACAATACTCATTCTTGCTATTTAATCTCTCTCTCCAAATCATAATTTTATAGCTCTTTCTTCTTTGTGTTGCATTCAGGTTTTTTTTATTGTGATAAAAGTCACATAATATAAAACATATTTTAACCATGTCTAACTGTACAGTTCAGTGGCACGATTACCACTCCATGTACCACAATTGTACGTTATTGGACGGACAGTTCTCACCATAATCCATCTCCCAAGGTTTTCAGCTTCCCGAGCTGAAACTCCGTCCCCATTAAACACTAGCTCCCCATTCTCCCTTCTCACCACCCTTGCCCCCGACCACTGGCACCTACCAAATGTACTTTCTGACTCTATGAATTTGACAATTTTGGGTACCTCGTATAAGTGGAATCAAACAGTATTTGTCTGCTCCTAATGTATGTTGGAATGCAGGCTTCCTCGTGGCTCAGCAGTAAAGAATCTGCCTTCTCTGCAAGAGCTGCAGGAGACTCGTGTTCGGTCCCTGGATTGGGAAGATCCCCTTTAGGAGGGCATGGCAACCCACTCCAGTGTTCTTGCCTGGAGAATCCCAGGGACAGAGGAGCCTGGCGGGCTACAGTCCGTGGGTTGCAAAGAGTCAGACACGACTGAAGCGACTTAGCACACATATTGGAATGCATTATTAAGGTTAACTTAATACATGCTGGCTCTGACTTTTCAAGGTGAAAAATCTTGGAGACTAAATGTCATGGAAAACAAAACGGCTTGCTCCTCTTCACCTGCCATGTCATCGAGTGCTGGGTTTAAACTGGAAGATGAACCTCTTGGCCTGGAAAAACACTTATCTTGCATAGCAACAGGCACACAAAGGTGTTATTCAGAGAACATCTGGGGGTCTGGGGAGGTCATGGGATTGGGTCCGCGGTGTGGACACAGGGCTCTTTCTCCCTCCAGGTGACAGCTATGCCCACCACATACTTCTCTGGAAGCTTGGTCAACCCAAGGGTGAGCGACAACGATCCTAGGACGGGACTCCTCACTGGTCACAGGTGCACAGGCAGCCAGCGCCTGACAGCGCCGTGGGTGAACGCTATTGTCATCTGCAGTGAGGACAGTCTTGCCAGGGAAGCCTTCACCCCCTGGCTCTGGGGGCGATCCCATGCTGCTTTGGCAACCAGTAACCCCCAAGGCACTGTTGACCAGGTTCTGCTGGTGATCTGTCCCCTCCACCCCTCTTCAGTCATCCCCATGAGACTCTCACGGCATTTCCTGGAGAGGAGACGCCACCAGAGCCCCACAGAGACTCTCACGGCGTCTCCTGGAGAGGAGGCTCCACCAGAGCCCCACAGAGACTCTCACGGCGTCTCCTTGAGAGGAGACTCCACCAGAGCCCCACAGAGACTCTCATGGCATCTCCTGGAGACGAGACTCTCACGGCGTCTCCTGGAGAGGAGACTCCACCAGAGCCCCACAGAGACTCTCACGGCGTCTCCTGGAGAGGAGACTCCACCAGAGCCCCACCAGACTCTCACGGCGTCTCCTGGAGAGGAGACTCCACCAGAGCCCCACAGAGACTCTCACGGCGTCTCCTGGAGAGGAGACTCCACCAGAGCCCCACGAGACTCTCACGGCGTCTCCTGGAGAGGAGACTCCACCAGAGCCCCACGAGACTCTCACGGCGTCTCCTGGAGAGGAGACTCCACCAGAGCCCCACAGAGACTCTCTTGGCGTCTCCTGGAGAGGAGACTCCATCAAAGCTCCATGAAACTCTCACAGCATCTCCTTGAGAGAAGACACCACCAGAGCCCCACAGAGACTCTCACGGCGTCTCCTGGAGAGGAGACTCCACCAGAGCCCCACCAGACTCTCACGGCGTCTCCTGGAGAGGAGACTCCACCAGAGCCCCACGAGACTCTCACGGCGTCTCCTGGAGAGGAGACTCCACCAGAGCCCCACCAGACTCTCACGGCGTCTCCTTGAGAGGAGACTCCACCAGAGCCCCACCAGACTCTCACGGCGTCTCCTGGAGAGGAGACTCCACCAGAGCCCCACGAGACTCTCACGGCGTCTCCTGGAGAGGAGACTCCACCAGAGCCCCACAGAGACTCTCTCGGCGTCTCCTGGAGAGGAGACTCCACCAGAGCCCCACGAGACTCTCACGGCGTCTCCTTGAGAGGAGACTCCATCAGAGCCCCACGAGACTCTCACAGCGTCTCCTGGAGAGGAGACTCCACCAGAGCCCCACAGAGACTCTCTCGGCGTCTCCTGGAGAGGAGACTCCACCAGAGCCCCACGAGACTCTCACGGCGTCTCCTTGAGAGAAGACACCACCAGTGCCCCACAGAGACTCGCACGGTGTCTCCTTGAGAGGAGACTCCCTCAAAGCTCACGACGTGGGCAGGAGAAGACACGAGGGCTAGAAGCCAGGCCCAGGGTTGCCCCTCAGAACCCCTGGCACAGAGTGGGGCAAGCGTGGGGTTTGGACCTAAATCTGGGGGAAGTCATTCCTGCCCTGGGGCCCCTTTTCCTGCGTGAAACCAGGGAGGGTGAGCCAGAAGCACGGACATCTAACATCTTGCGTGTGTGTGTTAATCACTCAGTTGTGTCTGACTCTTTGTGACCCCTTGGACTGTAGCCCGCCAGGCTCCTCTGTCCATGGGATTCTCCAGGCCAGAATACTGGAGTGGGTTGCCATTCCCTTTTCTAGGGGATCTTCCTGATCCAGGGATCAAAGCCAGGTCTCCCGCATTGCAGGTGGATTCTCTACCTTCTGAGCAGCCAGGGAAGCCTAGTATCTCGTCAGTATGCTATCTCATGCGGACAGTGTGTGACTCTGCTGTGTGTGTTTGAAACAAGGCGCACAGACCGATCCACACACAGCCGTCGGATCCGCACACGGCTGTCCGGCAGCGGTGGAGGGGGGCGGTTTTGACCGGAGCAGGTGCCCTGCCGAATGGGGTGGGGCTCCCTCTCCCCGGCGTTTGGAACATCACAGGATGCCCCTCCCTCATGCGCTCATGCCTCATATATTTATTTTTCCAAACCTCCTTGGTGTCGGCAGGTAAAACTGACTCAGAGTTTCAGGGCTGTAGACACAGATGTTTTCCTTCAACAGGAAACCTGGAGGGGTGTTTTCTTTGACTCTGATTAAAGCTCCTTTTGCCTCAGGAGTTTCTTTTTAATAGAGACATGCACACAGATGGTCTAGTTGTTCTAACACTAAAGCCTTCACCACAGCATCCTCCTTGAACTGGCACAGAAATGGTAGCTGCAAGTAGACGCTCCCTCTCCCATGGCTTGCTCTGGGCAAGAGATGTGCTCCCCGATTTCAAGCGGAAAAATCTTGCAAACTGATTATTTTCAAAAAGACCTCTAGGGTGGGATACCACGTAGTGAATGCGTTTGGAAAGAGAGAGATCGCTGTCTTCCGTTTCCCCAAGGTGGGCCTCTTTGTAACTTCCTTAAAGACAGTCTGGAGGGAGTTCACCTCTCCTTGCAGGGGAAGGGGTGTGAAAATGGCATCGCTAAGCCTTAGTTTGATCCTGACTGTCTGTGGAACCCGGAGTATGGGAAACATCTCTTTTCCCACTCTTCATCACCCAGTCTGTAACACAGATAAGCTTGAGATCTTGGAGCAGTGTGCCACGGTAGACAAGGCAACTCTGGTAGCCAGAGAGAAGCTGGGCTCAAATCTCAGCTCCGACACTTAGGGATGTGGGGCCTGAGGAAAATAGCACGTTTGTCTCAGTGTCCCCATCTGTAAAATGGGGAGACCAATATCTCACATATAGCCGGCGTGAGAATGAAACAGACTGAATCATACAAGGGCCTGGCCCACTGTGGGTGACGGCTGAGGTCTGCCTGGGCTGGGTGAGAACTGCTTTCTCTCACACAAGTGGTGTTGCCTGGTCCTCCAGCTGGGGAACCCCCTGGTCCTTTCTGACAGGAGGGAGTAGGCCCAGGGGACGCTCTCTGCCTTCCACACCCAGGAGGGAGCGGTGATGCGGGGGCCAAAAGCCACGGGGGAGCGGGGAAGCAGACCCTTTGAGTAGCTGTACCTCTTGAGCCATTAAAATGTTAGGTGACAATGCTGAAACACGGACAGCTAGCCCAGTCCACCCACGCCTGGCTCTTTATCTCCCGCAGCCTCATAGAGTGTCTAACACCTACTAAACACTTCATAAACTTAAAAAAAAAAGTAAAGAGAAAGTGCTGACAACATAATTCTCATTGAAGAAATCAGAACGAAATTAGGGGCACGGTGTGATGATGACTGGGCAGCAGCTACATCCACGTACACACGCAGGGACATGTGGGATGGGGGCACAGATGTGGCACAGCGGGAGAAAGGCCGCTTCCTTCTTCCTTTAGAATTCTGAATAACGCGTCAAAGTTACTTTAGGAATACAAATTCTAAAAGTCAAGAAGTGCTTTCTCCTCATAAAGCGACGGAAACCTGGGGAGGCGGCGTGGTGAGGAGGACACAGGTGGTCAGGGCCCCCTCCTGCCGAGGGAGGAGGTAGACGGGCCCCTGGGCTGGACATCTGGGGTCTGTCAAGTGGAGGGAAACTGAAGCTTTGTTCTCACCCAGACACTCCAGGGACAAAGCGAGTGGCAGGAGCTGAGCTCTGCTGGAGTGAAGAGGGACGGTGACCACTCAGGTGCCCACTCCTGAGCTCAGGAAAACTTCCCTGTCTGCACATGCGTAGGAAGGCTCCTCGGCGGTCACAAAGGGAGGATGTGCCAGCCCATAATAAGTGTGGACATACTCCCACAGGCCTCTGTGGTGGGGTCCCTCTTATCAAAACTTGTACTCATATCTTGGACGAGTCCTAGGACAAGTCCCGTGTGAAAAAAAGAAACAAAATAATTGGCCAAATGTAAACAAAGGCCTTAAAGGACTGTCCTATGTCAGTGATTTAAATCACCTCTCTACTGCGTGCCTCATTCAGGATGCCTACACTCCTCCCCAGGTGTATCTCTGCCTATCTTCTGACTTACTGTACTCCTCCTCGTAACAGACGGCTTGCCCAGTGACTCAGTGGGAAAGAATTCACCTGCAATGCAGGAGCCGCAAGAGACTAGGGTTCGATCCCTGGGTGGGGAAGAGCCCCTGGAGGATGAAATGGCATCCCTCTCCAGTATTCTTGCCTGGAGACCCCCCCATGGACAGAGCGGCCTGGCGGGCACCTCATTAGAGAGGATGCCTATTCCCTTTGTCTCCAGGTGTGTATTTCTGCCTTGCTTCTGTCTTAGATATTAATAAACTGTTCTGCTGTGTCTCTAACAATATCTGTTATGATGCTTTTTGCCTCCTTGAAACATTCTTGCTTTCCAATGAGGAAAAGGACCAGGGAACTCTGCTTCCAGCCTCTAGCCCCTGGTGGTCTGGTGGTTAGCACTCATGGTTTTTATCCAGGTTACCCAGGTTCAGTTCCTGGGCAGGCAACTAAGATCTCTCTTTGGGACCACTCACTGCTCCAAGATCTCTGCCATTTCTAGCAGATCTTCTTAGGGAAATTAATCTCTCTGGGCCTCAGTTTCCTCAGCTGTAAACAGAAGGTAATAACTGATGCTCCACCCATAAGGCTATTGTCACGCTTAAACAGGGTGGCCTGTGAAAGGGCCAAGATTACTCATCCTTTCCACCACCTTTTCTGATGGGTTTGTTACAAGTTGTAGTAATGCAGTTGTTGTGTCCAACTCTTTGCCGCTCCATGGACTATAGCCTGCCAGGCTCCTCTGTCTATGGACTTCTTCAGGCAAGAATACTGGAGTGGGTTGCCACTCCCTTCTCCAGGGGATCTTCCCGACCCAGGGACTGAATCCAGGTCTCCCGCACTGCAGGCAGATTCTTTACCATCTGAGCCACCGGGGAAGACCCTGGTAGTTACAAGTTGAGGCCCACTCTAAACTTCCGCACATCATTGCTGGGTGCTGGACCTTTAACGATAAAGGATGTCAGATACCTGCTAAAGGCAGCCAACACCCTTCCAAGGGATGCAATGGCCTCAGAATCAACCTCAAGCCATTCCATTTCCTGTCTGGAAACAGCTTTTAGGAGACAGAGAGAGGGAAAGGTCTCAATTAAATCCAGTTGGAACATAGCAGGAGGTGATGGGTGGGAATAATAACACAAAGTTTGCTCTCCTCATCCACATTTACATGGCTTCCACTCATGTTCTTTGTGGCTGAGGGACAATTTCAGCAAAACTCAGGCATCTGGTTGGGCAAGGGAAACCACATAATGGGGCAGACCTTAAAGACTGGTCTTGATGAGCAATTATAAGGCATGTACCACTATCCAGCCTCCCTTCTCCTAGGCTGGTGGGGAGGCATATGGAGAAGTGCTTTAGATGTGGGTGAGCACTCAGTAACCTCCTGGCCCAGGCTCCAGTTTCACTGGCAGGGGTGGAGTCTAGAGGAATACAGGGGCTCTTCTGGCCGTCAGGGGTGGGGATCAGGGCCCATGTTCCCAGGCCAGCACTCTGGCTGCTGGCTTGTCCTCCCCCAGCCCCTCCCACCTCCACGGGTTCCCAGCCTGAAGCCAGGTCTGGCTGCTTCTCCCTCACTTGACTGCATCTGGGGATGAAACCTGAAAAAGCATAATTTCTCACTAGGGGTTACAGTGCGTATTCTTATTTAGAAATGAGGGTGTTGTGTGGTGGCCAGAGAGGAAGGAGACTTTGGAAAGAGCTACAAAAAGCTTTCCTGAGAAAGATCACACAGGATACCAACAGTATAAGCTTTCCTGACAACATGAATCAAGAATCTAGGTAATGACCATTCTCTTTGCTTCAATATTTCTGTTCGTAGGAATTTATCCTTGGGAAATCATCAGGGATAGGAAGACTGACCTGCAAAAATGGGTATGAGAGCAAAATTATATTTGCAAGAAGATAGAAACCATCTAAGTGTCCAAGAGTGGAGAGTTTCTTACATGAACTGTGATACACCAGGCAGCTATGAAAATGACACTGTGGAAGAATGGCTAGTGACCTGGGGGAAACCCCCCAACACACATTATCTTTAAAAAAGCAGAAAACAAAATTGTACATGCAATATAAACTTTATTTTGTTTTCTTTTCTCTAGACAATCAGATTTCCGAGTCTCAATCGCAAATTGTCAGCTAAATGAGATTTCATATAAATCATCACATATTTAATTTTGCTTTTATAAATGCTAAATTTGGTGGGGGTAAGGCTGGAAAGAAATATTCCAAGTTGCAAACAATGATTATTACTGGTTGTGTGACTAATATTTTATTTTTAATACTTCTCTGGATTTTTCTCAGATGGACATGCACTGATTTAAAATCCAGAGATAAATGTCATTAAGAAGGAGTTCTTTCATGTTCTCTGACACAAAGACACAGAGCTGTGAATTGCAGATGGCATGAAGAACGTGACAGGGTGGTGGTCCCCAGAGCAGACAAACTCCTGGCTGGGGTTTGAGCTCCTAAACTATAAATCTGCCAGAAGCCTGCAGGGCCTCCCAGCCACAGTGTGGGTCAGTTTCTCTCCATGGGGTTACAGGACACTCATGTGCCTGATCCAGGCATTTCAGCCTTTGGTCCCAGTGCTTCGAGTTTTAATCCTTTTACAGAGGTGGTTGTTGTTATTTATTCACTAAGTCGTGTCCGACTCTCTGTGACCCCAGGGACTGTAGCCTGCCAGGCTCCTCTGTCCATGGGATTTCCCAGGCAAGAATACTGGAGTGGGTTACTATTTCCTTCTCCAGGGGATCTTCCCTACCCGGGGACCCACCCTGTGTCTCCTGCATTAGCAGGTGGATTCTTTACCAATGAGCCAGCGGGAAAGTTCTTTACAGAGGTAGTTCACCTCTAAAATGCTGAAAAAATACAGCCCAGCAGCCACTCCCACCTCAGTGGCTTTCTTCATTAACGGATCAGAGAGAGAGGCCCCTAGGGTAATGGAAACTGCCTGTGGTCACAGAACAAGGGAGCACAGAAAGCCTGTGCGGGGGCACCTTGGCAGGAGGGAAGGGAGCAAGAAGACCTGAAGAGGCTGGGGGAGGACAGTGGGGCTGGGAGGGCGGAGTGGGCAAGCAGGATGGAGGGAGGTCTTTGAGTCACAGCCGTGTAGGCCAAGTGTCCTAGCAAAGAGGACCCCAGAGAGAAATGGCCCCCTTGTAGGGAAAAGCCAACTCTGCGTCCATGTTGGAACTGTTTCTTTGACTTACTTTCTGTTGCTTTTGTTATTAATTTTAAAAAAAATGCAAAAAATAGAATGGCCTGCTTCAGAGAATCCTGCCCCTCTGCCTGACTGTTAAACTAAAGTGCCTTTGTTCAGGACCCTGTCCAGCTGTGGACAGCTGGAAGGAAGAAATGAACACATCCCCTGCCAGAGGCTTGCCATTCTAGGAGATATTTGCAAGATTAATGGCCTTTTTACTTTGCTTCCTCACATCCCCCATCTCTGATCTACAAAAGAACCTGGCATCCAGCCCCTGTAAGATGGTTATTTTGAGACATTAGTCTCTCATCTTCTCAGACAGCTCTCTGAATAAATAAGTCGCATTGCTTGCCTCAGCACCCCATCTCTTGGGTTTATTGAGCTGTTGTGCAGAACAGCCTGATGCTGTGTAGACAGAACCACTGCACAAAGGTGCCCCCGCCACCCCCTCCAGCCCAGCTTCTACCCTCAGGCTCCCGGCCCGGGCAGCACATTACCTCGTTGTTGGTGCCCACGTCCAGCAGCACAGGGAGGCACTGTCGCGGGTTGACGCCTCCGCACGCCGTGTACAGGGCCAGCTTGCCCACGGGGATGCCCATGCCGTAGCAGCCCAGGTCTCCCAGGCCCAGAATGCGTTCCCCATCAGTAACCACCACCGCCTGGAAGGAAAGGCAGGACATCTGTATAAACGGCCTATTTGGGCATGTTGGGCCTGATGATGATGCTTACTGTGGAAACGGTAGGGATGTGTGTGCTCAGACGCTCAGTTGTGTCTGACTCTGCGACCCATGGACTGTAGCCCTCCAGGCTCCTCTGTCCATGGGGCAGGGATACAGTAGGATAATCAAATAGTTAGCTTAGAAACCCCATTAGGGAGGGGACTTTAGGGGGCTTTGAGAGACCACAATAAGACTAATGATCATTCAAGAAAATAATGAGAAAATTCTGAAGCACTGTGGGCTTGCTTCACTCACAGAGCAAAAGAAGTCCCTTAACATCAAAGCCAGATTGGCTTGCTTAACAATAAAATCAAGACAACTTGCTTAGCAAGTTAAACCATGCAACAGAAGCACGAGACAGGCCCCAAACAAAACAATGGAGGCATGGGACCTACATACTTCACAGTGAGCTCAGTTAATTAGTAACCCCCAAAACATGCTCTTTGGTCCCTGAGACATGTTCTTTGCACAACAACCCCCAAACAATAAAACAATAGTAGCGGATTAGGCCTACAACTTGCCCAGTGGTGTCTTCAGGTTCAGCTCAGTTCAGTTTAGTTCAGTTGCTCAGTTGTGTCTGACTCTTTGCGACCCCATGAATTGCAGCACGCCAGGTGTCCCTGTCCATCACAAACTCCCAGAGTTTACTCAAACTCATGCCCATTGAGTCGGTGATGCCATCCAGCCATCTCATCCTCTGTCATCCCCTTCTCCTCCTGCCCCCAATCCCTCCTGGCATCAGGACGACCCCCAAACAATAAAACAATAGTAGCGGATAAGGCCTACAACTTGCCCAGTGGTGTCTTCAGGTTAATGACCCTCAGAACATGCTCTGTGCACACAAAAAACAATCATTTATGGAAAGGCGACTTTTCAAAATGAAAGACCCTTATTGTACTGAGACCTGAAAATATTTTTCCAAGGTGCTATCACAGTCCTGGCTGGACCACGTAGGGACAAGAAAACTCCGCTGCCCTACCTGGGGGAGGAACTGATGAGGGAACCATGACGTCTACTCAAGAAAGACAAAGAAGATCCTCTCCCCCGCCCCCCCTCTTCCTGTGAGGATGAAAATGCAACCTACTGGGTACTCAGGGCAGTGAGAGCCTGCCCGTATGGGAAACTTACAACCTTACACGTGAACCAACTCTAATAAACTGTGTGTGCAAAGTCGCTGCAGTTGTGTCCGACTCTGCGACCCCATGGCCTGTAGCCCGCCAGGCTCCTCTGTCCATGGGATTTTTCAAGCAAGAATACTGGAATGGGTTGCCATTTCCTCCTTCAGCAGATCTTCCCCACCCAGGGGTTGAACTCACGTCTCCTGCATTGCAGGCAGGTTCTTTACCGCAGAGCCATCCCTGAGTCGGGGCAACTCTGCAAAAGACACTGTGCTAAATCCTGGGGGAAGGAGCTTCAGTTTGCTTATCTATAAGAGCAAGAATGCGTGGACCCCGCCCTTGAAAGGAATAATGGGCAGAAGAGAGATGGAGCCTGTATATTTACACTGACTCTGGGGCAAATTACGAGAGCCGTGTAATAGCTCAAGAGCAGAAGAGACAGAGAGAAGGGAGAGGCACTTCCTGCAGGGCAACCCTTCCTCAGATGAGGGGGACACACATGCCAGACCTCGGAAAGGTGGAGATTACCCGTTTGATGCAAAAGAAATTGAGGTCCAGGGCAGAAGTGGTGGGGGTATAGGCTGTGTGTGTGTTGGGGAGGGCGTGTGGGTCGGGCCCCAGGAAAGGAGGCAATGGAAAATCAGGCCCGAGTCAGACTGAGAGGGGCCCTGAAGGTCAGGCCAAGGGAAACCCCTCAGGGTGACAGTGAACTTGTTTATAGGTCACCCCAAGCTGCTCCCCAGCACTGGTTCCCTCCATCTCCAAATGAGTGGAGTTTGTGGGGCCACCCAGCCCTCCCCTGGAACCAGCTTTGGGTCAGGACGTAGGACCAGCTCTGAGACGTGGATGGGCACCATAGGGATCACTGTACTCCATGCAGGCACAGTGCTGGGCCCCGCGGATAGAGAGACGAAGCCTCGGTCCTGCCAGGAAGGGTTTAAGATCCAGCACCCACAAGCTCTGTGGAATCTTCTCTCTCTTTCTCCAGGGGTGAGAGCACAAAGGGCCTTAAATAGAAACTGGTGTATGGATTTTTAAAACACCCCTCCACTTCTGGAAAGGGGGCTCTCGAGAGGGCAGCCGACCCGTGACTATCATGCTCTCTCCCTGAGATTGGTCTCTTCCTCGAGGGCGAGGCCCTTCCCCCGACCCTGTCTCACGTCTCACGTGGTTCTCCCCACACCTGTCAGGGAGGCAGGTCTCTGATGGTTATCTCCGATTCCCAGCTGAGCAAACTAAACTCCTGGACCTTCACGTTCTGTACATATTTGCTCAGTGTCAGCCCCACGCCAGGCACTGCACTGGATGTTTCCACAGCAGTTATCTTAGAAACGCTGGGTGACTTACCAAGGGCACCTTGCTTGTGAATGTGGTGAGCAGGGGTTCTAGTTAGGCTTCGGGTTCCTGGTCTGGGCTCCTTCTGCTCCCCCACCCGCACCATTCAGCTGAGAAAAGCTCCCGCGCTCTTGGCAAAGCCCTGCCCCACCTCCCATCCGACCTCTCCACGGCTGCCTCTGACCCCCTCCTGGCTGCTCTCCCCGAGTCTGAGCCTTCATGCTGTTCCTGGAGGCCCAGACTTTGCCCATTTCCCTACCATCTCTCTTACCTAAAACCTTCTTATTCTGATTCCCATTCTCTCACACTTTCTCTCTGCTGAGGTGCAGAGACAGACACGGTGTTCTACAGAGGAAACCAGTTACGACTCCAGGGTGCTCTCCTTACAGCTCTGGGGCTTTTCAAGACGGTGGCAGGGGACTTCCCTGGTGGTTCAGTGGTTGAGACTCCGCACTCCCAAGGCAGGGGGCATGGGTTCGATCCCTGGTCGGGGAACTAAGACCCCGCAGAACACACAACACGGCCAAAAAAAAAAAAGATGGTGTCAGAGCTCTGACAGGGTCCCTCCCAACGTGGAGATGTCTGCAGGCCCTTGACTGCAGGCCTGACTGCTCCGAGGGGAGATCTCACCTCCATCCGCCATCCACTCTCAATCCTGTTGTGCTAACGGTTGCATTACTTATTAATTTTCCCATTTTTTTTTAAACTGGAGTATAATTGCCTCACAATGTTGTGTTAGCTTCTGATGTGCGACAGAGTGAACCAGCCGTGTGTGTAATACACCTGCATCCCCTCGCTCTGCCCGCCCTGTAGTCATCTCAGAGCACTGAGCTGAGCTCCCTGTGCTATACATCAGCGTCCCACCAGCTATTTTACAAACAGCCATTCTACAAAGCCCTCCCTGTGGCTCAGTGGTAAAGAAGCCACCTGCCAAGGAGGAGATGTGCATTCGATCCATGGGTTGGAAAGATCTCCTGGAGAAGGAAATGGCAACCCACTCCTCTAGTCTTGCCTGGGAAATCCCATGGACAGAGGAGCCTAGTGGGCTGCATTCCATGGGGTCACAAAAGAGTCGGATGCGATTTAGTGACTAAACAGCAGCAAGTGTGTATATTGCAACAGCTTCACAACCAGGCCCAAAGGCCTTTTGTTGTTGTTGTTCAGTTGCTAAGTGGTGTTTGACTCTTTGTGACCCCAGGGACTGTTGCCTGCCAGGCTCCTCTGTCCATGGGATTTCCCCTTTAGTGCCTTCTAACTGTCCATAAAATAAGAGTCCAAAAGGCTTATCTCTTTAATGACAGGAACCCAACATGCTTTCTGGAACTTATCTCCAGTCACTCATCTGCACACAATTGCTCCCTTTGGTCAAACCCTCACTCCCGCCAGAGGAGGGACACACTCTGTATTCACCTTTGGTGTCTCTCAGCCTCTATATTCTTCTCTCCTCCTGCACTTTCCCCAGGAGTGCGAATCCTGCCATTACAACCTAATGTGATTTCTCCTAGCACCTGCTATATTTACCATGCACCTGGCCTGCGCACCCTTCCTGGCTGCCCGCCTGCCTTCTGCAAACAATAATTAAGTACCTACTGCTTGCCAAGCCCTGCATAAGGTGCAATTAAAACCTTTAATAGTGATAGCATTTGGGTTCTTATTCAACATTTAAAAAAAAATGCACATCTTATCTCACCAAACAGCCTAAAGGTTAACAGCAGGGGTTTTGGCATCTGATAGCAAGCACTTGAACTAGTCTCCTTGATAAAGTACCACATGTAATCTTGGGTCAAACAGTAAGTTTTCTGAGTTTTAATTTCCCATGACATTGGAATAATTATAATATCCAACTCATTAGGCTGTAAAGATGAAAGTTGTTAGTTGCTCAGTCGCATCCGACTCTTTGCAACTCCCTGGGTAAAGATGAAAAAGAATAAATGTCTCATTTTAACCAGGGGCCTTGTACAATAAAGTAAATGACTGGCATATGATCACTGCTCCTATGATTAAATTGATGATTATTATTTAGGGCAAAGGCTACATATTGGAATTTTTAATTGTTTCATCTCTCTTTAATTCAGCCTCACCACAGAGAGGCCACGCAACAATTATCTGTTAAATGAGTGCATGAAAAGGAAACCACGGGAAGACATTGGCAACTTTTAATGAAGTCTGGCTATATGGGCTTCCCAGGTAGCGCTAGTGGTAAACAACTTGCCAGCCAATGCAGGAGACATAAGAGACACGGGTTTGATCTCTGGGTCAGGAAGATTCCCTGGAGGAGGAAATGGCAACCCGGTCCAGTACTTTTGCCTGGAGAATCCCATGGACAGAGGAGCCTGGTGGGCTATAGTCCACAGGCTCAAAAAGAGCTGGACATAACTGAAGTGACTTAGCACACATATAAAACTCAACAGCATTCTAACCTTGACATTGTTGTTCATTCCAGTGGCAAATATTGTCATCTCCAAGCAAATGCTTACAGCTCACTGTCTTCAGACATTGCCACTTGGATGTCCAGTTGCTGCTAAGTCACTACAGTCGTGTCCGACTCTGTGCAACCCCATAGACGGCAGCCCACCAGGCTCCCCCATCCCGGGGATTCTCCAGGCAAGAACACTGGAGCGGGTTGCCATTTCCTTTTCCAATGCATGAAAATGAAAAATGAAAGTGAAGCCGCTCAGTCGTGTCCGACTCTTAGCGACCCCATGGACTGCAGCCCACCAGGCTCCTCCGTCCATGGGATTTTCCAGGCAAGAGTACTGGAGTGGGGTGCCATTGCAGTCCTTCCTAATTCTCCAAGCCTTTAATCCAATGATCTCCCTTTCCCATTTCTCCTCTTCAACTTGTTACTTCTGCTGTCCTTCCCCCCTCTGTTACCGCCCATCTCCCAGACTCAGAACTGTCCAATCTGCTTTGACTTCTCTCTTCCATCAGTCAGCTACAGCCAACTGGTCACCAAGTTCTGCCGATTTAACCTGCTCCATATTTTTCTCATGTTTCCCATGAACTTCATCCACGTTGCTAACCTTAGGCCAGCCCATCCACCTCTCATTTGACCGCTTTAGTGGTCTCCTAACTGGTCTTTCTGGGCTTCCCTGGTGGCTCAGAGGTAAAGAAACAGTCTGCCAATGTAGAAGACATAAGAGACACAGGTTTGATCCCTGGGTCGGGAAGATCCCCAGGAGAAGGTAATGGCAACCCACTCCAGTATTCTTGCCTGGAAAATCCCATGGACAGAGGAGCCTGGCAGGCTACAGTCCATGGGGTCGCAGAGAAGTGGACATGACTTTGAGACTGAGCACACATGCAACGGCTCTTGGCATCTCCTTATCCCATTTCGTTTTTCAAAGCACACCTAGATTTGTCACTTTCTTGCCCCCGAGCCTCCAGTGGCTCCTGATGCTTATAAAATAAAGCTCAAACATCTCTGACTGACATTTAAGGCCTTCCATGAGCTACGTCCAATCTACTATTTGAATTTCCCTTTTACCCATTCCATGCTCCACCCAAATGGAAATACTGCTAATCTTGTATAAGGGGTTTTCTAGCCTACATGCTATTTTACCCCTTGATCCCTCTATCTCCTTGATCCAAATCCTACCATCCTTACATGTTTCAAGGAACAGTTCAAAAGACTCTTTCCTCCATATGAAGCTTCCCTTCTGGAATGTATCACTCCCAACTCTGAATTCCTGTAGCATTTTAATCTCCATGGCACCTAACCCTTTCTTCTTTGTATGACAGTTATATCTACGTCCTTTCATAGAAACTCTTTAAGGGCAAGTAAAGGATCTTGTCCTCTTTGATTCTTTAGCACTTGCAGGCTTGGGACCTGCATTGCAACCTGAACTCAGTAAATGATGGGCAATGTGATTGGCCCAACAGAGAGAGCAAAAGCTCTTCTCCACGGGACTGAATTCAGACCTGGAGTAGACAGGCAAGTTCAGAGAGAAGACGCTGCCTCCTGGTTTTCGTGACATCCTGGGCCTGGGACCACAAGAGCGGGAGGGGTCAGAAGGCTGAGGGCAAACCTCAGCAGCAGCCTGGGGTTTCAGAGCCTGGCAGTGGCTTCCCCTGAACCACGGCATCACAGTTCCCCCGTCTGGATGGCTTTTACAGCTCATGACCCCTCGGTATTTCCGGTAACGGGGAGAAGATTCGGATGGACAGAAGGGGGATGGTGAGCCCCCTTCTTCCTCTGTCCAGCCTGCTTCTGACTTACTGTCCACCTCCCTCAGCCTGCGTGGACCCGGCGGGGCTGACCCAAGACTGAAACGAGGGCCACGTCTCCTGGCCTGCTCCGGCTCTGGTTACCCTGGGCTTGAAGCTCTCGCGTGGGCCGCCCTCAGCACTGTGTGTGAGGCCTTCTCCTTCCTCCTCCTCTTCTTTCCTCCTTCTTGCTCACCCTTCCCACCTCCTCCTCCTCTCTGCATCTTTTCCTCTCCCCACAACAGAAATAATGTCCAGGCTGTGGTTTCAAACCTTGGTTCCATCCCTCACCAGCATTGAACCTAACTTTCCAGTTGCCTTGTCTATAATACAGGGATGATAAGAATTCCTGCCTCTTGGAGGGTCTCTGGGAGAAGCCAGTGAGTTCGTCCGCATGAAGCACTTAGTGGGATGCTGGCAAGTGGGTGCGGTGCCGTGCTGTCCAGACCCCCTCAGAGGAGAGAAGCAGTCATTGCCCGAGTTGTACTTTCAGCCTGCTTGGGTACCTGCTCGACAGAATGGAGCCACCTCGACCAAAGTCACGCTCCGTTCCCAGGGCAGCGGCCCGCAGCCAAGGACCGAGGGATGCCTTGGCCCAACTCGGGATGACGGAAGAGCCGTCCCCGCTCCTGACCCTCCCTACATGCCCTGCTGGGTCTCCCGGGACCCCCCCCCCCCCCACTCAGCCCAACCTCTCCCTCTCCTCTGTCCTGCCTCCTATCCTTCTAGAGGCTGATCCCAAGAGCCCTCCCTAATACGCTGATCTCCACCCAAGAGAAATGTTTCCGGGGAAATCCAACTTCTGGCACTGACTGGGGCTTAACCCTTGGTGGATGTGGGCATGGCAGGCAGGCACTTGGCACTAAGTCTGGTCCAAGGTTAAAGGCCCAGGAGGCTGGTGCCCGTAGGCAGGGGATGCTCCCTTGGCTCCAGGGCTCAGCCGCCTCTCGGCACTGTTAGCTGTTAGGCCTGGGATGAAGGAGGGATTTGGGAGCCTGGGAAAGCTGTTGAGAAAGAGGGCTCTTCTGAGCTGAGCCTTCCTCCCTGCTCGGGGCAATGCCCTCTGTGGGAAAGAGTCAGAGAAGCAGTTCTCAGTCCCCTCTGCGATTTACACCGCAAGGCTCTGGGGAGCGGTGGGCAGAAGGCTCTTCCTCCCTGCGTGAGAGGAGCCCCCGAACCCCACGGTACCCCCAGCCCGAGACCATGACCTTACTTCCCTGACAGCTTACTCCTCTTCCTGCTCAGCGTGCAGTCCTGATTTCCGGCTGGGAAGCCAGAGAAAGTCCTCTTTTATTTTCTGAGTTGTTTCAGAAGCATCTCTCCCTCTCCTCTTTTTAAAGACTGCCTGGCTTTTCTCCCAGCGCTGTGGTCCCACTTTATACACCCATCGACAACGAACGCGAGTTGCAAATGCTCCGCGTCCCTGCCACCCCGCCTTTTACACTTTCTGCCATGCTGATGGTAGCTCACAGTGGGTCTTTTAAAGTCTATTTATTTTGGGCTGTGTTGGCTCTTCGTGGCTGCGCTCTGGCTGTCTCCGGTTGCGGTTGCCGACCCCTCACTGCGGAGGTTTCTTCCGCTGCAGGGCGCAGGCTCTAGGGCGGGCTTCAGGAGCTGCAGCGCGTGGGTTCAGCAGTCGTGGCTCGCAGGCTCTAGAGAACAGGAGCCGTAACTGCAGCGCGGGGGCTTAGCTGCTCTGCGGCATGTGGAATCTTCTCAGACCGGGGATCAAACCCATGCCCCTTGCACCGGAAGCTGGATTCTTAACCGCTGGACCACAAGGGAAGCATCTCTGGACCACCCCGCCCCTCCAGCCAAGAGGCGAACTACACGAGGGTCCAGAAGGACCTGCGCCTTGAACAGCTCTGCCTGCCCGGCTCGGCAGCTGGGCTCTGGGTGTCAGCGACACTTACTGGCGGGCTCATCTGAGGACATACATCCCCTACCCTTCCCCATCTCCAGGACCCACCTGGGCGAGGTTTCAGAAGCACTCCTTACCCCACTCTGAGGACAGTGTGGAAACCAAGAGAAATAATGTAGGGGCGTCTCTGTCAGCACCCCAGCACCAGGGACAGGACACCGAGCAGGGAGCCCCCACTAAAGGGAGGAGACCTTCATCTTCTCTTTTAGGGGCAACTGCAGAGAGCACACCAATAAACAAGACAGGCCGTGGCTTAGAAGATTCTGAACCTTTGGGAGGGTAGCCCTGGAGTGAGAGGGATGCCCCCTCCAGGAAAACGCTGTCATGGTGCAGGGTGGCGACTGGGGGCAGCCTGATCGGTCCTGACCGATGTGTGTGTGTGTGTGTGTGTGTGTGTGTGTGTGCACGCGCGTTAGTCACTCAGTCATCCGACTCTTTGCGACCCCATGGGCTGTGGCCCACCAGGCTCCTCTCTCCATGAAATTCTCCAGGCAAGAACACTGGAGTGCGTTGCCATTCCCTTCTCTAGAGGATCTTCCTGACCCATGGATGGAACCCTGGTCTCCTGCATTGCAGGCAGATTCTTTACCATCTGAGCCACCAGGGAAGCCCTGTTGGAAATTTTATTTGCAGAGTCTCAAAGTGTTAGTTGCCCAGTCGAATTGTTTCCAGGTCAGTCTAACTAGACTTCAAGCTCCTTGAGATGCTTGTACACCATCTTTATCCCCAAGCCCCCAGGGAAGGCTTACAGAATAGATGTTTGCTAAATGGCAGTTGAACGCAGCTGAGTTAGATGCACTGGCTGGTGTAACTCCTGCTTTCCCTAGAGGCACTGGATACTTCTCCTTGTCTGAGCCCTGCCTCGTCCCACCTCTCCCAGGATGACCCCAAAGCCCCTGTTTCTCCTCTAAAGTCACAACAGGGCTGTCTCCAACTCTCTGGTCAGTAGCACTTAGTACTTGGAAGGTTCTTAAAATAGGTGGGTTGAAGTCAACAGATACTTAGCAGCTAAGGTTCCAGTCTGAATTCATATCTCGATTTCCCAAGAGGAGGGAAGCACTTTGGGGTCAGGGTCTGTGTTCTCATTCTGCAATTCTCGAAGCAGAGCTCTGGGTGCAGCTTTGTAAGTTACGCCCTGACAGGAGGAGAGATGGGAACCTGAAATCCAGCCCACGAGCCGTCAAGGCCCTTTGCTAGTCTGGAGGAAGGAAGGAGCGCTTTTTTTCCTTACTGGTTAAGAGGGGATGTCGTTTCATCATTCTTTTAAACTCCCCGTAGCAGGTGGCACTAGGGGTAAAGAATCCGCTGGCCAATGCAGGAGACACAGGAGAAGTGGGTTTGATTCCTGGGTCGATCCCCTGGAGGAGGGATAGGCTACCCACTCTAGTATTCTTGGGATTCCCTCGTGGCTCAGACAGTGAGGACTCTGCCCGAAGTGTGGGAGACCTGGGTTTGATCCCTGGGTTGGGAAGATCCCCTGGAGGAGGGCATGGTAACCCACTCCAGTGTTCTTGCCTGGGGAATCCAATGGACAGAAGAGTCTGGAGGACTTCAGTCCATGGGGTCACAAACAGGGGGCAGGACTGAGCGACTGAGCATGCACACACGCACGCACACACACAGAGCTCACACACACACACACACAGAGCTCACACACACACACACAGCTCATACACACACACACACACACAGCTCACACAGAGGCACCACAGAGGTCAGTGCAGACCCCATGACTCTGCCCCTGGCACAGGCCTGGCATCTGGAAGATGTTCATCAGGTCCTTCTACTGAGTTCATTCAGCTCAGCAAGCATCTCCTGAGCGCCTACTGTGGACAAGTCTCTCCACAGCTGAACTGCCCAGGAAGGAGAACAGATCAGCCTATAGGACCTCCGAGCCTGTCCACACAGGGCAGGCTGGAGTTAACTTGCCATCAAGCGAGCTGGCTTCCCTTAATGAGCTCCAGATTTCATTATACAGTCATCCTAGGCACACCCTGGAAACTTGCTTCTTCTGAGACTGGGGCCAAACCCTGCAGGGTCAAGACCTGCCTAAGAGTCTAAGAAGACAAGCAGGAAAGAGAAGCGCCAGGCACATCACATGCGTGATCGCGTGCTCAGTCTGGTCGGACTCTTCGCGACCCCGTGGATTGCAGCCCTCCAGGCTCCTCTGTCTGCGGGATTCTCCAGGGAAGAATACTAGAGTGGGTTGCCATGCCCTCCTCCAGGGGATCTTCCTGTCCCTGGGATCGAACCCAGGTCTCTTCTGTCTCCAGCACCGGCCTGTGGATCCTTTACCACTGAGCCCCCTGGGAAGCCCCAGGGCACATCACACCCAGATGGAAGTGTTCTAACCGAGCTCTTCACTGAGGTCAGGACTGGAATCCAAGGGCCCTGGCTGTGGCGCCAGCCTGGCTTCCACGAGCCAAGGTCCTGTCATACTTGCTGTGGTTCTGAACCCCACCATGCCCCCGAGAGGGCCAGAAGTGGGTGGGACACAGGAGAGGTAGCTAGAGAGCAGCTGCCCTTGGTGCCTGGTGGAGGAGGTGGCCCAGGGGACTGGCTGGGAGGGAGGGAGGGAGAAAACGATGGTCAGCCTCTCAGCATCGCCTTGGGAAGTACAGAAACTGGGCTGTCTGCTCCAGTCCCTCCCCTGCTCGTGCGCCAGAAATGCCCTCACCAAGCAGCCAGGGCATGTTCTGTAATTCAGCTTCAACCACTTGTTTGCAGGGGCTTCCCAGGTGGCGTTAGTGGTAAAGACCCCGCCTGCCAAGGCAGGAGACCTAAGAGATGAGGGGCCATCCTGGGTCTGCAAGATCTCCTGGGGCAGGGCGTGGCACCCCACTCCAGTATTCTTGCCTGGAGAATCCATGGACAGAGGAGCCTGGTGGGCTACAGTCCAAGGGGTCAAAAGAGTCAGACACGACTTGGCAACTAAACAAGAACAAATGGGTACCAGCACTGTAGCGGATGCTGGGAGCACAATACTGGACCACAGAGAGATATCCTGTCCTACGGGGCTGATAAGGTGATGGGATATGATCTAAATCATTACTTAGCTTCCTTTTAAGCATATTCATTTCTAGATACAATCTTCACAAATTTCAAATACAGGATTATAGAATCATAGATGTGAAGAGATATAGAGGAATTATTCCTTTAGCCCAATGCCTTTCTGCCTTGAGTTGAGGTTCAGATCTCTTTTACAATATCCCCATCAAGTGACCTTGTGGTCCCTCCTTGGATACCTCCGATAGTAGGTGACTTACAGTCCATAGGATTGCAGAGTCGGACATGAGTGAATTGACTTAGCACACGCGCATGTGTGGCGTCATTCAATAAAATTTGTTTGCAGAAGTGATGATGACCTTAGAATCTAGAGTCCCTGAAATCTTCCACAAAAGTCCCCACGAGAGGAGATCTGGGTACACAGCCAGAGGCTAACAAGTTTCCTCAAAGCTGCACAATTTTGCCTTCTATATTATATATCATTTGTTATATTAAATGTTTTGAGTAAAACTGGAAACAGTGACAGGTTCGTTTTGTCATTCTGCATATACATCTCTTCCCCCACCCCCCACTTCACCCTCCCGCCCAACACGTACACTGCCATGCACACCCAGGTGTGAAGACGTTGCTCATCATAAACCTTTTCTGTTGGTGCAGAATGTCCCTGCCCTCCATCCTCGTCCCTCCAGTGCCTGACTGTCCAAACTCTACCCCTCAACTCAATGCTTTGCTCCAATGTCACCTCTTCCATGAAGTCTTCCCTGAAGACTTCCCATGAAGTCAAGATTACCCTGACTAAAAGGAAACTCGCTCTTTGAACACCCCCAGCTCTTCTGTGTGCCTCATTAATCTCTGACCAAGTCCCACCTGTTAGTCTTTTGTGTCTCTCCCTCTCACTTTTCTCATGAAAAGTTAGCTACTTGAGAAGAGGGTCCATGTTGGGTTTTCCCCTGAATCCACCATGGAAACCAGCAGAGAATATTCAGCAAGTAGTCAATACATGCACTAGTACTATTATTAATAATGCTGATCATGATGACAGACAATTTCACAAGGATATCTGGTTAATGCAAGCCTTCCCTCCGTGGTGCATCTGTGCTTGGCTATAACTGGACTGTGGTCTATGATCTGGGACCGGGGGAATGGATTCCGTGTCCTGCCTCCAGGGTTGCAATGGCCCCTTTTAGAGCTCAGAACGACTAGTGCGGGCTGAAAGGATTCATCCAACAAGACAGCAGTAGCAAAGGAAGCAGGATCATACCTTAATATCGTCTTCTGGCCAAGAGTTCAGCATGGTTGCAAGGTGGCCCTTGTCATGAATGGTGATAAACAGCCCACTAGGAAAACAAAGCACACGCATACAGAGACCAGTCAGACCAGGAGCACCGCAGGGACCACAAGGACCGCGCATCACTGCATCACTTAGTTTTGGCCACAGATCTGGGCCGAGGGGGTCCCTGTTCAAAGTCCAAACAGTTTACAGGACCCTGCGCTGGGTTTCCTTCAACCGCTCCCCACAGGGGAAGGGCTCCGTGGGATCAAGGGATGTATTCACCTGGAGTCTGTGCTCTCCCCAGCCTGTGCCTTCCTCCCCCAGACCAGGCACCCAGGACCCCAGAATCATCTGCCTGAGTGGTCCCAGGCTGCTTTCAGGGGCTGTGTGGGCCTCTTCTCTGGGTCCCTCCTTCCAAGGACAGACCACACTGCAGTGGGTGGGTCCCCAAGCCTGGGGCCATTACTGGAAGTTGGACGTGTGGGCGGTGATGTCTAGATACATGTCCACGTGGTCCCTTGCCGTGGAGGATGGAGCTGGGGACAGCCATGAGCCTATTTCCTCTGCACCACTTGAGTCTGAGAATTCTAAATTCAAACTTGGCCTTCCAGACCATGTGAAGATATATTGTAAAGCAGGAGGATGAAACATATTCTACTTAACAGTTTGTTAGCTTGACTTCGAACTTCTAATGTTTGGACCTAAGTCTGTGGATATGAATCTCCTGTCCTGGGATCAGTGGTGAGAGGACATGTGTGTCTGGTGGGGAGGTCGTGAGTGGTGCAGAGGGTGGCAAGTGGTTTGGACCACTTCCTTCTCCCCGCTCAATGCACCTTGTTTTTTTTTTTTTTTTTTTCCTGACCAATGCACCCAAGAGAGAGGCTCCTTTGACTTGTGAAGTACCCAAGCCCAAACACTCAGTCTGTTTTTGCCAGGGTGAGAGGGTTGGGGAAGTGTGTGTTGGGACGTGATTCCCTGTTCTACTTGCCCTGCCTAAATCAGAGTGCTTCCTCCAAACGGCTGCCATGGCTTCACAAGGTGCTTGGATGTTGTGACCCATTACTGAAGTCAAGCCCTCGTCAAGACTGGAAACACCACGGCCCTGTTCTCTGGTTCCACCAGTCTTGTGACACCCTCACCCTTAAGAAAACCCACTTTCCGCTCCCTGGGCCTTCCCAGCCAGGCCGCCGAGGGCAGATGGAGCCAGTCTTCCTACAGGGCAGACTGATCGCACCACCATCCACTCTCGGCGTCAGCCCACGCAGACTCTCAGCATTGACCAGCCTCCATGCCTGCAGTGTTTCTCTGACCAAATGCAGTCTTTTCACTCTTTGCAAAGACTGTTTCAACTTCTTTGCTCTCAAACCTCCAACTGCCTCACCTTTCCCCTCACTGCCCTAGTGACCATGTCTGTGATGTCTCAGGAAGCATCTCTGTCAGTTTTCCACCAGCGAACCTATACACTTCTGTATTCACAGCCAATCCTCCTGTTCCAGTGAAAATTACAGAGCCTGAAGCAGACAGAAACTGGAGAGGAATCCATCTCTGAAAGCAGGAACTATACCCTTTGAGAGTTGCCAATTTGGGGCTTTTGCTTGAGGGTAGTCTAACACGCAAGTAGCTTGGGGCAGCAGAAAGCCTCAGTCCTACTAGCTTGAGGTGTCAGAGAAGTGAATTGGAGCTGGAAGAGCACTCAGAAAGCGAAGGGGAAAGTTCTGGAAGGGAAGGAGAGGCAGAGAGGATGAACATCCAAGTTTGTGTGTAAAACCTGCCCAAATAACTGGCTGACGATTCAACTATACATACCCAAGGGTCTGATAAAAAAAACAAAACAAAACAAAACTGTAGCTGGACAATGGAAGAACCCAGCAGAGATTTCCACTGCTGCCCATCAGTAGGGACAGAGTTTGGAATTTCAGTCCAGCCTACTTGGACTCCAAAATCACTGTGGATGGTGACTGCAGCCATTAAATTAAAAGAGGCTTGCTCCTTGGAAGAAAAGTTATGACAAACCTAGACATCACATTAAAAAGCAGAGACATCACTTTGCCAACAAAGGTCTGTATAGTCAAAGTGATGGTTTTTCTAGTAGTCATGTATGGATGTGAGAGTTGGACCATAAAGAAGGCTGAGCACCAAAGAATTAATGCTTTTGAATTGTGGTGCTGGAAAAGACTCTTGAGAGTCCCTTGGACTGCAAGGAGATCCAACCAGTCAATCCTAACAGAAATCAACCCTGAATATTCATTGGAAGGACTGATGCTGAAGCTAAAGCTCCAATACTTTGGCTACTTGATGTGAAGAGTGGACTCATTGGGAAAGACCCTGCTGCTGGGAAAGACTGAGGGCAGGAAGAGAAGAGGGCAACAGAGGATGAGATGGTTGGATGGCTTCACCCGAATCAACAGACATGAATTTGAGCAAACTCCAGGAGCTAGTAAAGGACAGGAAAGCCTGGCGTGCTGCAGTTCCTGGGGTCACAAAGAGTTGGACACGACTCAGCAACTGAACAACAACAACAAAAATTAAATTACCCTTCTGAGAAACAAAACAATCCAGAGTTCACAGAATTCAGGGTACAGTGAGGTCTATTATAATAGCCTGCTTACTTTATCTATGTTAGACACCATCCATAATAAAAAATTTAAACAAAATAGAACAAGAAAAACACCACTGAACTCCAAACAATTCTTGACTTCCACGTTTCTTGCCAAGACTGATTCTTCCTTCTCCTCCCTCTCATAGCTACTCTTCTTGGAAGAGCTGTCTACACTAGCTGCCTCCATTTTCTCATCTTTCACCGAAATGTGTCTTTACTTAATAATGTGCTGCCAACACAGCTCTTGCCAAGGCCATGGATGACGTCCACTCCAAAAACACAAGCAGCTTTCTAGTTTTCGTCTCCTTAGTCTTCTCAGCAGCATCTGACACTTTAAGTCTCTGGCTCCTGTGACCCCACTTTTGCTTTTTTCCTTCTGCCTCTCAGGCTGCTCCTTCTTAGTCCCTCCTGCTGGATCATCCTGCCAGTAGGTGTTAGAGTTCCTCCCAAATTCGCACTACCCCGCTCTCCTTCTCACTCTTCCTGTTTCCCTATAAGGTCTCATCAGTGCCCAAGGCGTTTGGCCAGTGACTCGCAAAGATCTGCAGCCCAGAGCTTTTCATCTTTGGTACTACCAACACTTTGGGTGGGATAATCTTTTGCTGGGAAGGGTGGGGACGTCACGTGCGCTGCAGAATGCTGGGCAGCGTCCCCGTCTCTACCCACTGGATGCCAGCAGCCCCCCACACACTGCTCTGAGAGCCAAAAACCTCTCCAGACGTCGGTAAACGTTCCCTGGGGAGAAAATGTGCCGCTGATTTTGGAGCCGTTGTTCTAGACATTTACATTTAACTGCCTGCCTGACATCTCCCTTCGTATGTCTCAAAGGCACTTTAAACTTCACCTGTCCAAAACCAAATTATGATCTAAACTTGCATCGCTATGATTTAATACAAGACAGAACAAAAACCCAAGACAAACCCGATTCTCCTTCTTGCTCCCTTTCTCAGTAACTATTTCCCTCAGGCATGTAGTTTAACAATCCCAGACCCCTGGAAGCATCTTTGACGCTGTCCTTTTTCCCTTTTATATAACCCCTGCCAAGTCCTTCACTTCTGCTCTGGAATTAGCTCCTGGTTCATACAATTCTTTCACCCATGACACCACCGACCTGGTCCAGACTCCCAATATAGCTGCTCCCTAAAGAACCACAATAAATTTGTGACATCCTCTCTTGTCTCTACCTAATCTAGTATGTATACGAAAGAAAGAGTGATGCTCTTGAAATCAAAACTTTACTGTGTTTTTGGCTATGCCTCTCAACTTGCAGGCTCTTAGTTCCCTGACTAGGGATTGAAGCTGGGCCACGGCAGTGAAATCACCAAATCCTAACCATTGGACCACAGAAAACTCCAAAACCTTACTTTGTTATCCCCTGTGATAAATATCCTTCATGTCTTTCCATGGTTCTTGGGACAAAGACTCAAGTCCTTAGCCTGGTCCACCTAAGAGGCCCTGTGCGGTCTGGCCCTTGACAACTTCTTCACTTTATCCTTATTTCTTTCTCCAGTCATTGACCACACTGGCCTTCTTTCCATTCCTCCATGTGTCATGATTTTCTTAGTCTATGGCCAGTTCATACACTGTTCCCTTTGCCTGGCACCCCTTGCTTCTCTGCATTCTATCAATATGCTTAGTTAATTCCTACTTATTTTCCAGATGACTTCCGAGTCAAATTTGGGGCTCCTTGTTATAATTCTCAAGTATCCCATCCTTACACACACAAACCTATTACAGTTATTTGTGTGGTTATTTAGTTAATATGCTACTCCCATTAGACTGTAAGCGTCATTGGGGGCAAGGTAAGCATTTATTCTGCTGTTGTTGACCACTGTATACCCAGACCTAGTCCATAATACTCATACATAATTTTTGAAGAAGTGAGTAAGTGAACTACAAAGATGGTTGAAGGCTGAGTGGTGAAGCTGAAAGGTGTAGAGTTGGGTATAAGTTGGGTGTAAGTTGGGGTGAAAGAAACTTTCATGTGGGCTAAGTTGCATCATGCTCATGGGATCAGTGTGCTGGGCTGGGCAGCATTGGGCTGTGCTTGTGGCTCAGAGTGGGGAAATGCAGCTATGAAGGCAGGGGACAGGCCAGTGGGGAGGAAAATTCCAGAGCCTAAGACTTGGGAGTTGCCAGGCTCTTTCCATGTTGACTGGGGACGATGTGGGTCTTCGAATTAACTTACTCATTAGGTTTGAGAGCAAGTTCCAGGCATTTTCTGGGCTACTCTAAAATGACCAGGGGGCACTTAGTTGTATCCATCAAGACAAAAAAAAGAATCAGATTGGTTTCTTGGAACTTGTTGCTAAAGATCATCTCTATGCAGTTTGAGTTTGGAAAATGATCATAGTGTGTTGATAATAATGAACTTGAAAGACTGCCCTGGATGAGAGAAACAGTCACACGTGGTGGGCATCCTGAAGTTTAAATACTGGTACCTGCCTTGGGGGCTTCCCCAGTGACTCAGTGGTAAAGAATCTGCCTGCAATGCAGAAGACGCGGGTTCGATCCCTGGGTTGGGAAGATCCCCAGGAGGAGGGCATGGCAACCCACTCCAGTATTCTTGCCTGGATAAGACCGTAGACAGAGGAGCCTGGTGGGCTACAGTCCATGCGCTTACAAGAGTAGGGCATGACTGAAGTGACTTAGCACACACGCACGCATCTGCCTTGGTGTCAGCGGCAGGGTAAGCAGGCCAAGTTGAGCCTGTATGCCTGGGACCTTTCAAAGAACCACCCTCTCTCTACTTCCAAACCAGCTGCTGCTCTGAGGTTTGGCCTGAGGAGGCCTTGTTAGGTACTGTGAACTTCCTTAGCTGCTATTTTTCCACAGCTGCAGCTCTGATATTCATAAGCAATTTCTGCACCCCTCCCCCGCCAGGTCGTCTGGAGCTAGTCACGTGGAACAACAATGCTAACAAAAGGGCCCATTCTTTCCGGCTGGAAAAACCAGGTCTCAGCCCAAGGCTCACTGATGACTCATCGAGTGACCTTGGGGAAGTCATTTACTCACTTTAATTAATCCCTATGACGCATGCCTGGCCTCTAGACGTTCTTAACCCTGACCTGTTTTGGAAATGTCCCTTAGAGCCAAACAACTCCTCTTCTCAACATTACTTTTTACCAGATAGAGGCTTAGTAATGATATTTAGCAAAAAGCTCACATGTTAAAGGATAAGATTCAGGCACCACTTTAGACCTTAGCTCGCATGTGATTAATTCTAAACACAGGAAAAGTATGATTATGGAAATAATCGGCTACATTAAAATAGGCTCTCTTTCTGGCAGATAAGAACAGGATGGAGGGACATTTCAAATGAATGCTTTTAAACTGAGGTTTGAGCTACAAAAATTTCAAAACATGACTTTCTTTTTCTTTTTTGCATATATAATTTTACGCTCTGCAGAGATCACAGTGCAAAAATAAAACTGAAATCTATTAACAGCTTTTAATGACTTCTCAAAGTGCATTTCCACTTATTACATAACTCACAGCCACCAGTCTTCCCCAAAGAATTGCTCTGGAAGAGGGTTTTGAGATATCCAGTCCAAAGACCTCACTATATAAATAAGGACATGGAAGTTCAGAGAGGTGAAGTGATTTGCCTGAGGTCACACAGCTCACAAGCAGCAGAACCTGCTTGAACCAAGGTGCTGGGTCCAGTGCTCTTTCTGTTGCCCCAGACTGCCTATTCTTTCCAGAGACCTAGTTCCCAATGAAGAGGTAGGGACATGGACCAAAATGGGAGCATCATAGATGCTCACTGGGACCACTGATGAAAGATTTCTCTTGATGCATGTTGGTGAGGAAGTAAAATGTGCAGAGTGAGGGATTATGAGGTTAAATAAATGGACTGTGGGTTCCGGCGGGATCCTAGGGAGAAATCCCTTGCCCATCCCTCCACTTCCTACCCAAATTGCATCTAGACCAGCTCAAAAAGCAGGTATTTCCAGCGAAGAAGACCTCTTAGATGCCCTCAGCAACCTATTTCCAGGTTTAACTACTTCCACTCAAAGGAGGGGCAGGGGGCGGCATTAGTTTTTCCAGCAATACATGGTGATGGGGCTGGTTCTCATCTCTGCTGTCATGAGGTTCTGACCAAGTGAGAAATGCAGAGGCTCACTTCTCTGCCCTCCTTCTTAGTGGCTTCAGGAAGAATACTCCAGTGCCTGGATGGAGCACTGACCTACACCTGCTCAGTCTCACCAGAGATCTCCAGCCCATACAGTCCTGGGCACTGGCACGGGGATTTTCAGGGATCACTTCCAATAAAACCGATCACTAAGAGTGATGAGGGTGCAAACGACTCCAGAGAAGTTCAGAGAAATGGCAGGGGGAGGTAGCAAGGAGGAGGGGTTAAATGTATGTGCTCTGCGGCCACAGCATCGGAGTTCAGAGCCTGCCTGCCTTCGCTCCTCACTGGCCGAGTGGCTGTGGACAGGTTACCCTTCCCCAAGCTGCAGCTCCTTATCTGTAAAATGGAGAACGTGACAGCAGCTGTTTCATGCCTGTTATAAGGATCAACTACGACAATGCATATTTAAAGAGTTTACTAAGGCTCCTGCTGGCATGCAGTAAGTACCCAACAAATGGCAGCTCTAAGAGTTGCTGGGTTGGTGTAGTTAGTGGTTAGGAGTGCAGGCTGGGGAGTCAGCATCCAGATGCTGGCAAAATGCCTAGCAAGGAACTGCTCATTGTAAGTGCTCAGTAAACACTCAGAGCTAATTATTAATTCATATTTTAGTGAGACTGATACCAAGTCAACGTGCATGCTTGTCAGGAACTAGGGTTGACAGTGAAGTGTGCCTTTGGTGAAACAGGAAGGCAATCAAAGTTTGGTAGAAAATCTTGCATTATGAGGGTCACCGAATGAGGGCAAAATGGAGTTCTTTGGTGATGCACTGTTGGGACTAAAAGTTTCCATGTTCCCTGCAAGTACTAGTGTTCAATAAGGATGAGATCAAGGGCAGCTGGGAAGGGAATACACGTCACGGAAGAGCTATATTCATCCACTCTGTCATTCAACCATCCGTTCATCCACTGAACAGGCTCTTTGATATCTCTGGAACCCTGTTTAGCCCTTTATGTACATCGTCTTATTTCTCACGCAACACTCTCAGACGGGCCTCCTCCCCATTCTGTAGACGAGATTCAGATGGAAGCGATGTGAAGGCAGAGGTGAGGTTTAAACACAGGACTCCTGGGAGTTTGGAAACGTGGCTCCTTCATGTGTGTGATTTGGGACCAGTCACTTCAACTTCATGGCAAATGGATGGGGAAACAGTGGAAACGGTGGCTGACTTTATTTTTCTGGGCTCCAAAATCACTGCAGATGGTGATTGCAGCCATGAAATTAAAAGACACTTACTCCTTGGAAGGAAAGTTATGACCAACCTAGACAGCATATTAAAAAGCAGAGACATTATTTTGTCAACAAAGGTCTGTCTAGTCAAGGCTATGGTTTTCCCAGTGGTCACGTACGGATGTGAGATGGACTGTGAAGAAAGCTGAGCACGAAAAATCGATGCTTTTGAACTGTGGTGTTGGAGAAGACTCTTGAGAGTCCCTTGGACTGCAAAGAGATCCAGCCAGTCCATCCTAAAGGAGATCAGTGCTGGGTGTTCATTGGAGGGACTGATGTTGAAGCTGAAACTCCAATACTTTGGCCACCTGATGCAAAGAGATGACTCATTTGAAAAGAGCCTGATGCTGGGAAAGATTGAGGGCAGGAGGAGAAGGGGACGACAGAGGATGAGATAGTTGGATGGCATCACTGACTCAATGGGCATGGGTTTGGGTGGACTCTGGGAGTTGGTAATGGACAGGAAGGCCTGGCGTGCTGTGGTTCATGGGGTCGCAAGGAGTCGGACACGACTGAGCGACTGAACTGAACTGACTTCAACTCTTCGTGTCTCAGTTTTCCCTTCAGTAAAATGGGAATGGTGGCTTCTCCATTATGGAGTGACCGCGAGCACCAAGCAAGATGAGTTGACACACGCCCTGCACACTGTAAAGGCCTGCAGACACGGGATTCCTCATAGCTGTCCGACCTTGGGACAGGTCAGACGGCTGTGAGAATCCCAGGAGTTCTATGGGGATTCTGAGCGGGGGCGGGGGGTGGTTTAAGCGTGCTGGCCTCTCTGGTTTCCTGGTGACCTTTTCCGGCTGAATGGGGTAGTGTTTTGGGTGACAATTTGCTCTTGGCCTGTTTCAATCTTCTCTCGGTGAAAATAAGCCACCCTCCCCCACAACCCCGCCCCCTTCCCTGAATGCAGCCGTGTGAGACGCTGCCCTGACTGGTGTGATGCTCTTGGTCTATTCTGGGGCACAAAAGGAGGCAGGAAGGCGGGGAGCTCCAGGGAGCACTGGGCCTGGCTCCGCTGAGACGCACAGGCACTCCTAGCTTTTGAGTGAATTGCCGGCTGCCCCGGGGAACACCTAGGTGCTGAGCGCCCTGCAGTGAGCTACGGTAACCTGAGTACCCGTCAAGGCTAAGGACTCCTCTGAGCAATCAGAACAGACGCCCTTGGCTGCTCCTGGTGCTGTGATGACGGACCTCCATCTGAGAGGCACTCATGGGACTCTCTCCTGTTAACAGCCCTCAACTGGAACAAGAGGAAAAAAAAAACAAAAATAACTTTGGCTACTGACTACTTTCCCCAAGTTTTTCCTATTTACTTCAGGGAAACAATTTTGAAATTTCAGGGAAGAAAAAATAAATATATATATATAAAGAATCCTGCAAGCTGCCAACCTATGCTTAAATGAATATATGCCCTACTTTACAGAACATTCCTGAAAAGTTGTGAGTTGTGTCCACCTCTTCGAGGCCCTATGGACTATAGCATGCCAGGTTCCTCTGTCCACGGGATTCTCCAGGCAAGAATACTGGAGTGGATTGCCATGGTCTACTCTAGGGGATCTTCCCCACCCAGGGATCGAACCTGGGTCTCCTGCATTGAAGGAGGAATCTTTACTGTTGAGCCACTGAGGAAACGAAATACACATGAAACAATACCATATGTGTACTTGGGAGGTTACTGTTTAAAGGGAGACTGCAGAGAATTGTCCAGGAACATAAATCACTGTCCCCTGATTTACAGCTTTCACAAATTTGGACCTTCCTACTTTGGTTTCTAGAACCAGAACCCAGGTTCCTTCTCAGCCAATGCTTGGACATCAGGGCCTGAGAAGGAGTGGTCGGAGATGGGAAGGCAGCCCTCTCTCGCTCGGAGCTCTGGGCTAAATGTGTGGCCAGGGAAGGGAAAGGATTCATGCCTAACAAAAACGAAATACCTCCTTTATTCTCTCACATGCTTAACTCATTTGGCCTGAAAGACATGTTTGCTCCAGGTCTGACCTGACACTGAGGGGTGCGTGTTGAAAGCTAGTATGTGATTCACCGTCTGCTCCTTCGCCGGGGCCGCCAGTACCGTTCCAAGGAGGCCTCCTCAGGACCCGGGCCTGGAGTGGGGACGATGCTGAGCACAGGCCCCAGGTGACACACGGGTCATGATGCAGAAGCACAAATAAGCTTTCGGGGCTGTGTGTTCCACAGCATCATCTAGCCACAACATCTTTCAGAGATGCTCGTTACGTAAACTGAGATACTGGCGGTCTGGGCAAGGCAGGGGCGAGAGCCTTCCTTCTTGGAGGATCTTCTCGTTACTCTTCATCTCGGCAATCACTGTTCCCACAACAGAGCTCAGGCGATGACAGCTGAGGAGGAGAATTCCTGTTTGGAGCCGGCGCTATAGCCTTGCAGGTTAGCGGCTATTATTTACAAAGGTATGTCTTCAGTGCACAGCTCCTCCCTCGAGACGGTATGTTCTCCGAGGGCAGGATGGCATCGGTCTTGTTCACTGCGGTAACCTTGGGGCTCAGCATAGCACTGAGCCACAACGGCTGTTCCAGAAGACAAACACGTGTTGGGTGTGCTGAGTGGTCCAGAATGTGGGTGCTGAAATGAGACAGAGCTGAGCTTTTATGTTTTCAGTTAGAAATTGGGCTTACAATAACACCTATCTCAATGCGCTTCTGTGAGGATTCAGTGAAATAACAGATCAGGCACAGGGTTTGTGCTTGGCCCCTGGTACCTTCTGTGGAAACAGGGTCTTTGCAAACATCAAGATGAGGTCCTCAGGTTGTTTCCTTGTCGGAGCTATTGTAAATAGTGCTGCAATGAACACTGGGGTGCATGTATCTTTCAGAATTATGGTTTTCTCCAGGTTTAAAAAAAAAAAGATGAGGTCGTTAGGGAGGGTTTTCATTCAAAATGGGGTTTCCCAGGTGGCTCAGCAGCAAAGAATCCGTCTGCCAATGCAGGAGACAGGAGTCAGGAGCTCATTCCCTAGGTAGGGAAGATCCTCTGGAGTAGGAAATGGCAACCCACTCCAATATTCTTGCCTAGAAAATTCCATGGGTAGAGGCGCCTGATGGGCTACAGTCCACGGGATCACAACGAGTTGGACACGACTGAGCATGCACACATTTCATCCAAAATGACCAGTGTCTTTATGAAAAGAGGTGAAGACAGAGACATACAGGGAGAAGATGGCCATGCAGTGATGGAGGCAGAGATTGGAGTGGGGTGTCTACAAGCCAAGGGATGTCAAGGACCACTGGCAAACTACAGGAGCTAGTAGGAAGGACTCTCCTCTACAGATCTCAGAGAGGCCTCAGCTCTGTTGACACCTTGATTTCAGGCTTGCAGCCTCCAGAACTGTGGGACGATGAATTTCTGCTGTTTTCAGCCACTCTGTTTGTGGTACTTTGTTACAGGGAAGCTAGTACACCAGTATCCAATTTTTGTGCAGTGCCCACAAGCAGGGGAGATTCTGATTTCTTTTCTGAACCTGTCTTAAAACTCAGTCTGTTGGAATTTTGTCAGGGCAAGTGCAGGAGAGGTTTCCTCCCACTGAGAAAGGCCTGTAAATGACAGCACTATCTCCACTTTTCATCAGGAGCCAGAAAATTCTCTTGAATTTTAGAATTCAGTTACACTTAGAAAGAAAAACAAAGATAACGCTCACTTAGGAGAATGCTCTCTCTTGAGAAAAAGACTCTTAGCCCTTATCTCCGCCTGCAGAGGAGGGGCCCTTAGAAGTTTCCTAAAATAGAAGTGAGAGAAAAAAAAACACAAAACCCACTCAAAGAGACAACATTCATTTAGGCTTCCTGGCACCAAGTCTAACAAAAAAAGGACTTAATTAAAGCAGGGTCAGTGACATCAGGCAAACCACCGAGGCAGGGCTCAGGAGGAGGGACGTGAACTTTCAACTTGGGAACAAAGGCTCGCTGTTGCCACGGAACACCATTCCGCACATTTTTGGCAGAAAGGAAACCTGGCCTCCAAAAGCACGCAAGAGGCTATTTTTAAAGCCTAGCGGTAGCCTCCTGGTCTCAACAGCGCAGCTGGAGAAAGTAGGTCGGAGAAGTCCCAGGGCCTGGCGGCCTAGCGCCTGGCGAGGCAGAGGCTGAGGATGCGGCGAGGTAGCCGCCCTGCCGGGGAGGAGTGTAAGCATCACGTTCTCCCCTGGTTCTGCAAAACGTCCGTGGGGGAGTGTGAATAAAGGGGCGGGGGGACACCTATCCGGGGCGGGGGAACACCTATCCGCGGCAGGTCACTCACAAGCCTGCCTTGGTTTTAGTTTCCATCTAGAGGGACATTTTGACTCTTTTAACCCACTGAACCATCGCTCACCTGCCGGCCCTCCTATCGCCCCTGCTGTTTCCCCCTGTCTCCCTCGGAGGCGGGCAGCTGTCCCCCACCCCACCCCCCCACCACCCCGAGATGGCCCGCGTTCCTCCTGGCCCTCCAAGATGACAGTAAGGGAGAGTGCCTGTCCTCGCAGTGAGGCGTAAAGGTGGGAACTGGAGTTCCGACCACTCCACTAGACTCCCGCAGCGGGGCTGGGGTGGGCGGGGCTTCCTTGAGGGTACCGCCTGCCTTGCCCCCCGGGGCTGGCTTCATGCATGCAGCTTTTGGGATCCTGGGAAATAAGGAAGAATGGGGCTTTACCTCTGATCCAGTGGAGTTTTTTTGTTCTAGGCAGAGTAGGAAAAAAAAAGAAAAGAAAATAGAGTATAACGGGGAACAATGGAGATGCGCTTGGAGGATAGGGAGATGATGGGACAGGCAACCTCTGGATGGCTCAGTCATAGTGACAGAGCAGCAGAGCTGGGCGGGGAGCCCCCACTTTGGGGCACTTGGGCCCTTCCCTCTCACCCTCTCTTGCTGCTGTTTCCTTCAAGTAGACCTGAAGCATCTTGAGAGAAGGGACCACGTCTTCCACCTTCACTAATGTCCATGGGTCCCCCCCCTCCATTACAGCCCTGTAAACATCGTGTCCACTTCAGAAGGGAATCTCTGAACAGACTCCTTCTCTCCTTCTCTGTGCGGGAATGGAGTGACTGGGAAAAGGGCACTAGAAAATTTCCACTAGTACATACAGCTCTGTGAGTGTTAAAAAGTTAAAAGATGTCTCTGAGCTTGTTTCCCCATCTGAAAAATTTATCGATAGAAGGTAGATCACATAACCTCTAAAAATCTATGGTCCTGTGACACAATCTGGGTTTCCCTGATGGCTCAGTGCTAAAGAACCTGTCTGCCAATGCAGGAGACGTAGGTTCGATCCCTGGTCTGGGAAGATCCCTTGGAGAAGGAAATGGCAACCCACTCCAGTATTCTTGCCTGGGAAATCCCATGGACAGAGGAGTCTGGTGGGCTACAGTCCATGGGGTCACAAGAGTTGGACACTTAGGTATTAAACAACAACAACAACAATGACATAATCTAGCAAGCCCTGAATGTTAGACCTAGAACGGTTCCAAGAGCATGTCCAGGTAGACAGACCTGGACTCAAATCCCAGGTCTTACCCTTATTCACCATGCAACCTTAGCAAATTACTAACCTCACTGAGTGTCAGTTACTCATTATTAAAACGGGGCTCTAGTTAATAGTTAAATCCATCTCACTAAGCCGATATAAGCATTAAATAAAATTAGGTCACAAGTAACCTCTTGAAAAATCTTAAACTGGAATGTAAGATGTGTTTCTCAAATGAATGAATATCAGTTTCTCTCCAAGAGACACAGAAATGCATGCTGTGGTTCCTAAGTAGAGTGAGCACATATTCTGGTTTCCTGTGTCTTGACACAATTATTTGTATTTCCTTTTCACTCTCAAAAAACTTACAGAACTGTATTTCCAGCCTCTTAAATTCAATACTGCAAACATTTATTGGGAACCTAGCAAGGAAAGTCAGGGTCATTTTTCTGGTGGTATAATTTGAACCATTTCCCAGTGTAGTCTTTAAAGTCATTGATACTAACCCTATTGGCAACAAGCATCTGTGAAGTGTCTAGTAGCACCAACAGTCTTTTGCTCTCTATGACTTTTTGAAACAATCTACAACATACCCTGTGCCAAACTGCTGAGTGGGTGTTGAATCCAGACAGAGGATGGAGCCTTCAAGGCTCTAAGCCTATAAAACTCAGGCTTGTCTTGGCTCCTTGGGGGCCTGATCTTTGGCCTCAAGTAAGTCATGTCATTTTTACCTCAGTTGTGGTAAGTAAAACGTAGGAAAGAGAGAAAGAGAAGAAACCAGTATTTGTTTCACTCCTGCTATGGTCTCAATGTGTCCCTCCCTATGCTGAAATCCTAATGTCCAATGTGATGGTATTAGGAGGTGGGGCCTTTGGGTGGAGCCCTCCTGAATGAGATTAGTGCCCTTATAAATGAGGCTCTGAAGCGTTCCCTAACCCCTTCTGCCATGTGAGGATAAAAGGACAAGTCTACTACAAAAAGCGAGCTCTCATCCATGCCATTGACCATGGCGCTCTGATCTCAGACTTCCAGCTCCCAGAACTGCAGAAATAAATTTCTGTTGTTTATAAGCCACCCAGTCTGTGTATCTTGCTACAGCAGCCAGAATGGACTAAGACAGCTCCCAGTGGGAGCATTTTACAAATGCTCCACCATTTACTCATCACCATGAGCCCAGGAAGCTGGCATCATATTCATTCACACCTGGGAGTCCTGAGGGTCCTTGAGGCAACATCGCTGAGACAGAAGGTAGCCTAAGTCGTAAGGCAAGCAGGTAAGAAGTCATCACGCTTTCATGTCTTTCTTGCTGAAGCTTCAGAAGATATCTGTAAAACACTAAGCCCTCTAATAGACAGGCTCCTATTAACATAGAGAAAAACTGGAATAAGTTACTAAGTGCTTCAACTATTTTTTTTCTTCCTGGAATTTGCAAATATCGTTTGCTTCTCTGATGTCTGAGATGCTTTTTGGCAGGAGAAAATTGTTTGAGTCGAATTCCAAGGGTTGGGGGAATTTCTCCATCTGTTCTCTTTGTACCAGAAGGATCCTGATAAGGTATAGAAGAAGAAACTGAAAGGAAAGTGTGGTTCTCATTTTTAAGAAGCATGGAAAGTTGGTGAAGAGTGTATTTCCATCACATCATTAGCTGAGTGAACAATTTATAATCAGGAGGGAAAAAGGCCCCATAGGTGAAAATTTCAGCTGAAACTGACACCCCTGTCCAAATAGCAAATCACTTCAGAATCTGAAAATTCTAATTTTGCGACTCACAGATCCTTCCAATTAGAACAGGGAAGGTTAGCGTGGTTTCAGCTGTTACTTGAAAATATTAAAACATGCCAAGAAAACTCACAGTTGGTACAAAGGAGTTTCTTTTTCTACTGAAATATTTACTCCTCCAAAAATAATAATCACAGAGACGTCAGGCCCCGTTTCCCCCAAGAAGTCGCACTTAACACTCTTCACTTTCTTTTATGGCTGGGAACGTGGCACAGACCCACACATGCCTCCACTTTATAAAACAAACACACACCTTCCTGCCATCTGGAAGGCCTCGAGTTAATCTGGGTCTGTGGGCAATAAGTTTTTGGAACATGGCTCTGTTCTGACACGAACTTCTGATTTATCCAAGCAAATAATCATCAGACCTGAGAGTCTGAAACTGCTGTACCTCTGACTCAGAGGCCCTGCCAATGAGTCGCTTGTTTACAGGTATGTGCAAGATGGAGAGAGAGAAACATCCTGTTTTTCTGAAGCAGGTTGGAGAAGTAGCCCCACATAATTTTTTCCAAGTGAGTCATAAATCTCTGTCGCCTCAGTTTGAGAAACAGGCTGGGAGCGCAGAACCCTGTCGAGAAACAATAGGCCTCTAAGCCAAGGGCCAGCCGAAGCTGTGCAAGCTCAGATCCATTTTATGATCGCATGTAGGAGACGACTCTATGGGCAGACATCTGAGCCCTATCTTGAAGCAATTTGTAAGTGGAAGATTCTGCCCACTTTAATTTGTCGTGTAAACAGTTCTGGAGTTATCACTGCATATTAGTCATGAAAGCTGGAATCTGATAAAAGGGAGCAGAATGCAGTTTTCAGAGAGGACAAAAGTTCACTGGGAAAACATATGTGCAAACCTCAGGGACCCTGATCAGTGGAAGCAAATGCAAGAGACAGCTAAGTGCCTGGAACCAAATGAATGAAAGAGCCAGTCATCAGGTGTAATTAAGCAGGGATGGGGGAGGGTGTGTGTGTGGGACATTTGATTTAATTTATCACTTTGACCGAGTTTAGCCTTTAGATCTTGAGAAAACTCAAGATCAGGAATGTTCAAGGCCAAGAAAATATTTGCTCTGAGATGACTGGAAAACAACATATGTTTCTCTGGTCAGGAGTAAGTTCCAACTAGATCCACTCAATTCAAAGCTCCAGAGTTACAGTCAAGCTCAAGAGCAGAAGCTCAGATGGACTTAGGCTCAAATCTTAGGTCTTCTGGTTAGTAGCTCAGTGACCTTGGCAAATGACTACATCTGAGCCTCAGTTTCTTCGTCTGTAAAGTACGGATAATAAAATATTTCTAATCAAGTTGCCTGAGACAATTAAAAGAGATAACATATGGAAAGCAGTTAGTACAATGCCTGGCACATTTAGTAAGTGCTCAACAAATGGAAGCTATTTTTACTATTATTCCATATAAACTATCCTAGAGAATCATTGCTATCCCAGGCTTACCATGAATAGAAAAACGCAATGAGTAAGGGTGAAAGAAGTTAACTTGATCCGATTACATAGGTATGAGCTATACGCTTGCAATATTATTTCTGTTTCTTGATTAGAATACCTTGGGTCTATAGAGCTAAACCTCAAACTATTAGATGACAGAATGTCAAGTGGGGAGCTTAATCATGACCTATTCAGAAGACTGTGCTTATACTGGTGCCATGATGAAAAATCTGTACTGGTACACTGAGAAGCATAGCAGGTCCAGCCTTTTCAACTGGTTGTATAAGCTAAAGCACTCATTCATGAGTTAATTCAACAATTACTTTTTGTGACAAGACCTGTTCTGGGCACTTGGTATGTTCATTTCAGTTAACAAAACAGACAAAAACCTCTGCACTTACGGAACATATATTCATCCATTCACTCAAGCATTCATTCTAGCAGATGGGAACTGCCATACTAGGAGTTAAAGACAGGGAAAAGGCAAAGTTACAAAGGTGCATGAGACACGCTGTCTGATAAGCTCCATCAGAGCAGAGATTGATGGGCACATCTGTAAATAGCTACCGGCTAGCAGTGTAGTAAGTTCATCAGTAGGGCAGTTATGGAGGCCACTGTGGACAGACTTAGAAGAAGGAGCAAAATATTCTGAAAGCAAGAGTGTGGGGACAGAGGGACCTCCCTGGTGGTCCGGGGCTAAGACCCCGCACTCCCAATGCTGGGGGCCCAGGTTTGATCCCTGGTTGGGGAATAGTTCCCTCATGCTGCAACAAAGATTTTGAATGCCACAATTAGAGATTCTGCATACCACAACTAAGATCCAGCACAGCCAAATAAATATATAACTTAATTAGTTAATTTTTTTTTAAAAAATGTGGGCACAGAGACTAAAGAGGGAGCAAGAGATGAAGATATTTGAGATAATTTTAAAGAGTAAGCAGGAATTTGCTGTTGGGTAAGATGGGGAAGGACTTCACAGGTAGAACCCACCTGCCAATTCAGGAGATGTAAGAGACGTGGGTTTGATCCCTGGGTTGGGAAGATCCCCTGGAAGAGGGCATGGCAACCCACTACAGTATTGTTTCCTGAAGACTCCCATGGACAGAGAAGCCTGGCAGGCTACAGTCCATGGGGTTGCAAAGAGTAAGACATGACTGAAGTGACTTAGCACGCACACACAAAATAAGGAAAGAGCATTAGGCAAAGCAAACATCTGCTGGTTTCTGTCAATTAGGGAAGCATTTGGTAGAATGTAAGATTAAAAGGAAGTATAAAATACAAACTACAGTAGCTTATTTCAGAAACTCATCTGTGATCAATCACGGACTAATTAAACTCTGGTTTTTATTTGTTTTTAAACTAAGGCTAAGTAGAAAACAGCTTTTATTTTTCCCTAAAGTCTCCCATCAGATGAGAACAGCTGAGTCGGCTCCAACTTGAATTTGATTTCTGATGTTCTATTTACCCAGAGGAGGTTTTATGAAATTATGGTCCACGTGCTCCCAATATAGTCCATAAATTTCATGCAGAATAATAAATTGTGGACAGTTTTAAGACAGAGGTTCTCGCGCTCCACTCCTGACGCAATGAAGCAGAACCTTGGGAAAGAAAGCCGGAGTCTGTAATTTCTTAAAGTGGACTCTTAGGACAAAAGTTTAAAACCAATGGCCCAGGAAGAGTTTACTCTTAAACACTGCTCCCCCCCCATTTTTGGTTTGAGCATCAAAATCATTTAATTGCCTATTTGCCCTATTTCTAGCCAGTACGTTACCTGATTTTCTCTATTGCTACTTGAATTCTAATTTACTGCACCATCTTTGTCTAGAGAGAGAGAAGCTTCTCTGCTTTTCACTCCTGGTTACGCCCACTCCCACCCCCATATGAGCCAAGGAGTTTACTCCAGCTTCATCTGTTCTTCTGATCAGTGAAAGCGTTACCATGACAACCTCACATCCAAATCCCTCCACTTGGCTGCACACGAGAAGCATGGCTGGCTCATGCTGGGTCCATCCTGCACCAGCAGGCAAGGGCAATCTATTGCGCCTATTCGTGGTGAGGACTGGACAAAGCTATTAACCCTTTGGAACCAAAGATTCTGGAAATGCAGGACCTGACCTCATTCCATTCTCCCTGTTGACTTCTTCCCCGATTGACAGGCCTGGATGTGGGGATGAAGTCATTTTGCAAATAATAAAGTCTGTTCCTTAATCACCCCGGTAACATGGAAACTCCTTGCAACTACTTTCACCTCTCCAGCCTCACTTTTAAATCCAATTAAACTCCAGAGACAGCTGTCAAGTGCCTACTATGTTCCCAGTCCTGGGCAAGACTTCCTGGTGAAAATTTTTAAAGGAATCCAATGTAATTTACATGAGTATTAAAAAATTAGGGCATAATGCATTTTAAACAAAATTAGAGTTAAAGCTCTTTGTTTTTAAGTAAGGAGCCATGAATCGTAGAAGCTCACTCCTCAAAGATCTATTAGAAGTCATCAGGAAAATAAGACTCCAAGTTTCTTTTATCCTGTTTTATCCTGTTCTATCTACTGATCCTTCCATCCATCCTTCCTTTCACCTAACAAGGAGTGTACCTAGGCTCTGTCCTGGGTGCTGGGTATCAAATGATGAGCTAAACAAATATGGCTCCTGCCCATTGGATGCTTATAGTCAGTCCGGTATTGGAAGGACTCTTGAATAGCAAATAGGAAGCGGCCAAGTCTAAGTTCTGTTCTCTCTCTTAGAGTTTGTACAGCCTGGGGAGTCAATCTCTGGATCCCTCATTTTGTCATGTGAAGAGCACTGCCCTCTCTGTTTCAAAGAGCACTTTGGTGGGATTGTATTTAAATTCATTCCAAAACTTCAAAGTGCTATACACAGAAAAATAACACAAGTTAAGCTTGGTTTAAATGGTGGGCAACACCCCCCTCTCTCTGCACAGCCAGGAGACCTGAGTTCCAGTCCTACTGTTTCTGCTGACTTGTGCCCCTGGGGAGGAGGGGCCATGTCCCGTCTAGGCCTTGGTTTGAGCTCCATGATCCGGTCACCATAGGCTGCAAAGGAAGGCAAACCTGTGACGTGCTGAGCTCAAGGGTCTCTTAAGAGCTAATTGATTCCACCTCTTTACAGCCAGGGCCTCACCGAAGACTCCCTGGAGAAATGTAACTATTCTCCAAGTCCTCTGAGGAGGTCAATGTCTCAGCCTGTCTTGAAACCCAGAGCAGGGAGCTGTGTGGGTTTTGGGGAGTGGGCTGCAGGGGGCACACAGGTAACATCTGTGTTGGCTGTGCATGGGGTGGGCTTCAGTGTGGGGCCATTGAATATCTCAACAGCGACTCAAGGACATTATTGCGAGAGCAGGATCCATGGAATGCTTGGTGTGTCCTTGTTACGTGCCTAAAAGACTGTGCCTGTGCGGGCGTGAAGATGCTGCAAGGTGCCAACCCCAGCTCCCCTAACTGGGCACCCTGATGTGGCCCCCCGTCGCCCGTCTCCCCGCAGGGGACTCCAGCCCTGCACACGGGTTCCTGCAGATGCCTGTTGCCAATTTCATTCAGTCTAAGGAACATGTCAGCTGAGCTGTTGTTCTGGAGAGGACATATGTGTGGATGCATGACTCGGGAATGCTGAGTATCAGCCATGCAGATCTAGAGGGCGTTCCCACGTGGAAGGAGGGAGAGGCCGCGGGGCAGGACAGACCAGGGTTTGAATCCTGTCACTGACCAGCCCTGAGGCTCCGGGCCTGTCGTCCATCACTTTTGAACCTCTCCCCTGTGACTCGGGGACAGGAGCACTTCTGATTTCTCACGGCTGGTTTGAGATGCCAAGAACACAGGTCACATGACCACGGTGGCCCTGAGCCCTCTGCAGAGGCAGCAGCAGCGGTTGATCTGATCCGCTCATTGCAGCGGCTCTGGAGCCCGAGCTCCATGTCATGCAGTGCACACCTAATGGTTCTTCCTCTCGCGTTCACCTTCACATCCCACTCGTCTCCACGTCCTACGGGTCCCTCTTTCTTGGCGTCCTGTGTTTTCACCCTTCACTTCAGCATCACAGACCCTGGAAGGCTCTCGTCTCCCTGGACTTCAGCTAACAGCAGTGCCCCATGGGTGCTCCTCTGTAGTCCTCCGAGGACGATCCTCCTTGCAAAATGCTTTCCCGGCAGCCCCTCCTCAGAAGCATGACCGTGACCCCCGAGGAGCGCAATCCTAGGTCCTCACTTGGCTTCACGTTGGCCTTACCTTCCCCGCCCAGGTGATGGAGCGGTCTCACATACGCGGTCCATGAGGTGATGGTGAGCCCTCCGTCCTGGAGAAGCTCCTCTCGCCAGGGAGGAGAGGCTCAGAAGGACGTGACGGGCTTTGCAGCTGGGGTTGGAATCTCGGCTCAACCGGGTACTAGATGTGTAAGCTATCTCAGGTTATTAAATCCCAGTGCTTCAGTTTCCTCTTCATGAAAATGGGCCTAATATCACAAAATTGAAAGAGACGTTGTGGGGCCTGATTCAAGCAACTGGGGCATCGGAAGCTCTGAATAAATGAACGTGAGCCACTGTTCTAAGCGAGGTGATTCAGACATCCCATCAGGAAGGAACACTGCTCTCAGCTGTAGGTAACAGAAAAACTTTGACTCAACTGGCCGGAAAGAGGAAATTTATTTCTCCTAACAAGAGGTCCAGGGGGAGGCGACTCAGGATTTGTTTATTTGCGGGCTCAAAATGTCACCAAGGACACAGGCTCCCTCCATGACCATCCTTGGTGTTAAGGGCTTGGTTCCCACACTGTTTTTGTGACTGTAGGATGATCGTCACTGTTCCCAGGCAGACCGAGGACATCCGGGAAAGAAGGAGCTCTCTTGGGATGAGAAAACTTTCCAGAAGTCCTTGGGCAGAGTGGCATCCCAGCTCTTGGGCCAGAATTGTTACTGGTGAGGGAACTTCTCTGTGACTAGCTTGGGGTTAATTAGCTCCCACTCCTTGGGGTTGGGGAGGACCAAGACTTCTCAAAACACATGGCCATTTTGGGGGAAGAAAGAACTGGAAAAAAATGTGGGGTTTTTGTTAAGAGGGAAGAAGTGTCTCCTATATTCCCAGTCCTAAGAGTCTGTGTGATTCTTGTTTGTCCCAGCCACATCTCTCGCTTATGCAGCTCCTCCTGCTTAGAACTCAGACAATAAATCTTTGTATGCCAGGGACTGTAATGGGCCACCTTACCACCTTGAATCAAAATCCTATTCCCAAGATTTAGATCAAGAACCAACAAGTCAGTGGAGATACTTCCTACATAATGAATTACCTCTATGTGTTCAAAGTAAACCAGTCAATCCATACCATGCTTTACTAACTGGTTCATGTCACCTTAGAGCTGCTCCTCTCTTCAGGTGGGTTGTAAACTCCTTAAGGTCAGGGACCACGAATAAACCATCTTATTCCATTTGGGTCTTCCATGTATTTATGGTGGCCAACCATAAAGATGGCGCTTAATCAATGCTTGTTGAATGGAGTCTAACAGGAAGCCAATCTTTAAGTGCTCTCTCTGGTTGAGGCCTGAAGATACCACACTTGGCGCCATGGGAGACACAGGGCAGAAAAAAACATAGTTCCTTTCCCTCCTAAAGTTTTTGGTGCAGGAGAGGAGCTCATATGAGAAATTGTGTCCAGTTGGAGAAGTCCATCTTTTACCACCCACTTTACCCTTTGTCTTTTTAGTTTCTTCACTTGGTCCCTCCTGTAACCTGGACGATGCTGATGCCGCACTGGGGCTCCCTGCCTGAGTCTTGCTTCTATCTCCAGCACCTCAGACACAACATTCCTGATCTATTCCCTATCCCTTTTCCCATTCATGCAAAACCTCTCCTTCCTAAGTCCCGATCCCTGTGATCTAGTGCAGCAGTCCCCAATCTTTGTGTCATTGGGAACCAGTTTCATGAAACACACAGCCTGGGGAGGGGGACGGTCTGGGGATGATTCAAGTGTCTTACATTTATTGTGCCCTTTATTTCTATTATTAAGTACATCAGCTCCACCTCAGATCATCGGACATTAGATCCTAAAGGTTGGGGATCCCTGGATGTTGGTTTAATGTTAGTCTCTAAGAAACTAGCTTATAGATGAAGTTTTCAGTGTTACCCATCCAGGGCACCTGAGAAATTTGGGGGGTTCCTGTGGGTGCAAGGACATGAATATGACACTGGATTTTGGAGGTTGGCCAGCTGGTGGTGGGGTTCTTTCTGGCAAGACAGTCTTCACTTTTCTTCAAGAAATTCCACAACAATGATCTTGCTCGTCCTCTAGTCTGGGACCTTTCAAAGCATTTGCTTTAATTGCAGCATCTCTTAAGAAGCCACTCTTTTGGGAGTGAACTTAGCTTGAGCAAACACAAGCTTTTATTTTTATTGACGTATAGTTGATTTAAAATAATACATTAGTTTCAAGTGTACAACAGTGATATGATATTGTTATAGATTATATTTCATTTAAATTTATTAAAAAACAATGGCTATTTTCCCCTGTGCTGTATAATAAATATATCCTTGTTGCTTATCTGTTTTATACATAGTAGTTCATATCTCTTAATCCCATACCCCTATCTCACCTCTCCCCCTTCCTTCTCCCACTGGTAACCACTTGTTTGTTCTCTGTGAGTGTGTTTCTGTGAGCAAATACAAGCTTTCGTGCATTTTACAGGTTAATGAGAGATCAAGGTTATTTGAGGAAAGGTCTACTCAACTCCTGCCTGTATGTACGGATTTCCTTCTCAGTAAGGAAATTCTCCCACACCTATTCTTTTGATCACCATGGTTAGGATTGCCAGGGACAAAGGAGGAAAAGGACAGAGTCAGATAAAACAGAAACAAAAATCAGTTTGTTTGAACTGCCAGGGAAATCTGCCTTCGGCTAAAGGAAGTCAGACTCAGAACATCCTGTTCTAGTTAATAAAGCTCATCTGCTTCCAGCTTGAACAGAAAAATAAAATCTCGCCATGTAGGGCCACTCAACTTTTCCCAACTTTTCACTCTCAGCCACCTACACCCAGCCAGGCTCATGGACGGAAGGGTGGCCTCTGTCCTCCCCACCCGGGAAGCTGCTCCTTCAGAACACTAAAGGCAGGTCACATCAATGAAGCAGAAACTCACTCGCTTGTGTGTAAATCTTTAAGCCTCCCCTAAAAAAGGCAGTCTGGAAAAGAAAATGGCAACCCACTCCAGCAGTCTTGCCTGGGAAATGCCATGAACAGAGGAGCCTCTCAGGCTACAGTCCACAGGGTCGCAAAGAGATGGACACAACTTAATCACTAAACAACAACAATAGCCATGCCCCTCAGTGACTGAAACCGGTGTAATTCAGACACAAAAATACCAGGATCCTTAGTGGTTTCCAGGAGTGGGGTGGGGGAGGGAGGGATGAACAGGCAGAGCTCAGGGTTTTTAGGGCAGTGAATATACCCTGTGTGAGGCTATGTAATACTGTTATCCAGATCCACAGAATGTATGACACCAAGAGTGAGCTCCAAGGTACTCTAAGGACTCCGGGTGATAATGAGGTGTCAGTGAGGGTTCCTGAGTTGTGACAGATGGATCACTCTAGCGAGGGATGTTGATTATGGAGGAGGCGATGAATGTGTGGGGGCAGGGAGTGCATGCAAAGTCTCTGTACTGTCTCTTCAGTTTTGCGGTGAACCTAAAACTGCTCTTAAAAGAATAGTCTTTACTTAAAAAAAAAAAATCCTTCTCTCCTCCATCGCTCTGTCTCAAAGTGATTCACTGATGCGGGATGCAGATACAATTTCACTTACTCCACGTGACACGTGCATCAATAATAGCTGAACATCTTCACGCTCGGGGAGGGCTCCCTCAGATCTACTCCAGCGCCAGTTCCCAATCCCTGGCATCGAGCCATCCATGAACAGATCCCAGGCCGCCAGCTGGCCTGTCTAAGAAGATGCCCACGTGTGAATCAGATCTCTCAGCCAAATGACACTTCCGCAGATAAGCCTGAACACTTTTTCTTGTCAGAAAATGTGTGTTCATCTACTTTTGCCTTTTTCTCCCTTAAATGCCAGAAATCTTACAGGCAAATTTATAGCCAGTGTGTTCCAATCTGCTTGAAAATGACAGATTATAAGGATTGGAGGGAGCCCCCTAGATCACCTAATAAAATGTTCTGGTTTATAGATGAGGAAACTGAGCTCCATACAGGGGGAGGGATTTCCTGAGGGGCCCTGCTAAAGGACTTCCTTAGTGGCTCAGTGGTAAAGAATCTTCCTGCCAATGCAGGAGACTCGGGTTCAATCCCTGGGTCGGGAAGATCCTCTGGAGAAAGAAATGGCAACCCACTCCAGTATTCTTGCCTGGAGAATCCCCATGGACAGAGGAACTTGGCGGGCTACAGTCCACGGGGTTGCAAAAGAGTCGGACACAACTTAGCGTATAAACAACAACAACACTTCTAAAACTGAGACCAAAACCTCCATCTCAGGACTCCCAGCTTTTTCTGTGAATGCACAGTGGGGTCTGGAAAGACCTACTTCTTCTGCTTCCTTCAGATCGTCTTGACTCATTTCTCAGCGAGTGACTTTTCATCAGCCTTCAATCAAGTGGCTTTCTTTTCTTTTTCAAAACATATTTATTATTTGGCTGCACTGGGTCTTAGCTGCAGCACGTGGGACCTTTTCATTGAGACACGAGGGCTTCTCGTTGGCTGTGGGGCTCGGGCTTAGCAGCTGTGGTGCACAGGCTTAGTGGCCACTCGGCATGTGGGATCTCAGTTCTCTGACCAGGGGCCGAACACGATTCCCCTGTGTTGGAAGGCAGATTCTTAATCACTAGGCCACCAGGGAAGTCCCTAATCCAGCGGTTTTCAAAGTGTGGTCCTTGCACCAGCAGCATCAGCAGTGTCTGGAACTTGCTGGCTAGGTCAAGTCTCTGAATCTATTTAACAAGCCCTCCACGTGATTTCAGTACACCCTAAAGTTTGAGACTCTAGCATCCTTGCCTGGTAAACTCCACGGACAGAGGAGCCTGGCGGGCCACAGTCCATGGGATCGCAAAGAGTTGGAAACGACTTAGGGTCTAAACAAAGACAACAACAGAAGTTTGAGACACCCTACTTTAATCTGTTAACTCTGTCCACCCAATTAACAAGGAGATCAGGGGACTAATCAGATCCATCTAATTTCACAGCACTTTTTCAGTCTGGCTCTTCCAGTGACCGAAATCAGAGGCTCACCTACGTGACCTTTGGAGAAACAGAGTTTATGGTAAATTTGTGAAGAACGGGAGTGGAAAGTGAGGGTGAACTGAGGCAGCTCTGGGGACCGTCACTCCCTCTGCCTGTTTTCCCCTCTTTCTTTCCACCTGCCCTGTCTTCCCTCCACAGATCTGTTCCTATACTTCCTGTTCTTTTTTCCTTTTCCTTTATAGCTGGCGTTTGCCTTTGGTCTACCACGACCTGAGTCCAAAGTTTAAATCGCAGCATCCTTTGGCCTTGATTTCCCTTCCTACCTGGAAAATTCTCTCCATCTAACCTTTCCCATTTGTCCGTCCAAGTTCCTGGAAAGGATTCAGACTGGCCCCCCTTTTGAGCCAGGAGGCACTGGTCACATCCTCACCTGAATGATGGGTCACCTTTGGTCTGAGGATTTTTCCTGTCTCATCAACTGCTGACCGAGGATGGACTGCACCTGGGGAGACAGGTGACTTCTGTGCATGACAGAGGCTTCGGGAAGACACTGGGGGCAGGGAGGGGGGAGAACACACGTGAGGCTGCCTTCCACCCGCCTGTCCACTTACCCCCACTCACTGTGTGTGCATGAGACAGGAGGGAGCTTGGCAGTGGGACTCAACAGTTAGGTTGCTGAGGTTTGAGCTGGAGATATGTTTCTATTACTTTATCATGACCCTAACCTTTTCTTCTTTTTAAATTTTTTATTATCTCTTCATTTTAGGTTATGCTGGGTCTTCACTGTGTTGTGTGGGCTTCTCCAATTGTGGCTTGAGGGCTCGGTATTTGGGGCATGTGGGATCTTAGTTCCCTGACCAGGGATTGAACCTGGCCCCTTGCATTGGGAGCGTGGCATCTTAACCACTGGACCACCAGGGAAAATCCCCTTTGTCTTCAATATATTAGGCTTCGGTATTGAAGATGTGGGCCTGGAAGATTTCGGCTGCAGGTTATCGACTCTCAGCAGGTCACAGAAGATCCAAGCTGGAAGGGACTTCAGAGACCATCTTGCTCGGCGATTCCTCATGAGAATCGCTGGGGAGCTTCTGAAAACTAAAGCTGCCTGGGCCCCACCTCACAGACGATGCTTAAAAGCCCCCAGAGGCTCTCAGCGGCCCAGCTGCCCCTGAGAACTACTGCTCGAATCCGACCTCTTAATTTTTCAGGGGGAGAAACTTCGGCTCAGTTCCATAATGTGACCATGGCTCAGCTGAACATCCTGCTTCCAACGTGGCTATGGAGTTTGGGTTGTTGTTGCTGTTTAGTCGCTAAGTCGTGTCTGACTCTTTTTGCGACCCCTTGGACTGTAGCCCGCCAGGCTCCTCAGGCCATGGGATTCTCCAGGCAAGACGACTGGAGTGCGTTGCCATTTCCTTCTCCAGGGGGTCTTCCCGACCCAGGGATCGAAGCTGCATCTCCTGTGTCTCCTACATTGGAAGAGAGATTCTCTCCTCCTGAGCCACCAGGGAAGCTCAGGGCTTGGGTTACTAGATGCTGAATGTTGAGAGCTGAAAGAGATCACAGAAGCCATGCACTCCAACCCCACCACCTTCTCCTGAGTCTAAGGAGTCAAAGCGAGAAAGCAGGTCTCCCAACCCTTTACCCAGAGCTCTGCTCATGACCCCAAGGCTGGGGTCTTTTACCTTTTAGTAAGGGTCTAAAGGTCTTTACCCTTTTAGTAAAGGGCCAGATGGGACAGGAAGTGGGCCAGTTGCTGACCCGTGCTGTCTGCACTCGGGAGCCTTTCCGGCCTCACAGCTGAAACAGCCTGGCAGAGGGACCTGGGCAGGACTGGCAGGAGTGGGCTCCGACGGAGGAGTCAGCGCTGGTGCCTGAGGACAGGGAGGAGGCAGCTGCTCTGAGGAGACGAAGCCTTGCTTTCTGCCTGCCTCCCAATTATGCTGGGGGTGTGTGTGTGTGTGTGTGTGTGTGTGTGTGTGTCTTTCTGCCTGCCTCCCAATTATGCTGGGTGTGTGTGTGTGTGTGTGTGTCTTTCTGCCTGCCTCCCAATTATGCTGGGTGTGTGTGTGTGTGTGTGTGTCGGTGGGTGGGTGGGTGGAGGTGGCTGAAGATGAAAAGGTCCTAGTGGTGGTGTTGATGGTAAAGAATCCGCCTGCAATGCAGGAGCCGCAAGAGACGTGGGTTGGATCCCTGGGTTGGGAAGATCCCCCTGGAGGAGGAAATGGCAACCTGCTCCAGTACTCTTGCCTGGAGAATCCTACGGACAGAGGAGCCTGGTGGGCTACAGTCCATGGGGTTGCAAAGAGTCGGACATGAGTGAAGCCACTTAGCAGGCAGTGTGAAAAAAGAGAAAAAATGAGGCAAGGGCCCCCCGGGCATTGAGAGAGGGAGGAAGGAAACCCAAGGGTGTGAGCGTGAGCCTCAATCTCATCCTTTTAGGTGGGCTGGGGACGGAGAAAAGCTGAGAAAATAAACCCCCTCAAGCTTGTGCGGAGCTCTCCAGCACGTTCACACACAGCTCGTCCGACCTTCAGCGGAGCCCCACGCGGGGGGCCGCTCCTGTGATCCAGGCCCGGGGACGGGGAGCAGCTGGGCTCCGAGCCGGCTCGGCCCTTACCCGGGAGCTGACCCGGCCTCGGGGCTCCCGCCCGGGGCTCTAACTCCGTGGGATGCTGCCCTGCAGGTCTGCGTGTCCCTCACGTGTGTCCCTTGAGAATGTGCCTGCCTGTAAGGTGTCTTGTTTACCAGCACCACAGAGGCTGCACTGTGAGGGGAGACTCTTCGCTCACACTGGGCAGCTACCCACGCCAGGCTGGCCTCCTCGCCACACTCGCTGTGTGGTTGGGCGGTATTACTCTCAGCCGCCCTCCGCTTGGCTTTTACCTCTTCTGAGTCACACGCTTCAGGCCAAGCTGGCCAGGACCCACGGCCCACGGACACACAAGCAGAGCGTGTACGGGGGAGAAGCACGAAGGGGCAGAGGAGGCTCCATCGAGCCCAGCCCCTTCTGCTGTGTCTCACCCGCCCGGGGGGTACTCAGGTGTCCTTGAGATACTCGGGCATCTCCCGAGGGGTTCTGAGGTGACGCAGAGCCCCAGCGATGTCAGAGCGTCAAGTTCAGCCTCATGCGCGCTCAGTCGCTTCAGCTGTCTCCAACTCTTTGCGACTCTGTGGACTGCAGACCATCAGCTCCTCTGTCCATGGGATTCTCCAGGCAAGAATACTGGAGGGGGTTGCCATTTCCTTCTCCAGGGGATCTTCCTCACCCAGGGATCAAACCCATGTCTCTTATATCTCCTGCACTGGAAGGTGGATTCTTTTTTTTTTTTTGGAAGGTGGATTCTTTACCGATGGACCCCAGGGCAGCCCATTTTAGCCTCAGCTGGATCTAATTCGCTTCGGGGGTGGTGGTAGGGGAGGTCCTTTCACAGAGGACTGACAGGAACGTTTATCATTTCAGAACTGACGAGGCGCTGGCTCTCTCCCTCCTGGCCTGGGGCTGGCCTCCTGTCGGATGCTAATCTGTGAAGCCCTTCCCAGCCAGGCTCAGAGGACGCTCAGGGCTGGGGCGGAGCCCAGACTCTCCCTTAGGAGCGAGACAGGGGTGCAGTCAACACCTGGAAAGAGGCCCAGTGGATGCCTGGAGCAGCTGCTCAGAAGGTCACAAGTCAGGTATCTTGATTGGGTAATCATCTGAGGAAAGGTTCTGCAAAGCAGTTGCAGGAAATCTGTACCCAGAGCATGCAGGACGAATTTGTTGAGTTAAAAAAATGCACAACATGACAGTTGTGAGTTAAATTTTATTTGGGGCAAAATGAGGGCGGCAGCGCCCAGGAGACAGCACCTCAGACAGCTCTGAGAAACTGCTCCAAGGAGGCAGCGGGGAAAGGTCAGTATGTGATTTTTGGTGAAGGAAGGGAATACATGCCATCAAGCACGTATTTTCCAGAAGGTTTCTACTAGTCTCGTGAAGACTTAGCTAGTCACAAGCAACAGTCGTCACCATGGATTTTAGTGCTTTTCTAGATGTGGAGAGATGGAAGAATTGGGCTCATAATATCTGACCCTGAAAAATATCTAAAGAGGACCTGAAGACCTGTCCTGCCAGTTTTTCCCCCTGAGCACAGAGTGCCTCATTTCTGCTTTCCACCCTGAATTCCTTTTAGGGTGTATTGAAGGTCAGCAGCTGTAGCAGCACACGACTTAATCCTTGTAGAGGCAGATGGGTAGATGGCAAGTGCCAATTAGTCGTTGACAAACCCAAGGCGACGGCTCAGTCTGCCTGTGTCTGCCTCAGCCCAGGATGAGGGGATCATGCCCTCCCAGGAGAGGCTCTGGAAACGAATACAGCAACCCCCATCTGAGACCCCCAGACAGTCACATTCCAGGAGTGGCAAGGATACCCCATCCCAAATACCCACCTAATGTGCACAGCCCCAAACTACAGCAAGCATCGTGATGTGCTGCTTACCTGTCCACACTCTGCTTCAGACTCTGTGGGTCCGAGTCTTGGCTTTGCTGGTTATGAACTGTGTGACTCTGGGCAAGTTTTCTCTGCGCCTCAGTTTCCCCATTTACAAATAGGGTGATAACAGTGTCTATTTCTTAGGGGAGCTGTGATAATTAGATGAGTTAATCTATGGACTGCAAGAAGATCACACCAGTTAATCCTAAAGAAAATCAACCCTGAACATTAATTGGAAGGACTGATGCTGAAGCTGAAGCTCCAATACTTTGGCCACCTGATGCTAACAGCCTACTCACTGGAAAAGACCATGATGTTGGGAAACATTGAAGGCAAAAGGAGAAGGCGGTGGCAGAGGATGAGATGGTTAGATAGATCATTGGTTCAATGGACACGAATTTGAGCAAAGTCTGGGAGATGGCGAAGGACAGGGAAGCCTGGCGTGCTGCAGTCCATGGGGTCACAGAGTCGGACACAACTTAGCGACTGAACAACAATCTATGTAAAGATTTTAGGATAGTGCCTGGCCTTTAGCCAGCAGTTATTGTGATGACACTTTTCTCCTGGTTCTAGTTCAACTGCCGTCCTCCTGCCTGGACCGTCACATATCTGTTTCCCAGGCTACATGTCCACCTTCTGCAGCACCCTCTCTATACCCAACAGGCTGACCTGGCTCCTGGGCTCATGTGGTCTCCACCCATATGAACCCCCCACTCTGCTGTTATGATCCTCTCCATCACTAACCCACTGGAGAACCACCAGTGAGGCCTGGACCCGAGTGTGAAACAGCTCCCTGTTAAGCCAACCCCCTTGCATGGTGAGAAGGAGACCACGTTTTAGGTAGAACCACAGATCAATTCTCCTACCCCGCCCCTCTAGTCTCCTGCTTCACCCACCGTGAGGTCTCAGAGGCCTTGCATTCTTTCCAGGGGGAGGTGGGCATGCTTAGCTCACCATAGACAAAGACATTCTGTCTCAGTTCTTCACACTCATCTTTCAGGCCCAGCTCAAATATCATCTCCTTGGTGTGGCTTTCCCCAGTTTCCAGAGTCAGAACTCTCACTTTACAAACTGCTTACCAATTGTGATCTCAGACAAGTTCCCTTCCTCCGCCACCTCAGTTTGCTCATTTGTGAAATGAATGACACCGTTTCCAAATGAACCTTCTAGCACATGGGGAAGATCCATTATAAACCAGTGGATCCCTCCCCTGGCCCTCCGTGCCAGGCAGAGGAGATGGGGAGATACCCGAGTGAGCTGACTGCCCTGCTCTCTACAGAGCTGATAAAACCAAGCCCTTTCCTGGAATGCCCTTCCCTTCTTCTCCACCCATGGAATTCCTATTAAGTCTTCAAGGACCAGCTCAAATGTCATCCCTCTGGTGAAGCATTCCTGCCGCCCTCAAGGAAAACAAATTTTCCTCCCCCTTGCGCTCCTGTAATCTTTTGTCCCTATTAAATCTCTTGTTGCTGTTTAACTTTTATCATATTCAACTCATAGCTTTAGGTCAAGAATTGTATTTTGTTCTCTGGGGGTAACTTCACAGTGTGTAACATGATGCCCAGCAGCTCCAGAAATGCTCATTAATTCAAATTTCTGGATTCTGGAGTGGACCCTTGAGGAAAACTCTACCGTCACTGTGTGTGTGTGTTAGTCGCTCTGTTGTGTTTGACTCTTTGCAACTCCAGGGACTGTAGCCCACCAGGCTCCTCTGTCCATAGAATTCTCCAGGCAAGAATACTGGAGTGGGTTGCCATTTCCTTCTCCACCCATCACTAGTTTGCATCTTTGCTCAGTTGCTAAGTTGAGTCTGACTCTTTGCAACCCCATGGACTGCTGCACACCAGGCTTCTCTGTCCTTCACCACCTCCTGGAGCTTGCTCAAACTCATGTCTATTGAGTTGGTGATGCCATCCAACCATCTCATCCTCTGTCATCCCCTTCTCCTCCTGCCTTCAATCTTTCCCAGCATCAGGGTCTTTTCCAATGAGTTGGCTCTTCAGATCAGGTGCCCAAACTATTGGAGCTTCAGCTTCAGCATCAGTCCTCCCAATGAATATACAGGGTTGATTTCCTTTAGGATGGACTGGTTGGATCTCCTTGCAGTCCAAGGGACCCTCAAGAGTCTTCTCTAGCAGCACAGCTCAAAAGCATCACTAGTCTGATACTAGTTAATCTGAAGCCAACAGCTGAATTCACAGTCTAGTCCATTTGAGCCTGTGGAGAAGGGCTCCCAGACAGCCTGGGAGTGGGAGAGGGGAGTGGGATGGCCGTGTGTTTCTATACAATCTTAGCTGCAACGCTTAAGGGTTAAAGGACCTTTTCAGGAAGCAGTGAATCTGGAAGACCCAGATCTTATCTGTAATTACACATTAGTTCATTATATGTTCGATGACTCAATTTTCTTTGCAAACATTGAAAAATATAGACATGTAACATAACTCTGCATGTATCAGTCCTGCCTTCCTCCTACAGTAGTTACTGAAGGAAACTTAACACTGATGCCAGGTACCCGGCCACATTATCACATTTACCTTCACAATGATTATTTCAGGTAGGTAGCCTTAATACCTTTGGTTGATAAATGTGGACATTAAGGCTGAGAAAGGTTAAGAAATTTGCCTAAGGTCAGGGAGACTAAACCACAGAACTGATTGCGAAGACCTAGCTCTTTTTCTCACTCAGTAGGCCATACTGTCCCATCAGAATCCCAATTACTGGCCAAATGGATCCGATGCGTTTCCAGCTCCCTCTAGAAACCCGTGTCCCAGTACCAGAAGTTAGTGGCTTTCTCAGGTGACTCAGTGGTAAAGAACCTGCCTGACGATGCAGGAGATGCAGTTTGATCCCTGAGTTGGGAAGATCCCCTGGAGAAGGACATGGCAACCCACTCCAGTATTCTTACCTGGAGAATCCCACAGACAGAGGAGCCTGGTGGGCTACTACAGTTCATGGGGTCTCAAAAGAGTTGGTCATGACTTAGTTACTATACAACAGAGGAGGCTGGTATACAAACAATTAAAAATATAAAGCACCAAAAATAAAACTATGGAATAGAAATATATGTAATGGGCTGTGGGGGAGACTGAGAAGGGAGTGAGTGGTTCAGGCTGGGGCAGGTCAGGGAGGGTTTCTCTGATCAGATCAGAGAAGCTGACTCTTGGAAGGGGGGATAACCTGAGTTTTGCTGGGTAGAGAACGAGGAAAGGAGAGGATGCAGGAATCTGAGGCAGAGGGGACGGCCTGGGCGAAGGCCTGCGGAGAATGCCAGACATGCCTGGGGAAGGAGACTAGACCAGGTTAGTCAGAACGCGGGATGTCTGAGGACGGGCTGGGCGGTGCCGGGCTTAGTTTTGTCAAAATGTTGGCCCTTGTTCTTTAAGCCCCGGGCAGCTGCTGATAGCCTCAGAGGAGGGCAGTGACACTGGTGCAGTGTTGAAGAATCTGCCTGCTAATGCAGGAGACGGAAGAGATGCAAGTTCGATCCCTGGGTCAGGAAGATCCCCTGGGGTAGGAAATGGCCGCCCACTCCAGTATTCTTGCCTGGGAAATCCCATGGACAGAGGAGCCTGGTGGGTTACAGACCATGGGGTCACAAAGAGTCAGACACATCTGAGCACACACAGATATTTAAGGAGGGAGGATCTGCAAGGACCATCTCTGAGTAGGAACTGGGAGGTATTAAACAGGGTCCTGCATCCTTCAGAAATGTACCATCAGCTCCCAATGTCTCTGTCAGGATTGGTTTCAGGGATGACTCTTTCCCATTGAAAGAGGCAGGCTGAAGACCAGATCAACTTTGTAGTCTGGACGCACTGTCCCCTGCCCCCAGGGTGGCAGAAACACGGCTGCTCTGTGTGATGAGGTCAAATATGCTGCAGCAGGTGGACACGCCCACCCAGAGGAAGTGGGACACGCTGCCCTCTACCAAGGGTACCACCAGGAACTCCCCGGATCTGCAGTGCTCATCCCAAATGCTGGCTTCAGAACTGGAATACTGCTTATCCAAATGAATGAAAGATGTTCTAGATCCATGATTACATGTTCCTCACACAGTGCATGATTTATAACACAGATTTATAAATTCTACGTAAATGTAAATTACACATCTGTGCACAGTATTCTAACACAGGCTGAAACAACGTCCCACAACATATAATAAACTCAGGAGCTCTTTAATCATCAGTGCTAGAACTATGTGTGGACAATTACCTTGCACTGAGCACTTTGTGAAAATCCTTCCATTTTCCCTTTTTCATTTTTTATATATATATATGCTGAACTCACCATGAAAAAAACAAACAGGTGATCTCTTTAGAAAACTGCCCCTAAATTCTTCGGCTCCGAAAGAAAATGCCGTGCCAGATTTTTGCTGAATAAAGTGACATTTTGAGTGGAATCTGAGTCGAGCCCAAAAAAAGGAATGCTGCTTCTTTGAATCAGCAAAAGAATTCAGTCTCTGGTATCCAGCACTCCATTATTCATTGACCCGAATTAGCAGGAGAGCTGTCTGCACTGTGGAGATGACTGGGAAAGTGGGGTTTGGAGGGGGGAGGGAGGGAGTGGTGGGTAGATAAAGGAGAGGAAAACAAGCTGAAATACCTCATGGGCCAACTCTGAACAACATGTTGGATGTTTCTTATTTGGAGGTGGAGAGGCTCTGAGGTCCCCTTGCTAAACACTGTCTCAGCTCACCTCTCTGCACATGGGCTCATTTCCCAGAGCGAAAGCTCAAAACAAACGACTTGCTGGGCTGCTTCCTCCCAGGAAGCACCTCCAGGGTCCCAGCAAGCAAGGCCAGAGGGAAGACAGATTCCCCGCCAGGAGACGGCCCCTCCCGGAACCCTGGCCCCAGGCCGCTCACCGGGGTCTGCGGAAGGTCAGGCCGTAGTGCTGGCAGGCCAGTCCCACGGTGGGCGTGTACACGATGGGCAGGAACTTCTCCACGTCTGAGGTCAGCACGCGGTAGAAGAGCTTCTCGTTCCGGTCCTGGAGGGTCATGAGGATGATGTACCTTAGGAGAAGAGGCAAGAACCAAGCTGATGACATGAACACCCCACATGGCAGCACAGACGGCCCTCGACGTAGAAACCCAGGGCTCCCACTCAGCTACTTGCAACGGCACCTTCACGGGCAAATCACCATCTCTAAGCATGAGTCTCATCACCTATGAAATGTGGAGAATATGACCTGCCTTATGGCATCCATGGGGTCACCAAGAGTCGGACACGACTGAGTGACTAACAACAACAACAACAATGGCCCTTATTATCACACACGCTGTAGGTGCCATTCTCAACAGTTTCATTAACTAATCTGACACGGGGAACATGCCTCCCAATGACTTGGATATGTGCTTAGTCGCTCAGTCATGTCCGACTCTATGTGACCCCATGGACTGCAGCCTGCTAGGCTCTTCTGTTTATGGGATTTTCCAGACAAAAATTCTGGAGTGGGTTGCCATTCCCTTCTCCAGTGTTATCTTCTGCACCCAGGGATCGAACCCACGTTTCCTGTATTGCATAGAGATTCTTTACCATCTGGGCCACCAGGGAAGCCCCAATGACTTGTAAGGTGGATAATATAATTCTGGTCATTTTATTTTTTTATTGGGATATAATTGCTATCTGGCCATTTTAGAGACAATCAAGGCACAGAGAAGTGAAATAATTCACCAAGAGATCTGAACCTAAGCAATCTGACTCCAGAATCTATGCTCTCAGCCATGATGCAAGATAGCTAGTTAGGTTATAATTATGTGGACAGTAATGAACAACAGCAGAATAACTGCATTCTGGGGCTGGGGGAAGGTCGGGGAAAGTGCTAGGCAGACTGGTGATATATGAACTGGTCCTTCCTGTCACACAGGCCTGGTTCCTGTCACAAGCAGAGTTCACAAGTGTTTGAGCACCAAGTGATCTCAGGAAGCATGTTGCAAACATGCCTACTTCCTGAATCCTGAAATCAGTAAGCCAGGAAAAAGGGCCTTTCATTTACACTTCACACTGAACAGTCTGGGAGAAAAAAACCGAGGGACTGAAATTCCCAGTAAGGTGTGAAAGGGAAAGTGTTAGTTGCTCAGTCGTGTCTGAGTCTTTACGACCCCATGGACTGCAGCCCACCAGGTTCCTCTGTCCATGGGATTCTCCAGGCAAGAATACTGGAGTGGGTTGCTATGCCCTCCTCCAGGGGACCTGACCCAGGGACTGAACGCGCATCTCCTGCAGCTCCTGCGTTGCGGGTGATTTCTTTACAGCTGAGCCACCAGGGTGGCCCAATGAGGTGTAAGTGGCAGCTGATATCACAACCTTTAAGTTTGGGAGAGATAATGAGGGTGCATGAGGCCCTGGCATGGAGTGGCGTGACAGAAATGATCTGACAGGGGAACGATCCCTGGGCAAGGCGTCAGGTTCCTGGGTGTGAATCCCAGCTCTGCTGTTCGCGAGCTGCGTGACCTTGAGGAAGTCCTGTGACTTCTTAGGGCTTCAGCCTCTTCTTCCTCAGCAAAGGCACCGGTCCGTTACTATGCTCTAGAAGGCACTTTTATTTAGGAAAGGGGTATTTATGCTTAGAAGAGTCAGGATCTTAGCTCATTACAAGTGTAACGATTCCCTTACTCAGTGGCCACTAGTACACATCTCTTCTCAACTCCGCATTCAGTGATGTCAAGTTGATAAGCTGAAATTGAACATGGTGGGAGTATCTATACCATGGAAATTGGCAAATGCTTTAAATCCTCACCCCCTGGCCCCATAACCGGTCCTTATACACTTACCAGCGCTGACACCACTGTCTTTACCCATAAGCTGGGGAGCCTCCTTAGCCTTTCCCCCTAAGCTCCTGCTGAAATGAAGGGCTCCCATAATGAATGGGTCAGAGAGGTTATCAGGAGCAAGCTCCCTTGAGCTCACAGGATCAGGCACATCCATTGCCCCTTGAGCCTGGCATACCTTCCCAGGCATGTGAGTGAGGCCCATCTAGCTGGAAAGAACTGGAAAGGGGAGGATTCTGGACTTTGATTTTTAGGGTTTAATATCTTTAGGTAGGCGAATTTCATTTTGGACTAAGGAACTTTTGCTCTTAAGTGATAACAGAATGAGGATCTGAACTCAGGCTAGTTTTGTAGCCACTAAGCTTCACTGCCTCTTACTTATGGGGGAGCAGAGAGGTTCAAAGCACAGACTTTGGAGCTAACTGTCTGTGTGCAAATACTGGCTATGCCAATTCATAGCCATGAGACCTGCAAGGTCACTACCTTCTTTAGTAAGACAGACAAAGCTGACCCTGAGAACACCCACTGACTCTTCCTGTCGACATCCCCACCGGGAGAAACCAGAGGGGAGGCGGGGCTCTCCCTAAACCTCCAATGGATGGCATCCCAGGTCCTCCCTGTGACCCTGTCCATTTCCCCTCTGCTCCACCGCGGTCCTTTTATTCCGGGAACCTGGGCCATGTGCCACTTCCTTAACCCATCTGTCCCTATGTGTTTTTTTTTTTAACTATAGATTAAACATTTTTTTTTACTTGGAGGATAATTGCTTTACAATGTTGTGTTGGTTTCTGCCATACGGCGTGAATCAGCCATAAGTACACACATGTCTTCTCCCCCTCAAACCTCCCTCCCGCCCCCACCCCCATCCCACGCCTCTAGGTTGTCACAGGGCACTGGGTTGAGCGCCCTGTGTTCCAGCAACTTCCCACTAGCTATCCATTCTAAGTTTCTGTTTGTCCCACCCTCCCCTTCCGCTGCTGTGTCCACAATTGTCTTCTCTACGTGCGTGCGTGCTCAGCTGTATCAGACTCTTTGTGTATACTCCTATATTTCTGCTCCCCTCCTTCCCACTGAGTGAAATCCTTCCGTGAACCCTGCTGCTGAATGCTGACGTCCATTGGTACTTCCATTGGTACTACTGGTGCTTCCTGGGCTGACTCTGATTTCATCACTTCCAGAAGGCCCAACCAGATCCCACTGTTGGAGTTCAGGCAATCTTCTCAGTCCTCCCGGGACACACGGACCATGGCTCGATCATAACAAGCCCTGGCCCTCAGGGAGACCATCACCCTGTAGAAGGCAAGGCTGGGTCTGGGCTCTCTCGGGGCTCTCGGCCTTTCCCAGCTAGTGTCCAGAAAACCGTCTGAGGCCCGCAGGAGACAGCGGAGCCTGGCGCCCGGGTGAGAGGACAGACGCCCAGCACTCACTTGTCCAGGTCACTCTGCTGCCGCTCGTAGGATTGCATGACCCGGAGGAGCTGGACGTCCTGGCTCAGGAAACAGGGCGGGATGAGGCCGTGGATCCCAAGCTGCAGCCTCTCCTCAAGCGTAAAGGCCATGCCCTGGGGAGAGCAGGAAGACACGCACGCACGTAAGTGGGTGTGCAGGAAACCCAGAGCAGCAGAGGTTCCATCCCCAGACCCGCCAGCAGCGCTGAGACTCAGCAGCGATGGCCCCGGGCTCGGAGCCCACCGCTGCCTTTTGAGTAGCCGGGCCATCCTGCATCGGTCATCTTGGCTCTTCCGGAGTCTAGCTTCCTCTTACAAAAACATGGAAAACATGAATATTACCAGGGTTTTTCAGTTTATACTTGCTTTTAAAAATGTATTCTATTTTTAGAACAGTTTTCTTTTTTTAACATTTATTTATTTTCTGTTATTCATTTGGCTGCTCTGGATCTTAGTTGTAGCAGGTGGGATTCAGTTCCCCGACCAGCGATCGAACCCGGGGCCCCTGCATTGGGAGCACAGTCTTTGCCACTGGATCAACAGGGAAGTCCCTAGGACAGTTTTAGATTTATAGAAAAATTGACAAGATAGTGCCAAGTTCCCTTGTATCTCCTCATGCAGTTTGCCCTATTGGTAATATCTTCCATCCCTTCGGTACATTTGTTAGAATTAATGAATCAACAATGACACATTATTATTAAATAAAGCCCCTGGTTTATTCAGATTTCCTAGTTTTTTTTTTTTTCACCTGTTTCTTTTTTCATTGTTCTTTTAGGATCCCATCCAGGATCCCACATTCCATGTAGTCAACGGGTCTCCTGGGGCTCCTCTTGGCTCTGACAGTCTCTCAGAGCCTCCTTGGTTTTGATGACCTTGGAGTGTTTTGAGGAGGACTGCTCAGATATTTTGTACACTCTCCCTCCACTGGAATTAGTGTCATGTTTCTCTCATGACTGAAGTGGGCTAATGGGTTTTGAAGAGGAAGCCCGCAGAGGTAAAGGCCATTTTTATCACATCAGATCAAGGCACATATGAGCAACACAGCTTATCATTGTTGCTGTTGACCAAGATCACCTGGCTGAAGAAGTGCTTGCCAGGTCTCTCCACGGTGAAGTTACGCCTTTCTTGGCCTTCTTCGACATAGATTTGTCTCTACTCCCTCACTTATTTATTTATTCAGTCATTTATTTATATTAGAATGAACTCATGGCTATTTGTTTTATGCTCTGGGTTATGATCCAATACTGTCTAATTTTTTTTGCTCAAACTGTTCCAGTTTTGGCCATCGAAAACTCTTTTAGTTGGCTCTGTATCCCTTGCGGGGCTTCCCAGGTGGCGCTAGTGGTAAAGAACCCACCTGCCAATGCAGAGGACAAAAGAGACAGGAGTTCAGTCCCTGGGTCGGGAAGATTCCCCGGGAGGAGGGCATGGTAATCCACTCCAGTATTCTTGCCTGGAGAATCCCACGGACAGAGGAACCTGGTGGGCTACAGTCCACGGGGTCGCAAAGAGTCAGACATGACTGAAGCGACTGAGCATGCATGGTAATATTATATTTAGCTTTTTAAGAAACTGCCAAACTGTTTTCTAAAGAGGCTGTAAAACTTTGCACTCCCACCAGCAACGAATGAGTTTCTGTTGTTCCACCTCCTCTCCAGCAATTGGTATTGTCAGTTTTAAAAATTCTAGTCTTTGTAATAGATATGTGTGTGTGTGTGAGTCGCTCAGTTGTGTCTGACTCTTTGAGATCCCATGGGATGTAGCCCACCATATGTAGTGGTGTGTTATTATTGCTTGAATTTGTAACTCTCTATTGACCTAGGATGTTGAACATTTTTTTTCATATGCTTGTTTTTAACCTGTACATTTTCTTAGAGCAGTATTGTTCAAAAATTCTTGCCTTTTTTACTCTTTTTTTCTTATTGTTTAGTTTTAATAGTTCTTAGATCTGCAGTTTTAATGCAATCCCTATCAAAATTTGAATGGCCTCTTTTGCAGAAATAGGAAAGTCAATTTTCAAATTCATATGGAATAGCAAGGCACCCTGAACAACCAAAACCATTTTTAAAAAAGAATATTTCAAAACTTAATATAAAACTACAGTAATTAAAACAGTGTGGTACTGGCATAAGTACATACAGATCAATAGAAAAGAATCAAGAATTCAGAAATAAATGCATACATCTACGAAAATTGGTTTTTGACAAGGATGCCAATTCCATTCAATGGAGAGAGAATAGTGTCTTCAAGAATGGGTGCTGGGACAACCGGATTGCCACGTGCAGAAGAATTCAAGTGGATTCCTACTTCACACCAAAACAAAAATTAATTCAAATGGATCAACAGCCTAAATATAAGAACCAAAATCATAAAACTCTTACAGAAAACACAGAGGCAAATCTTAATGACCTTGGGTTTGACTATGGATTCTTAGGTATGCACCAAAATGGCAATAAAGAAAAAATTAGATAAACTGACTCCATCTAAAAACTTTTGTGCATAAAGGAACATTGCCAAGGAAGGGAAAATACAGCCTACAAAATGAGAGAAAATATTTGGAAATCACAGGTCTAATAATGGCTTAATATTCAGAATCTATAATTTATACAATACACAACATAAAGAAAAGCAACCCAATTAAAAAATGGGCAAATGACTTAGATATTTCTCCAAGGAAGATATACAAATGGCCAGTAGCACATGAAAAAATATACAGCATCATTAGTCATGGTTGTTTAGTTGCTAAATCTTGTCCGTCTCTTTTGTAACCCCACAAACTGCAGCCTGCCACGTTCCTCTGTCCATGGGATTTCCCAGGCAAGAATACTACAGTGGGTTGCCATTTCCTTCTCTAGGGGATATTCCCCACCCGGGGATGGAACCCACGTTTCCTGCATTGGCAGGTGGATTCTTTACCACTGAGCAACTTGGGAAGCCTATCATTAGTCATTGTGTGTATGTTAGTCACTCAGTCGTGTCCAACTCTTCGCAACGCCATGGACTGCAGCCCCCAAGGCTTCTGTCCATGGGATTTTCCAGGCAAGGATACTGGAATGGCTTGCCCTGCCCTCCTCCAGGGGATCCTCCCGACCCAGGGATCAAACCCAGGTCTCCTGCATTGCAGGCGGATGCTTTACTGTCTGAGTTACTGGGGAAGCCCATTAGCCATCAGGGAAAATCAAATCAAAACTACACTAGATAACCATTTCACACCCACTAGGATGGCTGTAATTAAAAAAAAAAAAAAAGTAAATAACAAGTGTTGGTGAAGATGTGGAGAAACTGAAACTCCTGTATGTTGCTGGTAGGAATGTAAAGTGTTGCAGCCTCTGTGGGAAAATGGCTTCCAATTTCTTCAAAAAGCTGAACAGAATTACCATATGACCCCAGCAATTCCATTCCAGAAACTAAAACAGATGTTCACTGCAGTATTATTCACCACAGCCAAAGGTGGAATCAACACATGAATGGACAAACAAAATGTGTACACATACAATAAAAATTATTCAAACATAACAAGGAATGAAGTTCTGATACATGCTACTTCATGGATGACCCTTGAAAACATTATGCTAAATGAAATAAGCCAGATACAAGAGGACAAATATTATATGATTTCACTTACAAGAAATATCTAGAATAGACAAATTCATCAGGACAGAAAGTAGATTAGAGATGACTAAAGGCTGGGTGGTGGGGAAGCCTTGGGTGAGTTATTACTTAATGGTAACAGAGTTTCTACTTAGGGCAATGAAAAAGTTTTGGAAATGGATAGTAATGATGGTTGCACAACATTATGAATGTACTTAATGCCACTTAACTGTACACTTAAAAATGGTTTAACCAAATCTTGTTTTATATCTATATACTTGACCACAACTTAAAAAGTCAAAACCAGATCATGTCCAAAAACCACTGAGCTGTATCCTAAAAATGAGTGAATTGTATGGTATGTGAATTGTAACTCAAAAAAGCTGTTTTAAAAGAATTCTTTGCATATTTTGGATACAAGTCCTGCATCAGACGTGTGTTTTGTAAATATTTCTTCCAGTCTGTGGCTTGTCTTTTCATTCTCTGACCAGTGTCTTGCACAGAATGGCCCCTTCTGGTTTGGGCACGGGCAGGGAGATGCAGGGGTAAGTAAGCCGTCATGGAATCTGCTCCCTGGCCCGGTTAAACCCTCTGGAGAAGGTGTCTGCCGGCAGAAGGTGCAGGAACTGTCCTCAAAAGGGATACTGGGGGACATGAGCTCCCCAACTGCCCTGCCTTTATCCTAAAGTGAAGAAGAGCAACACCCGGTGAAAAAAGACACCTCTTCCATGTAGGACTCCGTGTGGCTCTGCTGAACGAGGTCTGCCCTAGAACTGCCTAGAAGCCAGTGTAGGCTTCCTCAACCTTCTTACCCTGGCAGTGGCCGAAGCAGTGAGCCCCAGAGTGGCTCTGTGGGTGGCAGACATTAACAAGGAAGAGACCAGAATCCCCAAGGGGGGAGGGTTGTGTAGGGGGCTGAGAACAGTTCTTAATTAACCAATTCATTAATTAATACTGCTCTTATGACCCCCATTGTAGTCAAGGCTGATGATACCTGGGGCAACGTGGGTTAAGCCCTCTCTTCATAATGAGTCTCAGGTAATGCAAGGTTCCTTGTAGAAGAGAAGGCTGTGTAGGTGAGAAGTAAAAACTAACTGACACTTATGGCTATCTAGCTTCCCCAGATTTCCTTGGGGAGAGAAGCTTGAATGGGTAGGAAGCACCAGCTCTTCTCACTCTTCCACCAGCTGGAAAATACCTCATCTACAATGAGTACAAGTGCTTCTCGTTGTTTAGTCACAAAGTCATGTCCGACTCTTTTGTGACCCCATGGACTGTAGCCTGCCAGGCTCCTCTGTCCGAGGGATTTCCCAGGCAAGAATACTGGAGTGGGTTGCTATTTCCTTCTCCAGGGGATCTTCCTGACTCAAGGATCGAACACAGGTCTCCTGCATTGGCAGGCAGGTTCTTTACCACTGAGCCTTTACAGGGAATTTCACAATGACAGGGCGATTCAAGTCCATATACTGATCATCCCACCTAGCTGACGCTATCATCAGTTCTAAGAAAAGGACTAATAAATACCCAATCTCACTCCATCCTTATCACCTTGCGAGGAGGTTTTGCACCCTCTACGGTACAGAGGACACAGCTGAGCAGAAGACGTTATTCAAAGCTCCTGAAGTTGCACAGCCATTGACCCATATTTTATCGTTTCTTAAACCAGGATGCATCTTACAACCATTTGGTGTGATAACCTTTTTCCTGACGATTTCTTTGACTAGAGGTAAGTGACAGAACCAAGATTTGATCACAGGCTGCATTTTTTTAAAAAAATTGGGGTGTGGTTACTTTACAATGCTGTGTTAGCTTCTGCTGTACAATGGAGTGAATCCGCTATATGCGCACATATATCTCCTCCCTCTTGGACCTCTCTCCTGCCCGCCACCATCCCACCCCTCTAGGTCACCACAGAACACCACGCTGAGCGCCCTGTGATACACAGCGGCTTCCCACGAGCCATCTGTGTCACACGTGGCAGTGCACATATGTCCACTCCAATCTCCCAATTCATCCCCTGACCTCGGGTCCACATGTCTGTTTCCTCCGTCTGCGTCTCTATTCAGGAGCGGCTGCATCTTTGCCACGTACATAGTGTGTACCTTGCCAGGACCTTGGCGAGAGGGACCTCAGAAAATGTGAGTTGGGATGGTGGGGGTGAAGGAAGGGTGGGAAAAAAAGAGAAATAGAGGGAAAAAGTAAATACAAGTTAGATTCCTTGGCTATTCCCAATTCGTCTTCATTTTTGTTTTGTAACTTGGGAATCTGAAACTACGAGTTCTGGGCTGTGCTTATGTTTTTATAAAGTAGCAATGATGACTCAGCTTATAAAAATCCTGAGGAATTGTTCCTCCTCTCAGAAGAACTGCTGGAACTGTAAGAAAAACCTATCTTAGGGTAGGCTCGACTCTGAAAATACGACTCATGGCACTTTGCAAAGCACTCTGGGCACAGACAATTCCCACTATTTTCTTCATCAAAGCCCAAAGTCACCAGTTCACAAATTCCCTGTGCTGGCCATCACCTCTCCAAGCTTGGTATGACACCGAGGTCCCTGATTCTTTTGCAGGAAACATCTTGTACTTTCACTGAATACTATTAGGCAGGTGAGTTTTCACTGGTTTAGTAAAGACTGGAATTGTCTTTCCTTGGATCCAGGATCCCAGGCAGGCCAGGACATTTAATTATGACATCATCTTTGTTAATGACCACTTGGCTTTAAATAACAGTTTGAGTCTCTCTACAAGGCTGTTTCTCTTGGCTGACTGCCACCAACTTCTATGGTATTTCAGGAAAAAGTATGACTGTTTAGCAACTGGTAATTTCAGGGATTAATTACCCTGAAACTATGTTTCTTTTCACCCTGAAACTAATGTTAAGGCAACCTCAGATTTACAAGTTTGCAGAGAAGAAATGCAGGTACTTTAGCTTTACTGTGGCTTCCAAAATAGGACAGGCACAAAATGATTCACTAGGTTGCAAGGGAAAAGTATTAGAACTCTATAAGAGAAAGCACTCAGGCTCTTGGCCTGGATAATATCCATAAGGTATACCAGGAGCCCTAAGGTAGGAGTAGGGTTTGTACAACATGGAGAAGTTGATGGTGGCAGGGGCATGGGGGAAGTCCTTAATCCTTCTTACTGCACTGAGAATTTATGGTTTCTGTATGCTTAGGCAAATAAAGTGTTGGGTCATATCATCCAGTTTTTGTTGTTACAGATTTTTTATTTGATCTTTTGGCTGCGCTGGGTCTTCACTGCTGCATGCAGGCTTTCTCTGGCTGCGGTGAGCGGGGCTTAGTCTTGGTTTCGGGGTGTGGGCTCCTCACTGCGGTGGCTTCTCTTGTGGCTCCATGTGCATGGGCTTCAGGAGTTGCAGCACGTGGGCTTGGCTTTCGGGCTTAGATGCTTTGCAGCATGTGGGATCTTCCTGGACCAGGGATTTAACCGGTGTCCCTTGCATCGCAAGGCAGACTCTTAACCACTGGACCACCAGGGAAGCCCCATATCATCAAGTTTTAACAAAATCTTCAAAACAGGATAAGTGGGTTTTGAAAAATGGCTGATTCTCTTAGCAGAAAGCGACCTTGGGGTGTTCAGCCACGACACACTGATAGGAATCTACCAGTTGTGACTCTTTTTAAAATATTTGAATTGCTACAGAGCCACTTCTCAGACTACCCCCCCCAGCCAGGCGCCCCGCCCAACCTGCTCTGGCTTCTCCCAGGGAACCTTTGGAACCTCCCCAAGATCAACAAACAATGGGTTAACGTTTGGCAAAGCGGGTGGCTTCAAGATCCCGCTATAGCACTAAAGGTCTGGGACTGTTTTGATTGGTTGGTACCTATGCTGCGGCAGGGTTAAGTTTTCAGCCAACACCCCTGACCTTACCTGTCATATCCTCTTGCCTGAATGAGCATCTCTGGCCCAGCCGCTGAATTCCACCCGTAGGCTCAACCCAGGACAAAACTTACTGGCATCAGAGACTGGCACCAGAGATAAGACATTTAAATAGATCCCAGCATCAAATCCTCTGGAGAAGGAAATGACAACCCACTCCAGTATTCTTGCCTGGAAAATCCCATGGACAGAGGAGCCTGGTGGGCTACTGTCCAAGGTCACGAGAGTCGGACATGACTTAGCAACTGAGCATGCACACCATCAAGTGGCTCGAAGGCAGTGAGCCTGTCAGGCCGGCCCGTCCCAGCTCCTGCCGTCCAGAGACTCAGGCTTCCCAGTGCCCAGCTCCTCACAAACTAAGCTTTCCCCACAGGAGGGCTCCCTGCCCCTCTTGGCAATCTGCCTATTGCCTCCGGCTCCAGAGTCCTGCTGAACACTTGACACTCTCTTTTCACTCATTCTTCAAACATCTATGAGTTACTACTTTGTGCCAAGGTGTACCCCGTTAGGCAGCCTGAAAAGAAATGCGCTTCTGGGTCGACCGGCAAAGACACGTGGATTAACATGTACAGGTGATCCGGGGCCTCCGCCCCGGGCAGGGCACTGCTCCGACCTCCGAAATGGGATGCGGCCCATGTCACGGGCGGTGGGATTCACTGAAGTACCGAGTGTGAAATGCTCAGCACGGGTACTGGCACACAGAAGTGCTCAGGGAACCCCAATATTCTCATTATTATCACTGTTATCTGTTCATGGGGCTCAGTACAGAAGCTGGAGACAGCCCTGGAGGGTGGTCGGGAGCTCATCCGGCAGAGGGGGGCTGAAGGGACATCACCACATCCAGCGTAGTCACGCCTCCGATGGCTCAGGCCAGGCTCCTGCCTCTGCAGCCCTGTGTGGCCCCCACATCAAACTGCCCCCCGCCCCCAGCAGGCGCGCTCACTCTGCCTGTCACACTCTGGTTCACATCAGGACCCCTGCCCAGCATGCTCTGACTGCATCCCTCTTGCATCTTCCAAGCCCCAGTTGAGGCCAACTCCTCCAGGAGGTCTTCCCTGATACCCTACCTCATCCAGCTCTCCCCTCTCTCTTAGAGTCGGTGCCATACATCTCAGCACACGAAGGGCATTTCCTGCTTGATTTCTTGAGCATCAGTTAATTAACAAACGCGGGGTAGTGCGAACTAGACACTTTGAAGCAGCTAATACAGGCTGAAACACAACAATATCATCACCAATAGCAATAACAAGCGCACCCACAGGGTTAGGTCAGGCACTGAGACAGGCACTGTGTACCAATCATCTCATTTAATCCCCACAGCGACCCTGAGTTAACAATCCTATGATTGTTATCCCCATTTTATGGACTAGAAAACTGAGGCTGGAAAGGTAGTTAGGCAAGGTCACACAGCAGGTGGATGGAAGACCCAGGAGCAAAACCCAGACCCACATGTTTCCCAAGTTCACATTCTTTGCTCTGAACGGCTCCTGAGAGTGGCCACGTTAAACAGGTTGTTGGCTGAGTTGAGCCTCCTGTTGGCTCAGACGGTAAAGAATCTGCCCGCAATGCGGGAGACCTGGGTTCAGTCCCCGGGTTGGGAAGATTCCCTGGAGAAGGGAATGGCTAGCCACTCCAGTATTCCTGCCTGGAGAATCCTACGGACAGAGGAGACTGGCGGGCTGCAGGCCACGGGGTCGCAAAGAGGTGGACACGCTTGTGCAACTAACACCTCCAACTGAGTTGACTTTGATTTGATTGGAGGTGGAATTATTCTGCTTTTCCAAATACAGCCGGTTACCTTAGTGGTTCGGCCACTGCTAAGTGCTCCTCTGTATCAGCTCTGGGCCCATCAGCCTATGAGAAAAACAGTTGTGCTTGTGCCGCTGAGGTTATGTGCTTGGCCCATGACATACACGTAGCCATGTTTCCTTGGAGCAGTGTCGCTGCTGGAAGGAAGGATCAGCAGACACACGTGTAACAGTAAGGGTTTCTGTTCCACCACCATTACGTCATGCTTTGAGCTGAAGGCTTATGCTGTGGCCAGCTTCCTCCACCAATCAGCTGCAACAGCAGAGACGAGCCACGGCTGGGGGCAGTCAGCTGCGAAACTGTACAATTCAAGCTGATTAGCTGCTAGGGGATGGAAGGCATTTCCTCCTGCTCTTGCATATTTTTTCATGACTCTATTTGCTTGGGAGTTTTATGAGGGTGATGTGGATTCCCACTGGCGATAGGAAGTGAGATTACTGTGGCTGCTGCTCTCTGACTGAACCCCAGGTTTATGAAGGCCCCTGGGCATTCCTTTGAGATGGATATCTGGGGGGCTTCAGAAGCACCAGCACTGAGAAGTCTTAGCAGACACAGACCTGAGACACAGGCTTCCTTCCAGACACGCTTCTGTGAACAGGGGCACAATCACAGATCCAGAAACACACTGTCAATTCCCAAAAGGAGAGTGGGAGACATTGCTCCAGAGCGCTGAGAACGAACCCTAAACAAGCCTGGGCTCGAAGCCTGGGCTTTGGTACCGCAGGCTGCGAATATACAGAGGCTGCCTGGCTACAAGGTGCACACAGGTGCACGTCTGGTTCCAGCGGGACCTACAGTCCAATCCCCCTTCCGTGGGATGACGACCAGGATTCGGAGGTGCTGCCTCACACAGCCCACACTGGTGGGGGGACCGTAAGACCAAAGCCTCCAGTAAGGCCCTCCACTCTCCAGCTGTGTGATTCTGCGGGCAGTGACCTCATCTCTCTGAATTTGCTGACACAACTGGGTGGTTGTGTCGATTGAGTAAGAACACTGACGTTGGGATCTCTTTGTAGATTCAAAGATGTGGCAGAAAGGCATTTTAAAAAGGCTGTGACTCCTATGGCTGATTCATGTTGATGTTTGACAGAAAACCACAAAATTCTGTACAGCAGTTATCCTTCAATTAAAAACTATATAAACTATAGAAAGAAAGAAAAAGATACTGAATATAGTTCCTAGGGCTACACAGTAGGTCCTTGTTGATGACCTATTTTATAAATAATTGTGTGTATCTCCTAGTCCCAAACTCCTCATTTACCCCTCTCCGTCTTTCCCCCTGGGAATAACAAGTTTGTTTTCTATGTCTTTGAGGCTGCTTCTATTTTGTAAATAAATTCATTTGCATAAAGGCTGTCACTAAGCAATTTAGTATTGCACTATATGGTATTTATTTCCTTTCCCTTCAAGACAATACATTTTTTGAGGGCAGGGATGATGTTAACAAACAACGTGCCCCTTTGCCAGGCATGTCTTGCATACTTTTACTGCTTTATTGTTTCCAACATGGTCCCATGTGGTGGTTTATGTCACTGGAGACCAAACAGGCAGGTGTTATTACCCCCATTTATAGAAGAGGAAATTGAAGTCCAGGGGGGCCAATGGCACGCTGAGGGCATGTGGCTAGTACACACCAATCAAAGCATGGGAGAATAATGGCTCTTTCAATTGTGTTGCTACTGGAAGGCTAGTTTACGTAAAGTTGGTGCATAGGGAACGATTGCATCCATTGCAGAAGAGAAATGGAAGCGTCTGCTCCTGAAATCCTTGGCGACTCTAGGATTTTGTCCTACCTGAACAAGGAAACAGAGGTGGATAGCGGGAAGGCTTATGAATCATTCTGTTGGCAAAATTCCCTGTGACGGTTTGAATGCTTCATGGCCCTCTCTTCCCAAGAGGCTATTATTTAAAATCTAAATAATATTTCTCTTGGCACCCTGTTGGCCCTCTAACTCAGCGAGCCCTCAACAGAGGATTGGCACAAGAAGGCGATGGGCAGGGAGCCCTTGAGGGCCGGGGAGTACCACTTCCTTCCTCTAGCAGCACAGTGGCTCCTTGACCCACCTGGCCTGGGAAGACTGGGCCATAACGTGAACTATGACCTGGGAGAATAAAACATACACTGAATAGCTATTGTGTCAATATCTGCACGCCTGGGGCATGCCGATGCTTGGGTGGGGATGCCAGAACCGGACGTGAGAGCGCCCAAGGACAGGCTCATCTTACCGGGCAGCTGTCCAGCAGATGACCATTAAACTGTTCCACCCTGGTGTTAACTGAACCCTCCTCCTCCTCCCGGGCCTTGAGCTCAGCTCTGCACCCTATCAGGCGGAGCAGGAGGAGACCATTTTATCCTGGAGACAGATGACCGATGTGCACACAGGCGATCGGGGTGACAGAGGGATTGTAGGTCCACAGTCACTTTGGACTGGCTTTATAACAACTGTTTAGATTGATGGCTTCTTTAGGTGGTATGAAGTGATTGCATTTCCTTTGTTATATCTGACAATCACAAAACCCCAAAAGGATATCCTGATGACAGCAGTTCCCAAATTTTGCTACCTAGCAAAACCACTAATGCGCACATGCCAAGTCACTTCAGTCATGTCTGACTCTTTGTGACCCTAGGGACTGTAGCCCACCAGGCTTCTCTGTCCATAGGATTCTCCAGGCAAGAAGACTGGAGTGGGTTGCCATGCCCTCCTCTAGGGGATCTTCCTGACCCAGGGATCCAACCTGCATCTCTTATGCCTTCTGCACTGGCAGGCGGGTTCTTTACCACTAGGGCCACCTGGAAGCCCCAGAACCAGTAAGGGGCTGTTAAATGCCCAGGTCACACGCCATACCCATTAAGTGATAATTCTGGGAATGGGAAGTCTGGATGAAGAGTTTTTAAAAGTCCACAGGTGAGTCCAAGGTACAGCAATAGGGAACTACTGCCCTAGAGGTAAGCTATGAAAGTGTTTTGTTCATTTTGTAGACAGTAACTCGAAGGCTGAGAGTTTAATAATTTACCTAAAATCAAGACCCTAACAGCACTTTGGGATAGGACTTGAACCTTGAATTCCACTCCAAATTGGTGCTAATTCATTTCCATAATCACTCATTTAACAGGTACCTTTGGAGGACTAGCCATGGAGAAGGCACAAGACATACAAGAGACCAAATAGACATGGCCCCTGCCTCCATGGAGTTTCAGTGTAGTGATCTTTCTAGTCAAACCAGCATATTCTGCACCCCGTTATATTTTGGAATTAATGCAGAAGTAAGCAGACTAGTTCAGTGTCCGGCAGGCTGTGGTGCTCAGCAAAATAGTGCTAATGGTTATTTTTGTTGGAGTTCTGGCCTGTAGTGTGCAGATGACCCATAACAGGCCATGGAGGAGGGAGATGAGGTTTTGAAGGCACCAGTCCTCAATTCAAATTGTGACTCTTCCTCCACCAGCTGTGTGATCCTCAATAACATTCTTAACATCTCTGATCCTCAATTTGTTCATCTATAGAATGAGCATAGTAATTTGTTGTTCTTGTTATTGTCACTCAGTCGTGTCCGAATCTTTGTGACCCCATGGACTGCAGCACGCCAGGCTTCCCTGTCCTTCACCATCATCTGGAGTTTGTTCAAACTCATGTCCATTGAGTCAGTGATGTTATCCTACCATCTCATCCTCTGTCACCCTTTTCTCCTCCTGCCCTCAATCTTTCCCAGCATCAGGGTCTTTTCCAAAGAGTCAGCTCTTCACACCAGGTGGCCAAAGTATTGGTTTCAGCTTTAGCATCAGTCCTTCTAGGGAATCTTCAGGGTTGATTTCCCCTAGGATTGACTGGTTGGATCTCCTTGTTGTCCAAGGGAATCTCAAGAGTTTCTCCAGTACCAGTTTTCGAAAGCATCAATTCTTTAGTGTTCAGCCGTCTTTATGGTTTAACTCTCACACCTGTACATGACTACTGGAAAAACCATAGCTTTGACTTTGTCAAAGTGTCACCTTTGTCAGCAAAGTGATGTCTTTGCTTCTGAAAATAGTTTAGGTTTGTCATAACTTTTCTTCCAAGGAGCAAGCATCCTTTAATTTCATGGCTGCAGTCACCACCTGCAATGATTTTAGAGCCCAAGAAAATAGTCTGTCACTGTTTTCATTTTTTCCCCATCTATTTGCCATGAAGTGATGGGACCAGATGCCATGATCTTAGTTTTTTGAGTTTTAAACCAGCTCCAGCTTTTTCACTCTCCTCTTTCACTTTCATCAAGAGGCTCTTTAGTTCTTCTTTGCTTTCTGCCATAAGGGTGGTGTCATCTGCATATCTGAGGTTATTGATATTTCTCTTGGCAATCTTGACTCCAGTTTGAGCTTCATCCAGCCCAGCATTTTGCATGATGTACTCTGCATATAAGTTAAATAAGCAGGGTGACAATATACAGCCTTGATGTACTCCTTTCCCAATTTTGAACTAGTCTCATGTTCCATGTCCGGTTCTAACTGTTGCTTCTTGACCTGTATACAGGTTTCTCAGGAGGCAGGTAAGGTGGTCTGGCATTCCCATCTCTTGAAGAATTTTCCAGTTTGTTATGATCCACATAAAGGTTTTAGCATAGACAATGAAGCAGAGGTAGATGTTTTTCTGGAATTCCATTGCTTTTTCAATAATTCAATGGACGTTGGCAATTTGATCTCTGGTTCCTCTGCCTTTTCTGAACCTAACCTGTACATCTGGAAGTTCAGTTCATGTACTGTTGAAGCCTAGCTTGAAGGGTTTTGAGCATTATTTTGCTAGCATGTGAAATGGGTGTATTTGTGAGGTAGTTTGAACATTCTTTGTCACTGCACTTCTTTGGGATTGGAGTGAAATATCCAGTCCTGTGGCCACTGCTGAGTTTTCCAAATTTGCTGGCATATTAAGTGCAGCACTTTCACAGCATCATCTTTTAGGATCTGAATTCCAGCTCAGCTGGAATTCCATCACCTCCACTAGCTTTTTTCGTGGTAATGCTTCCTAAGGCCCACTTGACTTCACACTCCAGGATGTCTGGCTCTAGGTGAGTGATCACACCATCATGGTTATCCGGGTCATTAAGACCTTTTTTGTACAGTTCTTCTGTGTATTCTTGCCACCTCTTCTTAATATCTTCTGCCTCTGTAAGGTCCAAACCATTTCTGTCCTTAACTGTGCACATCTATTTAGGAAACATTCCCTTTGTATCTCTAATTTTTTTTAAAAGAAATCTCTAGTCTTTTCCATTCTATTGTTTTCCTCTATTTCTTTGCATTGTTCACTTAAGAAGACTTTCTTATCTCTCCCTCCTATTCTTTGGAACTCTGCATTCAAATGGGTATATCTTTCCTTTTCTCCTTGCCTTTCACCTGTCTTCTTTTCACAGCTATTTGTAAGACCTCCTCAGACAGCCACTTTGCCTTTTTGCATTACTTTTCCTTGGGGATGGTCTTGATCCCTGCCTCCTGTACAATGTCATGAACCTCCAGCCACAGTTCAGGCACTCTATCAGATCTAATCCCTTGAATCTCTTTGTCACTTCCGTTGTATAATCATAAGGGATTTGATATCAGAAGAGAGCAGTGAGAACTAACTGAAGCCTCCAGTGTGGTGGTCAGCACATCTGAGGTCCTCAGTAAACACAGCTGTGACCAGGTCCCTGCCCGATGCTGAGTGCAGAGGGGACCACAGGGTGCTGGAACTCGGTGCTCCCGAGAGGGCCAGCAGCCCAGAGGGTCCCTAGAACGTCTCATCCTATTTACCCTTCTAACCTCTACCATCAACCCATCCCGATCACCCTCCTTGGTACTCACCGTTGGGACATCATTTACTTGGAATTTAAGGATAAGTGTCCAGTAAATTTTCATCAGTGATGGAGACCAAATGAGAATCTAAAATTAGTGAGAGAATCTCAAAGGGGACTGATTCTTGTCATTCAAGTCATATCCGACTCTTTGTGACCCCATATACTGCAGCATGCCAGGTTTCCCCGTCCTTCACTGTCTCTCAGAGTTGACTGGACTGAAAGTTAAAGGCTGAAGTACCGCGACTGCTATCTGAACTGTAGTTCCACTTTTAAATTAGATTTATATTAAAAGAAAGGGAAAGGAAAATGCAGACCATGTGAGCTCCCCTTCTTACCAGAGCTTAGTTTATACCATCAACATTAAATTGTTTCTCTATTCCCTTCTGAGACAGAATCTAATCCTTGCACTTAACGAACCTGAGAGGCTCTTTAAAAATTTCTCATTTCATAAACATGATTAGCTCTGGGACCTCTGTGCTGAGGGACTACAGGTGCTTAATCAAATTGCTCTTTTCCACTGGTGCTTTCCTAAAAGGTAACTGGAATTCTGGCACGTGTGGCTTGGCTGCTATAGAGGACCCTGAAGGAAGCGATGCTGACATTCGCAGAGGACTCCAAGGGTGACCTTTCTTCCAAATTTCCAAAATAAACAGTGCTATGCCCAAGGCTATATTTAGTGCCATTAGCTACCAGGCTCTTCTGAAACCTATATCCTGTGATAAGTACACTTAATAGTCAAAGTCTCCTTTAAAGGACCAAGGAGAAGTTTATTCTAAATTTATGCTGATTGACTAAATACATCACTGAATGAGTGATGGGGACATTGCTGAGTAGTGTGGAAATTCACTTTGCTTGTACAGATGAATATTAAGTTGGTGAGTTGGTTTATATTTTATAACTTCTATTAAATTAAAAAAGATTTTAGTACTGTATTTTAGTGCCTACTGAAGGAGAGGCTGTTTCGATACTGAATGAACCAATGCACTGTTTGAATTTTATCCTTCTACAACATCCATATGATGTATAATATCTAATAAAGGTTATAGAGTTATTAGACTGTGGAGCTGGAACATGAACCCAGGTCTGTCTTGTCACTAGAGTCCATACTTGTAATCATTATTTTGCACACACTGTTTGTTGTGATTTTGAACATTCTGCAATAACCTTAGTCAGCCGCATTAAAGACAGAGTTTGAAAGGACTTGTGGGCACACATGGGGAAAAGGAGAGGGTGTGACAAATTGAGAAAGTAACATTGAGATATATACACTGCTGCTGCTAAGTCACTTCAGTCCTGTCTGACTCTGTGCGACCCCATAGACAGCAGCCCACCAGGCTCCCCCGTCCCTGGGATTCTCCAGGCAAGAACACTGGAGTGGGCTGCCATTTCCTTCTCCAATGCATGAAAGTGAAAAGTGAAAGTGACGTCGCTCAGTCGTGTCCGACTCTTGGCGACCCCATGGACTGCAGCCCACCAGGCTCCTCCGTCCATGGGACCTTCCAGGCAAGAGCACCGGAGTGGGTTGCCATTGCCTTCTCCACTCCCGCATTGCAGGTGGGTTCTTTACTGTCTGAGCCACAATGAACCATGTGTCAAATGAAAGTGAGAGAGGAGAGTGAAAAGGCTGGCTTAAAAGTCAACATTCAGAAAACTAAGACCATGGCATCTGGTCCCGTTACTCCATGGCAAACAGATGGGGAAACAATGGAAACAGTAAGAGATTTTATTTTGGGGGGCTCCAAAATCACTGCAGATGGTGATTGCAGCCATGAAATTAAAAGATGCTTCCTCCTTAGAAGAAAAGCTATGACCAACATAGACAGCACATTAAAAAGCAGAGACATTACTTTGCTGACAAAGGTGCGTCTAGTCAAAGCTATGGTTTTTCCAGTACTCATGCATGGATGTGAGAGTTGGACTATAAAGAAAGCTCAGCACCAAAGAATTGATGCTTTTGAACTGTGGTGTTGGAGAAGACTCTTGAGAGTCCCTTGGACTACAAGGAGATCCAATTAGTCAATCCCAAAGGAAATCAGTCCTGAATATTCATTGGAAGGACTGATGCTGAAGCTGAAACTCCAATACTTTGGCCACCTGATGCAAAGAACTAACTCCTTGGAAAATACCCTGATGCTGGGAAAGATTGAAGGCAGGAGGAGAAGGGGATGACAAAAGAGATGGTTGGATGGCATCACCAACACAATGGACATGAGTTTGATCAAACTCCGGGAGTTGGTGATGGACAGGGAAGCCGAGCGTGCTGCAGTCCATGGGGTCGCAAAGAGTCGGATACGATTGAGCTATTGAACTGAGCTGATGTATAAAATAGGTAACTAAAAAGAGGCTGTTATATAACACAGAGAGCCCAGCCTGGTGCTCCGTGATGACTTAGAGGGGTGGGATGAAGGGGTGTGGGATAGCGGGATGGGATATATGTGTATATATGTGTGTATATATATATACACATATATATAGTTATGATTGATTCACCTTGTATGACAGAAACCAACAAACACCGTAAAGCAATTATCGTCCAATTTAAAAAAAAAGACTGAGTTTGGTCAGTCTACTGAAGTGAGAGTTTCTTGGATGGTGGTATCCCCCCAGACCCCAGAGTATTACCTTTAACACCTTCTCTAGAGAGAAAAGGGCAAAGCATTCAGGAATATTTAGTGTTCTTTCCCCAAAGGTGGGGGAATGACAAGGGCTGGGAACAGAAGGGAAATACTCTCCCCAGGAGAAGTAAATATGGTTGTGTTTATCAAACAATCAAACTCTGGCTTTGAAATCAACTTAATAGGGAACAACCAGAAATTTAAAAATGATATCAATTTGTGTAGAACATACCAGGCTGCATCACATTTAGCAAGGACAAGTACTGTTTTGTAAACTCTTGCTTAGTTTCAAGAGTATGTGTGTGCACACATGTGCTCACATGTATGTGTGCCTGGGTACTGACCTGTGATGTAAAGTGTATTTGTAACCAAAGGTTGTGGTGTAAACGTCCTGAGAAACATTGTAGGATAGGATAATGGTCATGTGTGATGGAGGCAGACCACCAAAGTCTGACCCTCAAAGAAATGCCCAGCCTGAGTCCATGATCTCACTTTTCAAGTTTCAGGTCCCTTGTCTGTAAAACCGGGCTGATAACAGAATCCACTTGGTAATTTGTGTCCCAAGTCACAGGGAGTCTAATGCTTAGTAAGGACTCACTAAGTAAATATCAGCTATCAATATTTTAAATAAAGGAGCCTGGGTGTTAATTTGGTGACCAAACAATGTTTTGCATAATGTCTCCAGAATCATTTTCATTCCAGATGCAGACCTCCATCTGCTTCCTGGGCATCCCCCTACAAGCTGCACAGACCAGTCAAACACCACACGCTACTAGTCAAGCTCATCTCTGCCAGGCCAAACCTCCCTCCTACATTCACAACTCGACAATGGTGCCACCCAGTAGCTCAGCAGAAATTGAAGAGTCATCCTGGATTCCTCACATCACAGCCCATTACCAAATCCAGGTGATGTCCTAGTTCCTGAATAGGTTGAGACAGTGTGAGATTCCTCATTGCCCGCCTCCTCATTCTCACCTGTCTGTTTTCAAGACTGAAATCGTCCTTGCCCTGTTCATATTAACAAACAGTTCTGAAACTCCTGGACTCCGGTCTTAATTCCCCCCACCCTCGCTCTCATTGTCCCACCCTTGGAATACACCCTTCAGAACTTCTGCTGGACTGACCTTTCCTAAAGGCCAAATTTGATAATTACACTCCCTGACTTAACATCTTTATCTGACCTAGAGATTATCATACAGAGTGATGTAAGTCAGACAAAGACAAATATCATATGATGTCACTTACGTGTGGAATCTGAAAAAAAATGATATGACCTTATTTAAAAAACAGAAATAGACTCAAAGACATAGAAAACAAACTTCTGGATGCCACAGGGGAAAGGGGGTGGGATACATTAGGAACTTGGAATTAATGGATACATATGGGGCTTTCCTGGTGGCTCAGGGGTAAAGAATCTGTCTGTAAAGGCAGAGACCACTTGCACTACAAGAGACTTGGGCTTGATCCCTGAGTTGAGAAGATCCCTGGAGAAGGGAATGGCAACCCACTCCAGTATTCTTGCCATGGACAGAGGAGCCCAGCGGGCTACAGTCCTTGGGGCCACAAAGAGTTGGACACAACTGAGTGACTAAACCACTATCACTGCTATTATATATAAAGTAGATAAACAACAAGGACCTACCATATAGCATGGGGAAATATATTCAATATAACAACCTATACTGGGAAATAATCTGAGAAAGAACACACATATGTATATGAGTATAACTGAATGTCTTTGTTGGACACCTGGGGCTTCCCTGATAGCTCGGTTGGTAAAGAATCCGCCTGCACTGCAGGAGACCCCAGCTCAATTCCTGGGTTGGGAAGATCTGCTGGAGAAGGGATAAGGCTACCCACTCCAGTATACTTGGGCTTCTCTTGTGGCTTGGCTGGTAAACAATTCGCCTGCAATGCGGGAGACCTGGGTTTGATCCCTGGGTTGGGAAGACCCCCTGGAGAAGGGAAAGGTTACCCACTCCAATGTTCTGGCCTGGAGAATTCCATGGACTGTACAGTCCATGGGGTCACAAAGAGTAGGAAATGACTGAGCAACTTGCACTTTCACTTGCTTGTACACCTGAAATATTGTACAGCAGCTATACTTCCATTAAAAAGAAACACCTCCTTTTCAAAGCCTGCAAGGCTCCTCAGAAGCTGTGCATCACCCTTGGCTTCTTGTCCTGCCGACCTCCACCAGCAGCTCTCAATACAGCAAACTCCTTTCCCATCCCTAGAGGAAGCGGGCATTTTCACATCTGTGCGTGCTGGTTCCTCAGCTGAGCATGATCTTCTACGCCCGTCATCACTCTAGTGCTCAGAGGGATGAAAGGTCATCAGCTGAAACTTACAATCCAGTACCCCGATTCTCAGAAATCAGGGTACACGGGGAGCACCTGGGTTGCTGGTTTAAAATTCAAATCCTAACTTCTGTACCTGTGACTGCTGACCCCTGCAGAATCCAGGCTTTTCACCTGCACCCCCAGCAATTGTAAGGAACTGCACCAGAAAGGGAGACAGAAGTTTTCTACAAATCTGAATCTACAGCACACAAATTCAGGAGTACACATCAGTACCTTGTCCTTAGGAAACATCTCAATAGAAATGCAGTTAGGAGAGGCTTCCCTGGTGGTCCAGTGGTTAAAAATCTGCCTGCCAATGCAGGGGACACCAGTTCAGTCCCCGATCTGGGACGATCCCACAGGCCATGGAGCAACTAAGCCTGTGCTTGACAACTACTGAGCCTGCGCTCTAGAACCCAGGAGTCACAACTACTGAGGCCCCCTCACCCTGAAGCCCGTGCTCCAAAACAAGAGAAGCCACTGCAATGAGAAGCCTGAGCACCGCGACAAAGGGTAGCCCCCGCTCGCCACAACTAGAGAAAGCCCGTGTGCAGCAATGAAGACCCAGTGCAACCAAAAAAAATAAATAAATAAATAAAAAGAAATGCAATTAGGAGAAATTCTGAAAGAGGTGGTGGAGGGGTGGACCCTGACTTCTTAGTAAATATTTCTCTTTCAGGATGAGCAGCAATGACAGGAAAGAAAAACACTGCTATTTAATATAATTATTTATTAGTGTTACTGTCTTAAAATACAAATATTGCACAGAGCCACAGCACAATGATGGCACTAACCATGAGACACTCTTGCAGGAAGGTCTCTCATTGTCCTTAGTGGAAAACCCTGACAAGAGTCCTGGCACAGGTTAAGTTTATAAGAGAGAGAAAATTAGCTGCCACACCTATGCGGGAGACAGGAGCCAAGTTCTTCCCACTGAGTCTGATTGCTTTGTTGTTTTCCCTAGTAAGAAAAAAAAAGGACAGAAGCTTCAAGTTAAGTATCTGGGCATTCTGGGCAGTTAAACATCGATGAGACATTAAGATCATTAAACACTGGTGAGAAATTAAGACCAGAGACTGACTTTTTATAGGGAACAAATCTGTGAAGCATTTTTATGGCTGAACGTTAATGCGAAGCAGATAACCCAAGGTTTGCAGATAAGAACCTTAGGAGGCTTTTCTCACTGCTGCCGCTGTTGACCTGTTCACCACCTGGCCCACGCTTCTGACTCAACCTAGCCATCATTCATTCATTCAGCTAGCAGGTGCTGGGTGACACGCACAGTTCTAGGTACAGCTGAGAGATGGCAAAGCCCATCTCACCCTCCAGCAGGGAAAATTAGCACAGATGATACAAGCCAAAGTGATGCGTCATTCATTTAAAGTTACAAAATAAGGGGATGTCATTCGTTTGACAAAAATCTAAGTACCTACTTCGTGCAAGGTAATGCGCTGGGCATGGGGATGTAGCTGTGCAAGACGGAAGCTCCCATCTCTCTAGGGAAGACAAGTGCCCAACCAAACAAAAAATTACCACATAATTGCCTCACGATGAGAAATACTACCAAGCAGATGTAGAGGATGCTATGAGAGCATGGAAGGAACTGGGCGCCCCGATGTGGCTTCCTCTGCAGGGAGGGAGCGCCTTCCCTAAGCAAACAACCTCTGAGACACGATATGAAAGACAGAGTTAATTAGGCCAAGCGCCAGGGTGGATTTGAGCAGAGAAACATCCTAAGAAACAGCATGTTCTCCCTCGGAAAGAGGGAGGCAGGACCAAGACTGGACAGCATGTGGGCAACTTTGCTAAGGTCTGAGGTTTTCGGCCTCAGGGCAACAGGAAACAACAGAAAAGTGTTAAACAGAAGAGAAAGAATTTGTTGTGTGTGTGTAGGGGAGATCGCTGTGGCTACAGCCAGGAGAATTGGGGGGTATCACTGCCATGATGGACGACTGTGTCACGGAGACAGGACACGAAATGGTCTGGGTGTACAGGAGCAGCTGGAAGGAAAGGAACACATCTCAAATTGTACTTGATACATGTGGAGTTTGGTAACCTCTGAAATACCCATCGGCAGATGTCCAGCGGACAGCGGGACATCTGAAGTCTGGGTCTTAGAGAGAGGGCTGGAGAATGATTCCGAACATTGCCAGCAAGTCTGTGGTAACTGAAGCCACAGCAAGGATATATTCCTCTACAGAGAGAGGGCAAAGTGAGGAAGGTCTGAGCTTTGAGAAACACCAGCATTTGAAGGCTGGATAGAGGAGGATGAACCGGGGGAGCAGACAGAGAACGAACAACTGGAGGGTGGAAGGGGAACCAGATGGGTTGTCACTAGATGGCCCAAGAGGACAGGGCTTCAGGAAGGCAGGGGTGGTCAAGGTGGCTGACAGTCTTTGAAAGATAATGAGGACTGAAAACTCTGCTGGATTCAGCCAAGTGGAGGTTCCCTGTAAGCTGGTGAAGATCGGCCGCAGTTGGACTTCTGTGGTTTGAAGAGAGAGTAGGAAGGGAGGAAAGGGAATCAGTACAGAGACACAATTCTTCCAAGACCTCTGGCTACAAAGGGCAGAGAGACCATGAACATGTTTAGATGCTAATGGGGTGGATTCCTCAAAAACAGAGAGAATGGGGGCCAGAGCCAATCGGTGGGGGTGCGGGGCCGCATGCAGGCAGAGGGGGCCACCTTGGCATCTGTGCACACATGCCAGTTGCATCTGATTCTTTGCAACCCCATGGACTGTAGCCCGCCAGGTTCCTCTGTCCACAGGACTTCCCAAGGCAAGAACACTGGACTGGGTTGCCATTCTTTTCTCCAGGGGATCTTCCTGACCCAGGAATCAAACTCGCATCTCCCGCGTCTCCTTGCCCTGGCAGGTGGAGTCTTTCCCACTGAGCCACCTGGGAAGCCCAGCACTGAAAAGACATAGAGGCAAAAGCTGAGGGTACTGTCGGGGTGAGCAGGAATGATGACCCCAGGCTTGAAGCTGGACGGGACTAGGTCAGCAGGCAGCAGCAGCAAGCTGCCTGGGTGGAGGGCAGAGGAGGCTGGAGACCGGGCAGCTCAGAGGGCAAGGCTGAGCAAGCCGCGTCTCTGGTCAGAGAATGTTAGGGTCACTGACTTCTGTGATTTCAGTGATTCACATAGAGGAATTCCACACGATGCCAAGGTCTGGGCTGTGACTGCGGTAGAAGCCGAGGAGGATTGCAGAAGGAGAGTATTCCAGTTGGGAGAGGTCTGGATGCTGGGGGAATCAGCCCTTTGATTCTGAAGTCATCCAAGATGAAGGCAGGACTGGGGTGGAGAAAGTCTATAAGCTGGTGCCAAAGTCCTCAATGAATGAAAGATGGTAAATGACAATGACGAAAAGGAGGAAAGGTCAGTCTCTCTAAATAGCACAACTCTCAGAAAAGGCGACGAGAAGTGGTTTTTGTTGCTGTGGAAACTATTTGTTTAAATAAGAGGATGGGAGAGTTCTAGGAGTGACCCTGGGGAATAAAAGGCTCCCTACCTTTGTCCTGACTTGGAAGCTTGAGGAGTGTGAAAGGAGCGTGAGAAGGATTTGGGAGAAGCAGTCAGCTCAGGCTGGGGGTAGGTCTGTTACTAGATGGAGCTGGAGAGAACGGCCTGGAAGGGATTGAAGATTTAAGTGAAGTTCATTATTCCTGAAATCCGAGCGGAAGGGATGGAGAATGGGAGGCTGGGTTGGGGGCAAGGATGTACAGACATGACAGTCTGATAGAGAAACAGATGCAGGTGAAGGAGGATCCGGGAGTGTAAGGGGGCTTTCCTGGTGGCTCTGACAGTGACGAGTCCACCTGCAATGCAGGAGACGGGGGTTCGATCCCTGGGTTAGGAAGATCCCCTGGAGAAGGAAATGGGGACCCTCTCCCCTGTTCCTGTCTGGAGAACTCCATGGACAGAGGAGCCTGGTTGGCTACAGTAAGGAGAAGGGGGTTAACTGCTTGGGGTTACCCGGGAGGTGGACAGGTGGGCTTTGCAAAGGTCACAGCTGGCTGAGATCAAGTAGAAGTTCTGCTGATGGGCAAAGGAGGGGGACGGCCCCAGGGAGAAGAGCCAGCATGCACAAAGAGGCAGAGGCCCGCGAGGCATGCGGTGCAGATCTCTTCGGGGACTGCGGGGCAGCGTGGAGGTGGAGATTGGACCAGAGGCCTGGGCAGGCACAGGGCAGGTGGATCCCAGTCATGGAAGTCTGGGGTTCAGCTACGGGCCCTGTGGCTTAGGGAGCTCCTGGAGGCTTTTCAGTGGGGGCGAGCCGTGATCTCAGCTCATCTCTGTTCCAGGCAGGTGGGTCTTTGCTCTCCTCATCACCTGTTCCATGCCTTGGCTCACACTGTCCACGGAGAGCCCAGCCCCAATCCTCTGATTAAATCCTACTCATCCCTGAGACCTAACTCAAGGCTTAACCCTGGAATAAAGCCCTTCGTGACTATTCCAGCCCAGACTTTTCCTTCTTTTCCGCAGATGTTTTCATTCTTAAGAGGCCAAAATCCTACCCCAATGGAAAGGGAGTGGGAGCGATCACCATTCAGTCTGTGTCCGTGAGCATCGGCCTCACCCAGCTAGAGAAAGAGATAAAATTATAACCATGAGAGGGTAACCTGTCTGTCTCTTTTAGAAAGAAGGCAGAACAAGACTTGTTCCCAGAGCATTGGAAAAAAGGATTCCTTCTCTTTTCTGTTTTCCTATCAAAAGGAAAAAAAGGAAAGAAAAATGCCTTAAGGTTCGAATATAGACAAGGAATCAGTTTGAAAGCTCTGGGGTGGGCGGAGGGCCCCTTCCTCTACTAACTAACGGGCTCAGTTCATTTCTGGGGAAAGAAAGCCTGGGTTTCCCTAAGGTTTACTCATGAGTGACCAGGTCATTCAAAGATCCCGGGCACAATGGCTTTCCGAACTCCCCAGTAGCCTGGGACAAAAGAACCGGGGCCCACGGGCTGGCCTGCGCATTGTGAGCAGCAGCGGTGGGATTTTCCGGCCCTGCGAACCCCTCCCGTGTCCCTTCACTGCCCAGCGCCTGCTCTGCGCTCTCAGCACCGCTGGGGGTGATGGCTGAGCTTGGAGGCCTGGGGGAGGGGTGGTGGTGGACGCTCTCAACAGAAAAGCTTCCTCTTTTATTCCTTTAGTGGCAGCAGGGTAGGGAACAATCTCAGCGGCTAGGGAATTCAGGCAACTTATTTTGGGCACTGACTGGAAAGCCAACTGCCGTCTCCTTTCTTGGTAACCTCGCTGTCCTCTGCACCGCCCTGGAGCTCTAAAGATAACTGCCAATTTGCTGCAAGGGTTTGTTTACAAGTCTGTCTCCCCTTTTAGACACCTAGGCGTCCTTCCGGCAGGTCCTACTTATCTTTATGTTAGTTCTTGACTTGCAGTGGGAGCTAAAAAAATGTTTGAAGAAAGAGAGAGAAGGAAGGAGAGAGGAAGGAAGGAAATGCATGGATGCATGGATGAATGGATAAATGAATAAATATCAGACTCTGTCTCTGAGGCTGGACAACTAGCTTAGGAGATGCCAATCTGGACTCTGAAGACACTAGTGAGTCCTCAGAGGTTGCACAGAGCTGTTGAGTGGGGAGTGTCGTGAGAATAGATGTCTGATACCCCCATGCAGTTTAATTCTGCTTTTATGATATTCATTGAACTTCCTTATGTGAGATTTTGTGTGAATAAAAGGTTTTGTGGCTAAGAAAATCCTTTGAAAAGAATATGGGGCTAGATTTTCCCCCTTAGATTTCTTTCCACTTTGCTATTTTCCATGATAGGCAAGTATTTGTATTCTCCCTTGGGGGGTCTTCCCTGGTGGCTCAGCTGGTAAAGAATCCTCCTGAAATGTGGGAGACCTGGGTTTGATCCCGGGGCTGGGAAGATCCCCTTGAGAAGGGAACAGCTACCCACTCCAGTATTCTCGCCTGGAGAATTCTATGGGCTGTATAGTCCATGGGGTCACAAAGACTTGCACACAACTGAGTGACTGACACTTTCACTTGGACCACAGACTTCCCAGGTGGCACAGAGGTAAAGAGCATGCCTGCCAACGCAGGAGTCACAGAGATGCGGGTTCGATACCTGGGTTGGAAGATCCCCTGAAGGAGGAAATGGCAACCCACTCCAGTATTCTTGCCTGGAAAATTCCATGGACAGAGAAGCCTGGTGGGCTACAGTCCACTGGGTTGCAAAGAGTCAGATAAAACAGCGTGCGCACACACACTTACACATACACACAGCTTTGGACCACTGGTAGGACATTCTCCTGTTCTCCAAGAACATCTTACTCTTGGAAGGCAGGAAGACGGACATGAGTGAGGGCATCACTTGCCAGGTACTCTCGGCGTGCTCTATCTGGGCCAGAGCTACAACAATGAAGCGCTGTCTCCCGGTCTCCACCCTGGGTCTCCTCACACGTGTACTGACCCACATCGCAGTGATGGGGCTCTTGAGGCAAGTGGTGTTTGCAGCTCTACCTCCAGGTCCGTTTCTTCACACCTGATTTTAATGTAACTTACTTTGCACTTAATGGCACTTCTGCTGACAGTCCCAGACGGGGAGGGGGACTAGGCCCCAGATGATGAAGTGCTACTGCAGACGGGATGGTCACGGACACTGTCACAGAAGAGCTTGTCACTCAAGTTTGAAAAGGACATCATCACAGAACCAGACAAGCCCACAACGTGGACCATCCTAAGGTTTAGAGAGATCCCCACAACTTCATCCATTAACCAACTGTGTGGCTCAGATGCTCAGTCGTGTCTGACTCTGTGTGACCCCATGGACTGTAGCCCACCAGGATCCTCTGTCCATTGGATTCTCTGGGCAAGAGTACTGGAGTGGGTTGCCATTTCCTTTTCCAAGGAATCTCCCCACTCCAGGGATCAAACCCACGTCTCCTGCATTGGCAAGTGGGTTCTTTACCACTAGCGCCACCTGGGAACTAACTCACTGTTGAGGGTCTATGTGTGAGACTGTGGAGATCTAGGGATGAGTGGGAGAAAATCCTTTAGTTAAGGAGCTCCTATCCTAGTGATGGAGACAATGTTAAGAAAATGAAACAATTCAAGAAGTTAAGCACAGACACAGCATCAAGCCCTAAAGGATTTCAGAACAGACAGAGAACAGTTCTCCTTGAGGGCGGGGTAAGGAATGGGGAAGGCGTCCCCGAAAAGCAACATTTGAATGACACCTTGACTTTTTTTTTCTGAGTGGACCATTTTTAGTCTTCACTGAATTTGTTACGATACTGCTTTTGTTTTATATTTTGGTTTTCTGGCCAAGAGGCATGTGGGATCTTAGCTCCTCAACCAGGGATTGAACTCCTTGCATTGGAAGGTGAAGTCTAGCCACTGGGTCACCAGGGACATCCTTAGACTTTGACTGTGGACAGTTCTTCAAGCCTGGAGGCAGGAGACGGAAGCAGGGCAGGCATGCGACATTGAGCTTAGAGGATGAGATGGGGGGTGTGGGGGTGTATTGGGGGTGGGGCTGGACCATGTCGGGGGTAGGGCTGAAGGGAGGGAGTTTTCATCAGGTAGTCAGGCTGGTGAAATGGGCTTTGCAAGCTTTGCTCATTGTATTACCCTGGGAGTGGTGGGGAGCCACTGAGGGTTTACAAGCATGGTCTCATATGTCACGCAAAGGAATGCTGATTATCCTGCAGGCGATGAGGAAGGAAGGCCTGCAAGTACTGATCCAGTCTTCACAGTGACGAGCCCTCTGGCAGCTGAGTGGAGGGCTGGGGAGGGACAGGCTCAGCGCTCGAAGCAGTGATGGGCTGTGGCCATGGTCCACATGGAGATGGGAGATGCTCTACACAGGGCAGGGCAGAAGAAACCAAGCGGAAGAGAAAGGGGAGCTTCAGTGTACATTTCAGAGGGAGAGGAAGCAAGACGTGACCCTCCTAGAGCGCGGGGCCACTGGAGAAAGTAAAGGATGTGCAGGCCTGGGGGCCGGGGCCAGCCCTCGGGTCTGTGGCTCAGCACCACGCGGGCATCCTGGAGGCCAGGGCATCGCAGTCTCTGTGATGCTGCTGTGATCCTGGGGTCTGACTATTGACATCCGTCAGCGCTTGTGCTTCGGAAAGCCCTAAGTGACTGCTCCGCTCTGGTTGTTCTATCCAGTTTTCTGTAGACCCCGCTGTGAGGTTGCATTTCCCCCCAAATTCGTGTGTTGAAGTTCTAAACTGGGGTACCTCAGAATATGACTATTTGGTGCCAGGGTTTTTAAAGGGGTAACTGAGTTAAAATGGGGCTTTGGTGTACCTAAATCCACTCAGACTGTCCTTTAAGAAGAGGAAATGACACAGAGTCAGAAAAGAGGCCATATGAAGGCACAAGGAGAAGACTGCCTCCTGAAAGTCATGGAGAGGAACCTCAGAAGAAACCAATCCTGCCGGCACCTTCATCCTGAATGTCCAGTCTTCAAAACCGTGAGAAAACAAACTTCTGTTGTTTAAGCCATCTGGTCTCTGGTACTTTGTTACGGCAGCCCAGCAAACTAATAATACACCTCCTTGTGAACAAAGTCTTACCCAGGGCCAAACCCACCTGAACCCCCCTAGGCAGGATAAGCAAAGGCCGGGAACTGGGGCTATGTTCCCTGTTCTGATTTCTCTGCCAGCCTAGCTTCTCCACTGGTCTATTCCTTTACTGTCGTCACGGGTACCATGACAATGATGGGCAGATGAGCCCATGGAATTGGGTCACCTGAACAAGAATGGCACTGTTATTACCCACAGGGGACTGCTACTGTTTTTTCTAAAGAGCCAGTCAATGGGTTCACAAAGCTCATAATAACCCATCTCCCAGCGTCTGCTCAGAGCTGGTTTCTTAGGCCTTGGGAGGGAGACTATTCTGCTTATACCAAAATGACCATTGAGCTCTGTTGATCAGATACCACTTAGAAGAACAATGGAATCTATCTTCAAGAGGTAAAGGCTATCAGAGGGGTCAAGCAGCACTTCCCAGCTGACTTCATCACCACATCCGAGGCAAGAGAAGTGGGAGATCTATGGCCTTTATAGGCAAACACAGGGCATTTCACTGTGACCGATGCAGTCACCCGGCTTTGCTAGACAATTGCTGGATGTGGCCAGGTCAGCCCCCACATCTGAGATAAGCCATGGGTATAAGGGTTGCTACTAAAGCCAGTAACAAAGGAACATTTTATCTAACTCCTTTCTAGAGTTGGAGATGCCAGTTTTTCTTCATTTCTGGCTAGCAACCACAGAAAAGCTTAAAATACTGCTGTCTGGAATACCCCAGGAAACCCCCCAATTCAGCAAGACCTGAAGAATATAAGAGAAGGCAATGGCACCCCACTCCAGTACTCTTGCCTGGAAAATCCCATGGACAGAGGAGCCTGGTAGGCTGTAGTCCATGGGGTCGCTAAGAGTCGGACACGACTGAGCGACTTCACTTTCACTTTTCACTTTCATGCATTGGAGAAGGAAATGGCAACCCACTCCAGTGTTCTTGCCTGGAATCTCAGGGACGGGGGAGCCTGGTGGGCTGCCATCTTTGGGGTCGCACAGAGTCAGACACGACTGAAGTGACTTAGCAGCAGTAGCAGCAGCAGAATATAGTTGCTAGTCACTCCTCTAGAAAGGAGTCTAGGAGGGGGGAGAGTACAGAACTTAGGAGCCAAAGAGACTGCATTTGAATCCTGGTCCCATCAGTTTACTAAGTCTGTGACCTTGGGCAGTCTCTACCCTTCCATGGGTCTCAGCTTCTTCATCTATCAGTTCAGTTCAGTCGCTCAGTCGTGTCTGACTCTATGTGACCCCACGGACTGCAGCATGCCAGGCCTCCCTGTCCATCACCAACTCCCGGAGCTTGCTCAAACTCATGTCCATTGAGTCGGTGATGTTGTCCAACCATCTCATCCTCTGTCGTCCCCTTCTCCTCCTGCCTTCAATCTTTCACAGCATCAGGGTCTTTTCAAATAAGTCAGTTCTTCCCATCAGGTGGCAAAGTATTGAGTTTCAGCTTCAGCATCAGTCCTTCCAATGAACACCCAGGACTGATATCCTTTAGGATGGACTGGTTGGATCTCCTTGCAGTCCAAGGGACTCTCAAGAGGCTTCTCCAACACCACAGTTCAAAAGCATCAATTCTTTGGTGCTCAGCTTTCTTTATAGTCCAACTCTCATATCCATACATGACCACTGGAAACACCATAGCTTTGACTAGGTGGACCTTTGCCAGCAAACTAATTTCTCTGCTTTTTAATATGCTACCTATGTTGGTCATAGCATTTCTTCCAAGGAGCAGGCATCTTTTAATTAATGGCTGCAGTCACCAGCCACAGTGATTTTGGAGCCCAAAAAAATAAAGTCTGTCACTGTTTGCATTGTTTCCCCATCTATTTGCCATGAGGTGATGGGACCAGATGCCATGATCTTAGTTTTCTGAATGTTGAGCTTTAAGCCAACTTTTTCACTCTCCTCCTTCACTTTCATCAAGAGGCTCTTTAGTTCCTCTTCACTTTCTGCCATAAGGGTGGTGTCATCTGCATATCTGAGATCATTGATATTTTTCCCGGCAATCTTGATTCCAGCTTGTGCTTCATCTATAACCCTGGTGTAATACAGGCCCCTCTGCACAGCGTTATTATGAGGACTCAGCGTGACCACATATGAAAAGAGAACAAAGAAGCTTTGTGGAGACATGATGGTGGGCTAGGCTCACAGCCAGGAAAAGGACTCATTTCTGTACCCAAGAGAACAGGTCACTGTTATTCTGACAAGTTAATGTGGCAGGTCAGCAACTCCTCAACCTTTCTTTACTCACACAGTAAAAGTCACCCAGCACTTGAATTGCCAACTATACAAAACAGACAGGGTATCGCCCGCATCTCCAGGAACTGATGATGCCATTCCTGACCTGCTGGGAATCTCAACACATGTCAGGAAAGGATATTACGACAGCTCTAGACACCTTTTTCAAAAGATACTGCTTTGCTACAACAGTTGTAAGAACAACAGCTATCATTTCATATGTTAAGTTTATGCTTTATTTTGTTGTTATTTAGTCCCTAAGTCATGCCCAACTCTTTGTGACCTCATGGACTGTAGACCCCCAGGCTCCTCTGTCCATGGGATTTCCCAGGCAAGAATACTGGAGTGGGTTGCCATTTCCTTCTCCAGGGATTCTTCCTGACCCAGGGATGGAAGCTGTATCTCCTGCATTGCAGGCAGATTCTTTACCACTGAGCCACCAGGAAAAGTCCCAGTTTTATGCTCAGTATTTTGTTAAATGATCTGTTTACATATATCACATGAGCCACATAAAGTCTTTGGAATGTCAACAGACAACCAGCAAGTTGCAGAGCCTGGTCACAAGCCTGATCTCCATCTGACTGTAACTTCAACAGGAATTTTGTAACATATCTTTTACCTAGGTTTAAAAGTAACATATGCTTATTACAGTGTTACAGTGGTAAAGAATCTGCCTCCCAATGTGGGAGACCCCAGATTTGATCCCTGGGTGGGGAAGATCCCTGGAATAGGAAATGGCAACCGTTCCAGTACTCTTGCCTGGAAAATTCCATTGGCAGAGAAGCCTGGGGGGCTACAGTCCATTGGGTCACAAAGAATCAGATACGACTAAGCTCACACACACACTGAAAAGTTAAGGAAAATTAAATAAAAATCACACCTAATCTCATCACTCAGAGATAACCACTGTATCATTTTGCTCTATTTCCTTCCTGAATTTTCTCTGTGCTTAAAAAAAATTTTAATTAAAACAAAGTTGAGATTTACTATATGTAAAATTTCATGTACATATGAAACTTTTTCTATTTAAAATTATATGATAAGCATTTCCCCACATACTAAAAGTCAACCTAAAATATCACTTAAAATTGAAAACTCCAACTGATTATCTAATAATTTCCATTTTGTATAATTGTTTCTAAACTTTCACTATTATAAATTATGCTGTACATATATTTTTAATTTTGTATTTATATTTATTTTATAAATTTATGCACACATAAAAGACTTTGTCTTCATTTCCGACTTTTTTTTAGGTTGATTTACTGGACTTAAGAGATTGATGAGTCTTTCACTCATTCATTCAATAAATATTTAGTGAGCACCCACTAAGTGCTGGCCAACATTCAAAATTGGTAATGATAATGTAGTAACAGGCAAAAAAAATTGAAGACAGACAAAAATCCTTGCCTTCTTGAATCTTACATTCTAGAGAGGTCTAAATAATTTTAATTCTCCTTAGGCATATTGTCAGATCACTTTCAGAAAGGATGGAGCAACTTCCAACTCCACTTAGCAGTACCTCAGTAGCCATTTCAGTGCATATTCACCAGCACAGAGTATTTGTGTTTTAAAGTTTTTTTAACAGTTTTGTAACAATTCAAGGCAATATTGCATTCCTTATGGACCTTTCCCCTACCCTCTCTCCCTCATTTATTCACCACGTTACAAGACACAAGCAAACTGAAGAGATATTTAAATTCCCATCCAAATGGTAAGTTTCAAAGTTGTTTTTTCCCTCCAGTGGGAAAACAATCCCAGCCCCCAACCATGGACGGCAACAGTGGAATTGCCTCCTATACTTTGCAAGGTAGCCAGAAATAATGATGACAGATCCATGTCCTGTTAGGGCTTCTGTGTCTGGGAGACAAGCCAGCAGTGAGTTTCTCCAGCCAAAGGCCAGGCTCCCTTGGAGGATCAGCCAGAACAAGGCAGGTGGGAACCCTGCAGCGTGGTGGTTGAGGTCAGGATCAAGTGAGATTCTGTCACCAAAGCTGTTGGTAAGTTACAAAGTGCTGAGCAGTAGAAGGAAGTTTTATTCTTTTTGATGGAGGCTTTCAGGGGATGTTTAAGTCTTTTGTAGGACCTTATACCATGTATGGAAAATATATAAAAATAAGTAAAGAAAAGATCAATAAAGAAATTAAAATACTACATACATAATATTTTTGGAGTGTTAATCACGTGTTAGAAATTTTCAGAATTCTCTTTTTATGATAAATCCATAGACAGTGCTTACTCTGTATCAGGCACTGTTTTAAGCACTTTTGACTCATGTGATCATCATAATCAGCTGACGATGTAGATATTGTCATCTCCATTTGACAAATGAAGAAGCTGAGGCATAGAGATTAAGTACTTGTAAAGCAAGGAACAGATCCCAGTTGTTCTGCCTTTATTTTTTTAAACTTATGTAATATTGGCGTATAGCCAATTAACAATGTTTTGATAGTTTCAGGAGCACAGCAGAGGGACTGAGCCATACATATAGACACATCCATTCTCCCCCAAACTCCCCTCCCATTCAAGCTTCCACATAACCCTGAGCAGAGTCCTCTGTGCTATATACAGTAGGACTTAGTGGGTTACCCATTTTAAACACAGCTGTGTGTACATGTCCATCCCAAACTCCCTAACTATCGCTTATAAGAAAGAAACTTCTGAACAAATCAGGTAAGTAATCAACCTGATTCAAAAGTTCAGGTCAAGAGGGATTGACTGAATGCCTTCTATGAACCAGGCACTGTCCTGGCCCAAGGTCACAAAGCTCATGAGTGGGAGGGCTGGGAGCTTGGATCTGGCTCAAAGTCCGTCTGACTCCAGGTCCTCACTATTGCTCCATCTTGCTTAAGAGAAAATGTTTTCCTATTTGGGTTGAGGTCTAAGCGGCATGGCTGGCACAGGGCCTGGTGCTCTGGGAACAAAATGCCACAGCTACAGAAGCAGAGGCTCAGCTGTGCTGTGCTTTGGGAGGCAGTCCTGTTAGAAGGCAGATCTGGGTGAGCCTCTCTTCATATCTTTGAGGGCCCCAGACATTCTAATATGGTCCAGGTGGTTCAGAATTTATCTTTTCGGCTCAGATGCCTCGGTGCAATGAAAACAAGTCTTTAGAATTCCAAGAAGTGTTCTTAAAATCCTGGATCTTGGCATTAGGAACTGTTGAACCTCCAGTTATTGAAAACTCTCTTATATTTCCCTCATGACAGCTCATCTGAGCCTCAGATTGCTTTGATAGCTCCCTTAACGGTTGCCTTCACATTTCAAAATCTATGAAATTACATATTTGAAGGGATTATTCATTTTTTTTTCCTATAGAAAGCATACACACCCCATAATGCTTTAATAATGATAACCAGATGGATTGAGGGGTCTTTGACCAGGGGTTTCTTTAGCTAATTTGAGAACATACTGAATTTCAGTCTCTTCTGACTGGTGCAAAATGAGCAGCATGTAAAGAATCCTATAAATTTCCTTCTTGTGCAATTTTAATACTTTCATCACAGTCAGATGAAATACATTTAAAGCTAAGTCTCCCCTTTCTCCATTTTGAAAGTACAGGTTTCAGGTTTTACTCAGTAAAGCCCAGAAAAACGTCTAACCAGAAGAAGTGGCTACCCCTAGCAGCTCCAACTCAAAATTCACCCCATAATACCTCCCAATTGTGCTTACACTCCAGGCTCTTTCTTTCTTACTCTCAAAAAAGCCTGAGAGACTTTAAGAAGGTTGTGTACCTACATGTAGAATTATAAGACACCAGGTGTGGAAGGGACCTCAAAGATCATCTGGTCTACCTCTTTCACCTTATAGCTGAGGAAATTAAAGTTTCAAAAGGTTCCATGACGTGGCCAAGATCATGTACACAGGAAGTGGCAGAGTTTAGACTTGAAATTCACCCTGAGGGCAATGTACATTTATTGTATCACTTTTCCTCTCTCTTCTGCTTTCATTGTCTGAACTTTATCTCCTTTCACTTTACCTTTTGTACTTCCCATTCCAGAACCAGGTCTTGGCTGATGATGGGATGGGTCAAACCATCTTTAGTGGTTGTGAAGTGGCATCTCATTGTGACTTTGATATTCATATCTTTAACGATTAATGATGTTGACCTTTTCCTGTGCTATTGGCCATTTGTATATCTTCTTTGGAGAAAAGTCTATTCAACTACTTTGCTCATTTTTTTGGTTTATGGGATTTTCTGTTTTGTTTTTGTCTTTTTGTTGTTGAGTTGTAAGAGTGGTTTATATATTCTGATAAATCATTATCAGATATATGACCTGTAGACATTTTCTCCCATTCTGTAGCTTATCTTCTTATCTTAAAGCTTGGTGTTTAAGTCTGTAGCTTACTCAAAGAGACTTTTTATGACACTAAAAAGTTTGTTTTCATATTCTTAAGTACCTTATCTTATACCCTTGAAACTATAAATATTTGCTATGGGAAACTACATTTGTTAAAATTTGTTACTGAAATTCATTATTAAACTTTGTAGGGTGTAGAAGAAAAAATTAACAAGTATTTATTAAGCATCTACTATGTCTCTTGTCCTCAGTGTATTTTGATTTAAAAATGTGAAGCGGAAGACTTTTACTTCTGACATGGTTCCGCCATACATCATCCAGTGTGATGCACAGAGAAAGTGCTGGAATTAGTGCCCAGAGAAGCTGCATTACTTCTGCCCCTTGGTCCTCCTTACCCGCAGGATGGGAGTGATAATATCCTCTTTGCCTCCCACTGAAGGCGTTGTGAGGCTCAGATGAGAAGAATGAGAATCAGAGACTTCAGTGGCATCGCCTGGCCCCCTCCCAACGGATACACACAAACGCACGTCATAAAATGTTGTCCATTTGCTGCTGGGGTCCTCGGCAGGCCAGGCCACGTGGGGTCCTCACGGTACTGCTGGAGTGGGTTTCCCAAAACACACATCTGACTGCTGTTGGCTCTGTCCCCTAAAACCCCATGGGGGCCCCCTTTAAAGACTTGGTGGTCTGATTCTTTGGCCTCTCCTTGGGCTCTGATGGTCCTGAGCCCGGCCGGGCCAACCTGGCTTGCGTCTGCACCTCCCTCGGCCACCCTCAGAGCATCAGCAGGTGCTGTTCCACACGTGCTCAGTTCAAAGCCTGGCTATGCCTCTGGGTCACAGAACCTGAGACCTGTACCCAGGTATCGATCCTGGGAAGCATCTTAGAAGCGTGACAGAGAGGAAATGACTCTACCATTTGAAGACTTTTGTTGGAAGCTCAATTCTGCCACCAATAGCCTTGGGACCACCAACAGGCCAGCCTTTGGGGGCCTCAGTTTTCTTATCCATTAATTCAGGTGAGCTCAGCATCCCTTTCCGTCTATGACCTGGCATTTCTTCTATGAGAAGTAGTCTTCTAGCTGTACTGAGATGTAATTGACAAACAAAACTATACTACATTTAAAGTGTTTTGTAAAGTGTACAAAATAATGTTTTAATATACATACACATCGTGAGAGGATTCCCTGCATCGAATTAATTAGCATTTCTATCACCCCAATACTTATCCTCTGCTAGACCATTCAGGGATGACCTAAACCAAATCCCTTACAACTACACAGTGGAAGTGAGAAACAGATTTAAGGGACTAGATCTGATAGACAGAGTGCCTGATGAACTATGCACGGAGGTTCGTGACATTGTACAGGAGACAGGGATCAAGACCATCGCCATGGAAAAGAAATGCAAAAAGGCAAAATGGTTGTCTGAGGAGGCCTTACAAATAGCTGTGAAAAGAAGAGAAGCGAAAAGCAAAGGAGAAAAGGAAAGATATTCCCATTTGAATGCAGAGTTCCAAAGAATAGCCAGGAGAGATAAGAAAGCCTTCCTCAGTGATCAATGCAAAGAAATAGAGGAAAACAACATAAGGAGAAAGACCAGAGATCTCTTCAAGAAAATTAGAGATACCAAGGGAACATTTCATGCAAAGATGGGCTTGATAAAGGACAGAAATGGTACGGACCTAACAGAAACAGAAGATATTAAGAAGAGGTGGCAAGAATACACAGAAGAACTGTACAAAAAAGATCTTCATGACCCAGATAATCACAATGGCGTGATTACTCACCTAGAGCCAGACATCCTGGAATGAGAAGTCAAGTGGGCCTTAGAAAGCATCACTACGAACAAAGCTAGTGGAGGTGATGGAATTCCAGTTGAGCTATTTCAAATTCTGAAAGATGGTGCTGTGAAAGTGCTGCACTCAATATGCCAGCAAATTTGGAAAACTCAGCAGTGGCCGCAGGACTGGAAAGGTCAGTTTTCATTCCAATCCCTAAGAAAGGCAATACCAAAGAATGCTCAAACTACCACACAATTGCACTCATCTCACACGCTAGTAAAGTAATGCTCAAAAGTCTCCAAGCCAGGATTCAGCAATACGTGAACTGTGAACTTCCAGATGTTCAAGCTGGTTTTAGAAAAGGCAGAGGAACCAGAGATCAAATTGCCAATATCTGCTGTTCCAGAAAAAACATCTATTTCTGCTTTATTGACTACACCAAAGCCTTTGACTATGTGGATAACAATAAACCGTGGAAAATTCTGAAAGAGATGGGAATACCAGACCACCTGACCTGCCTCTTGAGAAACCTGTATGCAGGTCAGGAAGCAACAGTTAGAACTGGACATGGAACAACAGACTGGTTCCAAATAGGAAAAGGAGTACATCAAGGCTGTATATTGTCACCCTGCTTATTTAACTTATATGCAGAGTACATCTTGAGAAACACTGGGCTGGAGGAAGCACAAGCTAGAATCAAGATTGCCGGGAGAGCTATCAATAACCTCAGATATGCAGACGACACCACCCTTATGGCAGAAAGTGAAGAGGAATTAAAAAGCCTCTTGATGAAAGTGAAAGAGGAGAGTGAAAAAGTTGGCTTAAAGCTTAACATTCAGAAACATACGGAAACATTCAGAAAACTAAGATCATGGCATCTGGTCCCATCACCTCATGGGAAATAGATAGGGAGACAGTGGAAACAAGTGTCAGACTTTATTTTTTTGGGCTCCAAAATCACTGCAGATGGTGACTGCAGCCATGAAATTAAAAGACGCTTGCTCCCTGGAAAAAATGTTATGACCAACCTAGATAGCATATTAAAAAGCAGAGACATTACTTTGCCAACAAAGGTCCATCTAGTCAAGGCTGTGGTTTTTCCAGTGGTCATGTATGGATGTGAGAGTTGGACTGTGAAGAAAACTGAGCGCCAAAAAATTGATGCTTTTGAACTGTGGTGTTGGAGAAGACTCTTGAGAGTCCCTTGGACTGCAGGGAGATCCAACCAGTCCATCCTAAAGGAAATCAGTCCTGAATATTCATTGGAAGGAGTGATGCTGAAGCTGAAACTCCAATACTTTGGCCACCTCATGCGAAGCATTGACTCATTGGAAAAGACCCTGATGCTGGGAGGGATTGGGGGCAGGAGGAGAAGGGGACGACAGAGGATGAGATGGCTGGATGGCATCACCGACTCAATGGGCATGAGTTTGAGTAAACTCCGGGAGTTGGTGATGGACAGGGAGGCCTGGTGTGCTGCGATTCATGGGGTCGAAAAGAGTCGGACACGACTAAGCGAGTGAACTGAACTGACTGAAGTATGTGTGGGAACACAAGTTCTACTCTGTTAGTAAATTTCAATTATACAATACAGTATTATTGCTCAATTATACAATACAGTCACCAGATTATACATTAGATCAGATCCTTACAATGGAAAGTTTGTACTCTTCTACCAACTCTTCTGTATTTCCTCCATTCCTAGCCCCTGAAAACCACCACTCTACTCTTTGTTTCTATGTATTCAATTTTTTTTTTAAGATTCCACATATAAGTGATACTGTGCAGTAGTTGTATGAACAAGTATTTTCTATTGCATTTTATTGAATCAGTGGTCACTAATAATAGCCATTATCCAGTGACATTTACTATTTAGCCTCTATTCAACTGCATTATTTTAAATCTTTGTAACAATCTTTAAAAATCAGATTTATAAAAATCATGATTCTTTTACAGACAGAATGGACAAGTAACTCGACTGAATCAAACAGCCAGAAAAGGAGGCGCTAACTAGGGCTCACACCCAGACAGTCTGACTCCAAAGCCCACAGTGTTTTCACTTCAGGTGCCTTCCTTCAAGCCTCCTGCAATAACGGTATCTTCCCCAAGTTTGCCTCCCTCAACTACCCAGAAACGTTTGATTATTTCTCCACTCTACCAGTTTTCTAAGGGTTTCCAAAGCCCACAGCAACCCTCCCAGAGAAACAGCTGGGAGTCCACTCCATGCACCAGAGAGATCTGCTCCCCAAAGCTATCTGAGCTCACGTGAGAAGAGCAATAACAATAATATCATGTGACCCTTACAAACCAAGATCTGCTTAGCCCTGCTGTCTGTTACCTCCTGAGACTCCTACAGCACTTCTAAAGTCACGTGGGGACTGCTCTTATAGATGACGTGTCTGAGGCTCAGAGAGCTCTCCTGCTCATGGTCACATCGCTGGCTCCAAGGTCACACCCTTTCGATCCTGGGCTGAGCCGAAGCTTGGGGAAACATCTCAGGGACATGGTTTCCTACCATTCTCTTTGTGAACAGAAAAGGGTAGGGGGTGTTTCTAGTCACTAACAGCCACACAGCTTAATGCCACTCATGCGGAACCCCGGCCTTGACCCTAGAGCATCCATCGGCGGCTGGTCTTTGGTGAAGCTATTTTCAGGGCCCTGCAGTGCTCTCACATTCCACCTCCAGACTTCCCCCGTGCTGGGCTCCAGGAGCCTGAGAGGCCCCCCAAATATCCCTGACGACCTCAGGGGATGATGCTCACCAGGAGCTTTCCAGCCCTCACATTCTCACATGGGGATGATGGAAAAACCCACCTTTACCCACTGGGAACTGATGGTCCTCGGTGCTGTGACTCCTCCCACAAGGAAAGGGAGGAGCAGCGCAGTGACTTCGGTTGGCTGACTGACTTTGAGCTGGAGGTCATTTGTCCGGCTTTGGATTATCTGGTGTTTACCATTCCTGTCTTAATCACCCCGATTTCTCTCTCTAATCCATGTGTCACCAGCAGGAAGAACTGTAAACATGTGAGGCTGCTGTTTCCAGCAAATTCACCCGGTGATCAATGCCAAGCCAGGCTCTGCCTGAAAACCAGTCTGGCGCTGGCAACAAGAGACGGGGATAGGGTTACATTTCTTGTAAACCGGCAGCTGGATTTTCATCTTGGCGCACGGTGGATTTTGTTATTGTTGTTATTCTGGACTGAGGGGTAGGCTTATTTTTCATAGCTGGGTTTATGGTCTAGAGTAGAATTCCTTCTTGAAACTAGCTGAATTTAAATGCTATTCAACTTACATTCCCATTCATTAAGAATTTTAGCAATTCACTCTCCTCTCAGAGTGATCTTTCTAAATTGCAATTATGATGGTGCTCCTTCTTTGGGGGTATATTCTGGTCAAAAATTACTTTTCTGACTTATTGATTGGGCTGATATTTACCAGAAAGTCCAGCAGAAATGTGAAATAGCTGTGAAATGTCTGGCTTCTGTTTTGATTCATTTAGATAACTGCCATACAGGTCATTAAATATTTCAGATGTTACCCCTATTTGTTCATCTCTACTTCTACCCTTACAGCATTAAGCCATTATAGAAAACACATAATGCTTTAAATAAACCAAGGTTTCCTATTTTCTCACACCGTCGAACTGAATCTTCCAGCTTCCTCTAACTCCTCTCCTTTTTCATTGTTCTCCGCTTAGGAAAGCCTCCCGAACCCCTTCCCCTGGTTCTCCGCCCATCATGCACACCGTCAGTCACTCCTTCCTCTCTGATTCCATAGTACTTATAACACGAATGAGTTAGGTGATGGGGTTTTTTCACTACAGGGAAAAGTATCTCCCCAAAGTCAGGTCAGTATCATCAGAAGGAAGCAAACTAGGAAAGTCAATCTCTCCCTTAAAGATTTACAGAATCTTAGAGCTTGAAGGGAGCTAAGAGGGTCCTTCCCACCCCCTCCTGAAGTATCCTTGGTAGATGCTTTTTCAGCTTCCCATCAAGCACTTCCAGAAACGGAGAAGTCAATGTGTTCTGAAAAGTTTTTCTTTACATTGAACAAAAGTTGTTCTCATGATCAACTCTGCTCATATGCCCTTGGTCTGCCTTTTGGAGCTGCAGAACAAGTCTGCTTTTCACTCTACCTGATATTTAAGAAGAGTTGCATCTGCCTTCTGTCCTTCAGAAAGAGACTGAGGTCCCAGAATCATTCTTCTTGGCATGCTAGAGTGAAGATCACACCATGATTGTCTCTTTAAGCTAAATGTACCTGTCAGGTTATTTCCCAAACACTTGGCACCAGGCTGTTCAAGGGGGAACATAAACACACTGTATTCAGAATTGATTAGTTTAAGCATAAGCAGTACACCCCTTAAATTCAAGATTACAAATGAAAAAACTTTAAAATAACAGAATGTATTTATTAGAGAGAAACATTCTGCAATGAATCTAGCAGATTAAAGCTCAGCTGCAGCTCATCATTTGTGAAATGTTATGCTGTTTCTTGTGGAGGAATGAAGAGGCAGTCAAAAGATAGGGCTATGTGTCTCTGAGAGTCCTAACATGCTGGCTTCACTTTGGAAAAAATTCCTAGGAGGGGCCACTGTGGGGAGCTGGAGACCACTCTGAAATGAAAGCTAATTCTAGGAAAATTAAGTATGCATGTGATGGAAGCAACCTGGGCAGTGTCTAAATCAATTTTGGAAAGTGATGCTGGAATTTTTCTCTGAGAATCCATTCACAAGAATGACTTTTTTTTTTCCCATTTATTTTTATTAGTTGGAGGCTAATTACTTTACAATATTGTAGTGGTTTTTGTCATACATTGACATGAATCAGCCATGGATTTACATGTAGAATGACATTTTTAAGAACCATTCAAACGCAGTTTTGCCCGGAGGCCAAGTCGTGGACTCAAATACCCACTAAGCTCCCCCTAGAGGTTCAAGTGTGCGGCTGCCCCCAGAGCTCCTGGGCTTGGAAGCCTGTCCCAGCTTCCAGAGAGGGGTCAAGAAAGGCAAGGAGCTTCTGATTGTTTCTGGTATTTAGAGTCAAATCTGTGGGCTGAAACAAATTAGAAAACAAAACAAAACTCCATTCTCTAAATAAAGCTGACATAAATACATTGTGAATATACATTCATAGAGAAGAGGTAGCAACTAGTAATATTCTAAAATTTCAAATTAGGTAATAGGCTGATGGTTCACAGTGCAATGAAAAACGCAAAAATTCTTGATGACATCCTAGATGTGCTGACGTCTAAAATGGCATGTATTTTAGCACTTACATCGTATTTACAGCTATTTACATAGCATTTATCTTGTATTAAATATTGTAAGTAACCTAGAGGTGATTTAAAAGTATATGGAAGGATATGCAAATACTGCCGAGGGCATGGCAACCCACTCCAGTATTCTTGCCCGGAGAAACCCCATGGACAGAGGAGCCTGACGGGCTACAGTCCACAGGGTCACAGAGTCGGACACAACAGAGTGACTAAGCACAGCACAGCACATGCAAATACTCTGCCATTTTATAAAAAGCGACTTGAGCATCCTTGAATTTTGGAATCCACAGGGTGGAGGGTGGGGTCCTGGAACCAATTTCTCCCACAGCTCCCTCGCTCCCTGGGGATATTGTGTACACCTCCACCTCACAGGACTGCTGTAAGACTTAAATAATCTACTAAGTATGTTTCTATCACATATTTAAAGTGCCTGGCACTTCAGAGGTTAATTCACTTCTTATCTGAGATAACTGGAGAAAAGCACTTAATCTGTTGTTCTTCTCTTGACAAAGTCCCATACACACAAACTGTATACTGTCCTATAAAATTAAAAAAAAATGATATGCATCTTTTGGTTCCTGGGTAATGCAATCAACATGATCATTATTAGAGCAACCAACTGCTGAGCCCCTTTTGTGTCAGGCACTGTGCCAGATACTTGCCCTGCATTTTCTCATGTAATCGTCACAAGTCCCCTTTTGGACAGATACTATTATTAGCACCAGTTACAAGGGGGCGACAGAGGATAAGATGGTTGGATGGCATCCCTGACTCAATGGAAACAAGTTTGAGCAAACTCCGGGAGATAGTGAAGGACAGGGAAGCCTGGGATGCTGCAGTCCATGGGGTCGGACAGGACTGAGCAACTGAACAACAGATCAGGAAGCAAGGACTTGAGGAAGTTAAATCCTTTGTACAAATTCAAGCAGTTCATATATGATGCTGGAATTGGAACACTCGTCTGCGCTTTTAAACACAATAAAATAATTCTTTCTCATTGGAGGAACCCGAACTCATCAAGACTAGTGACTTGGCATCCAGGTACCCAACAGGCAGTGGTGCCATTAATGAAGGGCTTGACTGAGACAGCAAACATACAAAACCATTCAAACAATAAAATAAAAGGTTTTCAGCGAAAACCTTCCCCTCTGAAATGATCACCAATCTGATTTCACGTGTTCTGTGTCTCCTGGAGCACAGAGACTCCTGGAACGCGGTCCATGCCATTTAATCTTTGCATTCTGTCACTTAGCCTATATGCTGCCTATAATGGGTGCTGAGCACATATTTGTTAAATGAATCAATGAATGACTAAATGCCACTGCCCATCCTCTAAGAGCTTACAATTTGCTAGAAATGATAAGACTTGTGCATACACATACACACATACACTAGTATAATTATAATACTAGCCAAAAGTGAGTTAAAATATGTGAAAGATATAAATCAGCAATTTTACACTATTCATTTACATGAAGTCAGAAAAAACTTGCCCATGTACAAGGAGACAGGCAAGAATGTTGATTGCAAAATTACGGCTAATAGTCAAAATTGGGAACAAGTAAATTTTCATCAACAGAAGCATGGAGAAGTACATTTCAGTTTACTGATACAACAGAATGTTATATATAGAAATTAAAATGAATAGTCTAAAAGTAAATGTACTATATGGGTAACTCATGAAGCACAGTAAGTGGAAAAATAATAATAGCTAATTAATTCGTTATTATTTTTTCACTTTATGCAATTTGCATGTATTAACTCATTTAGTCCTCATGACAACCCTCTGAAGGTAGATTCTGTCACCAAACTCACCTTAGAAATGAGGAAGTTGACGGATACCTACATTTGATATAATTGCTAAGATGTTCAAACATATGCAAAAGACTCATATAAGAATAAAAATCCATATGCAATAAAAGCATTAAAGCATACACAAGAATCCCAAGATTATGACAGTGATTACACTAGGAGTGGCAAAAGGGAAGGGACCCTAATGAGGGAGGGGAATAGAGCAAGCATCAGATGTATTTATGTTTTATTTCTCAAGCTGTATGATGGTTGCAGATACTCTGTATTTTTTCTATGTCTGAAGTATTTCATAATAAAGTGATCAACAGAAAGAAATTAAATACCTCGAAGGCTCAAAGGAAAGAAAGGTGATTCCTGATACTGCCTGGAGAAGGGGGCATTTAAATGAGGCCTGGGTACACCACGCGTAGCACTAGCAAACATGGAAGTCAGAGCCTGTGCTGAGTGAGGGACACAAGCCCAGAGGTGGAGGGGCAGGAGAACCCAGACTGCTGGAAAGACATTGCACGTCCCCTCCCAAGGCCCCCGGGGGACCAGCCTGAGGGGCTCAGGCATCGGACTTTCTGGTTCCAACACCTGCTTGGTCTTTTTTTCTGTGGCTGTAGATCTGGGGGATTGGGTGGTCCCAGCCTCTTTGCCAGGGTGACCTAGGTGGCTGGGAAGGCTTGAATCTACAGGCATTCTGACGCTCTCTCCTGGACTGCAGGGGAGGGGGCCTGCCTGCCTGCTGCTTAAAGGCAGACTGGCTGGATGAGGAAGTCTGTTCAGAAGCATGAATGCTGACCGACAGAGTCTCCTTTGGAGTTTCAGGAGGAATGATGAGGACTTGCTGTAACTGGAAACCCCGGCTAGCAATAACGGAAGGGGTTTTGCTGAACAGAACTGAACCCACTGCTGGCCAGAAGGACAGGGCACTTTGCAAGGCTTCAGACACTCCAGTTTTCAGACAGCCGGGGCACTGGGTATATGTCTGCTAAGTTGCTTCACTCGTATCCAACTCTTTGCGACACTGTGGACGGTAGTCCACCAGGATCCTCTGTCCATGGGATTCTCCAGGCAAAAACACTGGAGTGGGTTGCCATGCCCTTTCCCAGGAGATCTCCTGACCCAGGGATCGAATCCACATCTCCTGCGCGTCTGGCATTGCAGGGGGATTCTTCCTGGCTGAGCCACTGGGGAAGCCCAGCACTGGGTCTGGACCGCCCCAAGCCCCAGGCAGTCTGGCCACACAGTCTTGAATCTGGGCCCCAGTCTCTTTCACACTCTCCTGCCTATGGGGACTGGCCACACTGCTGACCTGTTCCCACCAGCTCTTTAACTGCTTGTGGTCTGGATCTAAAAATCTGGGATGGCATAACTTAGAGTTTCATCCCTACTTTGCCAGATGCAATAGCTGGTTTCCCAAGTGCACACTCAAAAAGCGATTTGCAGCAACATGGACGGACCTACAGATTGTCACACTGAGTGAAGTGAGTCAGACAGAGAAGGAGAAACGTCATATGACATCCCTTACATGTGGATCTAAAAAGAAATGATGCAAGTGAACTTTATGATACAAATGAACAAAACAGAAAGAGACAGACTTAGGGAAAGAAGTTATGGTTGCCAGGGGTAAGGATGGGGGGAAGGAATAGTTAGGGAGTTTGGGATGGACATGCACACACTGCTATATTCAAAACGAATAACCCATAAGGACCTACTGTATAGCACAGGGAACTCTTCCCAGTCTTATGTGGCAGCCTGGATGGGAGGGGAGTTTGGGGGAGAATGGATTCGTGTATATGTAAGGCTGAATCCCTTGGCTGTTCACCTGAAATGCTCACAACTGGCTTTAATGTTCCCTGGCTGTAGTGTAGCGGTGTGCTCAGCTGCGTCAGACTCCTTGGGAACCCCTGGACTGCAGCCCACCAGGCTCCTCTGTCCATGGGATTTCCCAGGCAAGAATACTGGTGGTTGCCATCTCCTCCTCCATGGGAGCTTCCCGACCCAGGGATGAAACCCACGTCTCTTGGTCTCCTGCACTGGCAGATGGATTCTTTCCTACTGTGCCCCCTGGGAAGCCCCCAATAACTGGCTATGTGAAAGTGAAAATTGCTCAGTTGTGTCTGACTCTTTGTGACCCCATAGATGATACAGTCCACGGAATTCTCCAGGCCAGAATACTGGAGTGGGTAGCTGCTCTATACTCCAATACAAAACAAAAAGTTAAGAGAAAAAGAAGTAGCTGCTCAAAAGACACTTGTTGTTTGGCTGATAGAAGTGAGTGTCTGGTTGGTGCTGCATTCAGAGGACGCACTTTGTTCTGCGATGGGAAGGCCTAGAAGTTAAGTCTGAAGACAGGCCTTGCAGGTTGGCACCTCCTCTGCTTCTGGACATCTGCTCTTGGACTCAGCTTCTCTAAGCCTCACTTTCTTCATCTGAAAAGTGGGGTCACAGCAGCAACCACCTAAAGAGTGGCTGTGATGAGCAAAGACAAAACACCGCTGGCCACCACTTAGTGATGCTCACTCTGTGACCAGCTCTGTGCTTAGGACTTGGAAACAGAATTTTACATTAGCCTCCCAGCACCTCTAAGAAGGAGCTGGGGAACAGAAAGCTTAAGTAATTTGCTCCACTCTTTCTCTTTTAAAGTGTGGGCTAATTTATTTTCTTCTTTTAAAAAAATATTTGGTTGCATTGGGTCCTAGCTGTGATATGCAGGAGCTTCACTGTGGCTCAGGGGCTTGGTTGCCTTGTAGAGTGTGGAATCTTAGTTCCGCGACCAGGGATCGAACCCATGTCCTTTGCATTGGAAGGCAAATTCTTAATCACCGGACCACCAGGGAAGCCCCTTCCCTCGTCTCAGATTCACAAACTGTGGATCTGCGATTCAAACCCAGGTCTGTTGGGCTCCAAAGGTGATTCCAGCACTGGAGGCTGCAAAATGCTTTGCAAGTGTGTTTCTGCTGCTTGCGTAGAAGTTATAAACTCATCTCAGTGGGGTTAGAACATCTTTTCTTGAACAGACTTGATTTGGGATTAATTTAAATCCAAAACACGTAGGTTGGATTACATTCTTGCTGTAAGTCCAAGACCCTCTTTACTCCATATAAGCGGACTAGGTCCCTGCTGTCTGGGCCCTCAGTGGGCCACGTCGGACACTAAGAGCTCCCCCCACCGCCCCCAGCAAGAACAAACTTCCCTGGGGGACCCAGATCTCTCCATTAACAGGGTGGTGCCTTCTCCTCGGACCTCAGTTATCCGTCTTCACAGCTTCTTGACCATGGTCACCAACCAGGTGCCAAGAATGTTTTTTGATAGTGTCCCAAAGCTAAGTCCTCAAACCCAAATATTCATTTCACTAGCCAAACTCTTCCCTAAATTTTAAGTGTTCTGGAGATAAAGCTTTTCAATAGTTTCTCTGTATCCACTAACCCATGAACAAGTCAAGCTGCTCCGCCTATACTGGTATTATTCTTAATATTGAATTAAATATTGAGGGCTTGGAATTCCTAGTTCCACAGCGCTTACCACCTCAAATAAATTAATGAACTACTTCTTTATAAAATGTCAAAAATGTTAAACCATGTCAGATGTGGCCACAAAAGAACTTTGAGTTTTTGGCTGTAAGAATTCATCCACTCTGGCAGAACCAAATTCTTTCTTTTTTTAAACATGATCCAGCATGAAAAACCAGGAGCTATGGCCTTCAGTTGGAGGTCCTTTTGAGACATGCTTTTCCGACCTTTAGAATTAAAGCAGAGATCTATATACGATTCTTCCATTTGAAATGATATTAGTGAGCTTCTAGCCACATTTAAACCATACATATTTTCAGAGTCACAATTTGCAAAGACGTAGCCTCTGGAAAGGCCTTCCCTGGTGGCTCAGTGGTTAAGAGTCCACCATCGATGCAGGAGATGTAGGCAGCACAGGTTCAATCCCTGGGTAAGAAAGATCCCCTGGAGAAGGGAATGGTAACTCGCTCCAGTATTCTTGCCTGGAGAATCCCACGGACAGAGCAGCCTGGAGGGCTACAGTCCATGGGGTTGCCGAGTCAGACACCACTGAGCGACTAACCACACGGCCTCTGGATAGCGGATCACAGCATTTTTGAGCTGGAGATTACCTGAGAAATCATCTAGTAGAGGATTGCTGAATTCCCAGCGAAAAAAGTAACTGCTCAATCACAAGCCATTATATTAACTACCACCCACTGAACACCTATTGTGAGCCACACACTGTTCTAAGCACTTGACAGGTATTAACTTTGTAAGTCAGGAGGCCCCAAGTCTCATAAGGTAGATATTATTATTATTATCCTCATTTTGTAGATGAGGAAACAGAGGCACAGAGAGTTAAATAACCTACCGAATGCTTAAATCCAGGCAGTGGGACTGCCCTTAACCCCCTCTTTACACTACCTCTTGATTCAGGATCACAGAGCTGATAAGGGTCCACCTCCGTCTCAGCCCATGGGTTAAGTTAAGTTGCCGCAGGTACACCCTTTGTCTTTGGAGAGCTGTTAAGGAATTGGGCGTGTGTACACGGGGGTGCTGGAGGTGTCAGGCAGGCAGTGGTGGAACACCTTCTTCCGCTGCTCAACCGCCCACACTCAGAGTTAGCTTCCGACCGTGGTGACAGAACTTAGGGGTTAGGGACAGAATGAAGCTCAATTCACGCATCTTGCTCTGAAGGATTCTTCCGTGTAATCACCTTTTCAATTCACAGAATATTCTTCTAGTGATTGAAGAGTATATTCCTTTGAAAAAATACAGTTTTTAAATGGAAAAAAACACAAACATCCTTATTGCGTGGAACATATAGAGAAGTAGAAGAAAGTAAAACTTCTATTCCCAGTACCGAGAGACAATCATTGTTGATGTATTAGTGTATTTTCTTGTAGTCATTTTTGGACAATTGTTAGCTGTGACTGTAATGAATATGCAATGTTACATCTTGCTTTTCCCACTAAATAGTGTCTATACTATTACCACCTTTTACAAACATCATTTTAAAGGGTTGTATAATAAACCATTATGGGGATGTACCATAATTTGTATAAATATTCCTCACTTGTTAGGCATTTAGACTGTTTCTAAATGTTTTATTATTGTAAATTGTACTAAAGGTAATTTCTCTAAATAAAGTTTTTACCATCTTTTGGCTTATTTCTCTTGGAAAAATTTCCAGCACGAAAATATTGGAACTTCTCTTCACCTGACATGGCACGTCATTAGGAAATTCTCAGTGCTGACATTAATTATCAAGCTATCAGTTGTCAAATGGAAATAAGAACGTCATTATGAGACTTTTAATTATTACATATTTTTAAATGAACACCCTTCTTTTCTCCCAGTATCACACTAGAGCTATAGTTCATTCTTTGGTAGAATGGCAAATAGCAATACTCTTCCTGGGACTTTCCTGGTGTTCCAGTGGTTAAGAATCTGCCTTCTAACGCAGGGAATTCGGGTTCAGTCCCCAGTCAGGGAACTAAGATTACCATCTGCCGTGGTGCAACTAAGCCCTGATGCAGCTAAATAAATAATAAATAATAAATATGTAAATAAATAGATTTTAAAAAAAGAAATACTCTGCCCATTCATAATATTGGCATATCTGAAAAATGACACAGAAAGTGGTTGAGAGCAATAGTTCTGCCTCTGTAATATTCTTTCAAAAAGCTCATAACCCCGGTCTAATTATGGGAGAACATCAAACTAACCCAGCTGGGGGAAGAGCATTTTACAGGTCAGGACTTCCCAAGAATGTCAAAGTCGTGAAAAATAAGGAATGACTGTCATAGATCAGATATCACAGAGGGTCATGGCAACCAAATGCAACATGGTACCTTGGACAGGATCCTAGAACAGAAAATGGACCTTAGTGGAAAAACTGGTGAAATCCAAATAGAATCTGCAGTGTTTAGTTAACAGTAATGTACTAACATCAGTTTCTTGCTTTTGACAAGTGTACCATGGAAATGTAAGATGTTAACGTGGGGAAGACTAGGTGAGTGGCATCCATGAACTGTCTATAATAGCTTTGCATTTTTCTGTAAATCTAAACTATTTCAAATCAGAAGTTTGTTTTCTTAAAAAAAGAGATGAAGAGCAAGGTTTCTGGAGCCAGTCCGATTTGATTCTGAGTCCTAGATGTGACATTTGTTACCGCCGAGTGACCTTAGACAAATGACTTCAAGTGAGGTCCATCTATTCTGCATGAAGAAAACCATCTATCACAGAGGGTTACAGGTCTTCACTAAAATAAGGCAGATAAAGCACTTAGCATTATTCCTGGCACAAATTGTGCCTGACAAATGGAAACCATATAATTATTTTATTTAGTTTGAGGACCTCTCTATCTATTCTTTGTTTCCTCTAAGGTAAGAAGGAATCTTTATGCACAGCTATGTTAAAAGTGGAAAATTAAATAGCATCATTAAAATTGCAAATGAAACACAAAGGAGACAAACTGTTACATGAATCTGGAAACAGTAATTAGTGTGGGCTTTTGGGTCATTGTTTTTGTTTTCTGTGTAGATATTGGGCTGTTTCCTAAGGGTAGGTGTAGCGAGAAGATGCAAGGTTTTGAAGAGAGTATATTCTAGCACTGATTGCCCTATGTAACCAACATATAAATGCCCATGGTAAAACATAGGAATTCTTTCACTTGAACTGCTTAAAAAAACAATCTTGTAGAGAATTGAAAATGGTCCATACTTGGCCTCTACCCAAAGGCAAATTATTTTGGTACAAAAGTCTAAGGAAAATAATTTAACCACAAGCTATGTGAGTAGGAAAAGAAAAATAACCAAAGGATAAAGAAAAATGCACCTTGGCTCTATCATATATAAAACTTCTTTTTTGGGTGCTAAGCTGCAGAACAGATGTGAAACTTGATCTATAAGCTAGGGTCTAAATGACAAAAGGAAAATAAATAATTCAAGATCTAAAAAATATTCTGAGATGATATTGGACTTCAGGAGAAGATGAAGGAGGGGCATGGCTAAAACCCATGATTCAATACAACTGGACCTGCCATTCAGGACCTGAATTCAAGTTCACTGACAAGACGTAGAGTTATCAATTACCCAACAAAAATTATCAAGCTTCAGGTTCCTCACTCCCCAAAGTGTGAAAATGTTGGTAATATCATGAGACTCTTTCAGACAACATAAAAATTAAAAGAGCTAACATGAAAAATGCCTTGCATAAGAGCTCGCATATAGGAGACAATGGATAAATACAAGCTACATCTAAGTCTGAAGATTCACAGAGCTAACCTGATCACCTTTATGACCTTGTTTCTCATGTTAAGGAACCTGCAATCTGGTTGATGGGAAAAAAAATCCACATGAAAAAGAACAGAATAATACTGAAAATGCATAACAGAGTGTTAATTTGAGTGTTAAAAATATAGTACTAATGTCAGCTTCCTTTTGGCTGTCAAATTCGACCTTACTCATCAATGTGATACCTTTCGGAAATGGAGAGAAGGAAGGATTAAACACCATACCTAAATCAGGGCAGGACATTTACCCCTTTGGTGGAAGGCTAGTGAGCTGACCAACCCTTGTCCCCTTTGTGACTCACAGTAGTTCGTAGCAACGAATCATTTCTCCAGGGAATGAGCTCTTCCGTATAAGTAGATTTTCCAGTATAATTAATTGTACCTTCTTAAGTGCTAAAAAATCCAATATTTTTGGACAAAAATTAAAAATAAAATTGTTTACATTATCTATTTCACACCCCAGACTTCAAACACACATCTTCCTTTAAATCTCTAGTGCTAAAGAAGCACAGTGCCTGGCGTCTACTCAAGGTTCCATAAACATTTGGCTAAACTGCAGTGTATGATATGCACCTATTTCTACCTTCCTAAGGAGTGTCGGGAAGATGCCCTGAAGGAGGGCCCGGCCTCCAGTATTCTTGCCTGGAGAATCTCCATGGACAGAGGAGCCTGGGGGATTTTATAGTCCATGGGGTGGCAAAGAGCTGGACACAACTGAGGCAACTGAGCATGCAAGTAGAATTTAATGAATATGATCCAACCTTATCTTAATGACTACCATCCTTACTCTTTCTTTAAAATTATTTTAATTGGAGGCTAATTACGTTATAATATTGTATTGGTTTTGCCATACATTGACATGAATCCACCATGGATTTACATGTGTTCCCCATCCTGAATCCCCTCCCACCTCCCTCCCCATCCCATCCCTCTGGGTCATCCCAGTGCACCAGCCCCGAGCATCCTGTCTCATGCATCGAACTAGACTGGCGATTCATTTCACATGTGACAATATACATGTTTCAATGCCATTCTCCCAAACCATCCCGCCCTCGCCCTCTCCCACAGAGTCCAAAAGACTGTTCTATACATTTGCGTCTCTTTTGCTGTCTTGCATACAGGGTTATCGTTACCATCTTTCTAAATTCCATATATATGTGTTAGTACACTGTATTGGTGTTTTTCTTTCTGGCTTACTTCACTCTGTATAATAGGCTCCAGTTTCATCCATCTCATTAGAACAGATTCAAATGAATTCTTTTTAATGGCTGAGTAATATTCCATTGTGTATATGTACCACAGCTTCCTTATCCATTCGTCTGCTGATGGACATCTAGGTTGCTTCCATGTCCTGGCTATTATAAACAGTGCTGCATGAACATTGGGGTACATGTGTCTCTTTCAGATCTGGTTTCCTTGGTGTGTATGCCCAGTAGGGGGATTGCTGGGTCACATGGCGGTTCTATTTCCAGTTTTTTAAGGAATCTCCACACTGTTCTCCATAGTGGCTGTACTAGTTTGCATTCCCACCAACAGTGTAAGAGGGTTCCCTTTTCTCCACACCCTCTCCACCATTTATTGCTTGTAGACTTTTGGATAGCAGCCATCCTGACTGGCGTGTAATGGTACCTCATTGTGGTTTTGATTTGCATTTCTCTGATAATGAGTGATGTTGAGCATCTTTTCATGTGTTTGTTAGCCATCTGTATGTCTGCTTTGGAGAAATGTCTGTGTAGTTCTTTGGCCTACTTTTTGATTGGGTCATTTATTTTTCCGGAATTGAGCTTCAGGACTTGCTTGTATATTTTTGAGATTAATTGTCAGTTGCTTCATTTGCTCTGAACAAAATAACTACATCACCTCCTGTGAGTTAAGTCCTCTGAAGCTATCTGCCTTCATAAAATGAGTGCAGACAGGTGATCGTTTGTTTTTCAGCTTTTTTAAAGAAAGTTTTTCATCTCCTCTCATATCACGTTGTCAGTGATCACTGCTAGCTGTTACCATATGGTCACCTTTCAGGATCTTCTCTTTCCTAATCTGTCATGAGCCAGGAAATGAGAGAGCCCATTCATTGGGATGATTTCTAAAAATAAGAGTCATCAGGCTCTGTGCCGGGGACTCTAGGGCTGCCTTCAGAATAAATCAAACAAGTTGTGTTGCTTGGTTCCTTGGAGGCTCAGCTTTCATTAGCATGCTCAGTTGCTTTGATCAGTCTGACTGTTTGCAACCCTTTGGACTGTAACCCGCCAGGCTGCTCTGTCCATGGAATTCTCCAGGCAAGAATACTGGAGTGGGTTGCCATTTCCTTCTCCAGGGGATCTTCCCCACCCAGGGATCGCACCTGGGTCTCCTGCATTGCTTTCATTTAGTCGTTAAAAAATATGTATCGAGTCCCTCTTTGTGGGCCAGTCACTGGTCTAGGGGGCAACACTGAAATGAAAAACTGGCACAAAGGACTTTATTCTGCAGGATATCCCAGTTGGGGGACAGATAAAAAGGAATAAACATTGTAAGTTAGCAATGAATTCATCAGTGCTAGGAAAAAAAAAAAAAACAACTCAGATGGGATATGGAAGATCTGGAGTGAGCAGGTCATGGCATTACAAGGTTGGTCCAGGCTGGCCTCTATGAAAGTGAGAGTGGAAGGAGGTGCGGGAGTTTGCCGAGCAGCTGTCAGGAAGAACCAGGTTCCAGGCAGGGAGTAAAGCAGAGCAAAGCCCATAAAGCCAGAGGGGAGAAGAGCAAGGGGACCAGCGCGACTGAAGAGGCAAGACAAGCGGAAGGCAGCAGGAGGAGAGGCTGGTTTGGGAGGGGACGCAAGCAGGGCCTCATAGGCCGTTGGGTTTTCCTGGTGAGGCAGAGGTCGTGGCTCCATTTTTCAGATGAACCAACTCAAGATCAGGGAGTTTTTCAAAAAATAATTTTATTTATTTATGCATTTTCCCTTGTAGCTCAGTCAGTAAAGAGTCTGCCTGCAATGCAGGAACCTGTCTCCTGCACTGGCAGGCGGATTCTTTACCACTGAGCCACCAGGGAAACCCCAAGGTCAGGGAATTTAAGCATCACTTGGAGGCATCAGTGATCCCTGTAAGCGCTTGTCACACTGCTTCCCTTTGTGGGGGGGTCTTCTCTTTTCTAATATGTTAGAATACAGGTCTTCTCTTTTCTAGTATGGTCAGGCTTTATGCAACGGAATTCAGTGTCTGAAGTCAGGGCTTTGGATGAGAAATGCACTCCTCTTCCAGATGCAGGAAGAAGGTCGATTACACGGAACTGAACAATCACTTAAGGAAATTGATCACGTGATGCATATGCACATTAATGCTGCTGATTACACAAGAAAGGGTCACCTTAGAGGCACCTCCACCAGGTAATGCCCTTTGAGGGGTTAAGTTTCAGCTACTTACATACCATAGTATAATATATCTTTCTCCTGATCAGATATTTTATAATTCAGTCATTTTGCTAACTCAGCCAATCTCTGCTCTCCAGGGTCTTAGTCCAATTTCCTGAGGTTTTACATAATGGGATCCATCTGCCCGAGGGTCACTTGTCTGAGTACATTTTCCCATCAGAGCATGAGGGTTCTCAGGCCTTGTGATTGGTTAAATAATGCTAACGTCCAAGCTCTTGACTAGGCCTCCTCGGAAGTAAGGTCTGCATTTGGATCCACGGCACAGTGAAGAGAACTCTTTCGGACCTTGTGGAGAAGTGTACAGAACCAAAATGCTTCTGTTTTCAAGACCGGCACAGGGTATCAAAAACCACCTATCTGTGTCAACTCCAAATTTTTCCATAATTGCTTTGGGAAGATTGTTTGCCTACTTGAAATATGTTCTTTGAGGTTAATAAAAGGAGCGAAATCACCATTTTCAACCATTTCAACCCAGCACCAATGGAAAGAAAAACAGTGTTTTTATTGGCACAGAACTCATGGGACTTAAGAACAATAAAGGTCAACTGCATCGTATTTTTAAACTTTTTTCCCCTTAGTCTTGGCTAATCTGTAAGCAAGATTCTCAGAATTCTTAAACAAAAATGCACAACTTCGAATTGTTTACAATTTGTCTGAGAATTTCTCTTGGGTAATCAACAGGGTATCACTTCTCAAAGTTTTTACTTTTTTTTTCCCCTTAAGTACTTTAAAATTCAGGGCTTTCTTTCCTCACTTAGTCATTGTTTTTGAAAAACCAAATTCCCAAACTTTAAACTTGTGTTTGCAAACAGTGATTTATTCAAGTTCAAGTTAACCTAAAATGTAAGTTTAAGGTCAAGTTAGTCCAACTTCTTAGCGTAATTTAATAACAAAGTTTTAGAGGATTTCAGAACAAGCAACATTCAAATCATAATTACAATCTAGATTGGAATAACTGGGAGAGGGAAGGTCTGCATGAGACTTAAAAAAATCAAAATATTAAAATATTTGTGGAATGTGTTTTTATACAGAGGAAAATGAAACCTTTAAAGCAAAAAAAAAAAAAAGGAGTTACTGCTTTCTTTTAATAGAGCTATGGATTTTAAGAATTTATAGGAGGTCTGTGAATCATCTAATCTAGAGATAACAAGTTTTAACTGGAAGCCAACCTCAATCAGTGGTAAGCGGGTGCTGGGAGCTCCGTGATAAATACTGAGAAGTCTCATCTGAGTTCAGCCAGCAGTGTTATGATTGATTAACAGTGTCTGCCAAGGCCAAGGGAGGATGTGGAAGGCTGCAGGACATAGAAAGGACATGTGTGGAAAGACATATTCCAGATACCTTTCACTGACCCAGTCTAACCTACAACCTTGACAAAGGAGGAATCTGAGGCTACAAAGAAATTGTCTGCCAATGGTCACACTGCTAGTTTGTGACAGAGCCAGAATTAAAGCTTAGCAGTTTGGATTCTCATCTGAGATTCTTCTATCAATGGAAGTCATTTAGAAATGTATTACAAACTTTCCTGCCATGGTCAATAGATTAAAGGAAGTCGCTTGCCATATCCAGCGACGCCACAGGGTGACAGGGGTGCACAACGCTGCTTGCAGCCCGGGGCTTTCCGGGTGGCGCTAGTGGTTTAAGAACCTGCCTGCCGATGCAGGAGAAGTAGGAGACGTGGGTTTGATCTCTGGGTTGGGAAGATCCCCTGGAAGAGGGCAGGCAACCCACCCCAGTATTCTTGCCTGGAGAATCCCACATACAGGGGAGCCTGGCGGGCTACAGTCCATGGGGTCACAAAGACTCAGACACGACTGAAGTGATTTAGCACGCACGGGTGCTCTCATGAACTGAGAGTGCCTGAAAAGTGTTTGTTAAAACAAGTGGCTTTCTTGTAGACCTGGTATACCTCTGATTCAGTGCAGAGTGGGGTCTCGGCACTTGCTTTTATCAAGCGCTCAGGAGGTCTGTAGAGCACAATCTGTAACGCACCGAGTGCCGTCTTTCCCTTCTGCCAGCCCCGTTCTCTGGTTTTCCATTTCACCTGCCCTGCATACCATCGCTTTTGTCTGGTCCCTTTTTCCCTCCATCCACATTCTTTGATGCTTTCTTCTGTCCTAGCTTTTTGGTGGAGCTACTTTTGTTCCTGGTTCCCCCTGCCATTATCAGCCTCTTTTTTGTTTAGTGAACTGACCCATCCCAGGCTGTTTTCCCAGCCGTGTCTGTGGAACCTTTCAGCAACTCCCACCGTGCCCCCTGGAAGCACAGACGCTGATGTAGGCTGTTGGGGTTCAAGTCCTGACTCCACCTCTCATCGGAAGTGTCACTTCGGGTAAATGACTTCACCTCTCTATGCCTCAGCTGCCAGATCTATAAACTGGAAATAATACTAGTATCTACTTCGTGGCATTATTATGAGGACTAATTTAAATGAAGTTAACAAAAGGTAACGGGGTCACAAGAGTCGGACACAAGGACTAAACCACAACACAAAACAACGTGCTTAAAACAGGGTCTGGTACGTTAACGTGCCATTAAGTCTTCACTATTCTTACTACTGTTATTGATGTCACACTGTTTGAGGCTACCAGACAGTGAAGAGTCAAATGACCAAGGCACTGTTACAGAAATAACAGCTTAATCCACAGTTCAATCGATAGATCATTCCACAGGTACCTCTATGGGCTCTTCCAGCAAGCAGTGATCAAATGTTCTGTGTGCCCAGATGTGTCATGGACATATGTTTTCCCCAGGGGTTATAAATGCCCTTTAAAAATACAGGAACACCTTTGGAGTGCCTGTCCAGATCAAAATCACCCCCGATCACCAACACACGCCTGTTCACCGTCCCCCAGCCCTGATGCAGAGAGTGATCCTTCTCTCTAGTCACTGACCGGACCAGGGTGGCCACCTGACTCATGCTGGACAGAGCAATTCTTTCTTTGATAACTTAGTATTAGAACTAAGAGGTGGCTTTATGTCTTTGAGGCTGGAAGTTTAATATAAACTTGGGAGCTGTGGAGCAATTATGTTTCCCACAATGAGAAACTGTGAAGTAGAAGATGTTGGCTTATTAGCAATAAGAGAACAGAGAAGCTAGCAGATTTCTGAGGACCTACCAGCCCCCGGTCCCAGTATTCCCTTGGGCCTGCCTGAATTCCACTGACTGGCTCTGTCTGGCCAATATGTGTATAGCTTTCGATTCTCTGTTTTTCTTAATTTAGATCAAGTTTGTGTTTCTGCTTGCCTTCGTGTGTGTGTGTGTGTGGCCATACCACACAGCATGTCAGATCTCAGTTCCCTGACCAGAGATGGAACCCACACCCCCTACAGTGGAAGTGCAGAGTCTTAACCACTGGACCACCAGGGAAGCCCATCTCTGCTTGTTTTAATAAGCAGAGATCTAGGATCTCCTTTCACTAGCGCTGGCTATGAAATCTGTAGATTCTCAGACAGATGCCGGCAACCCAATAAACATAAACTCAAATAAAAATAATATGCTTACCAGATAAATAGCTTTGGGACCACTCCCTATATCCCTTCTCCAGTGCCCCATCTAACCAGATTGCTGTCCTGGGCCACTCTTAATACAGAGTTTCTGGAGCTGCTACTGTTCATGGGAACATTTGAGATAATTGGCATAGGAAACAAAGATTGACTTCATCGGTTAAAAGAGCCCACAAAGAAAACTCAGCTGATTATGTTGAATGAGTACATTTTACTGGTTGGTTAAACGGTGAACAGAATGAATGAATGTTTGTGAAATCTACTGCCCTTCTGCCTTTCTCTGCTATTTCCCTCTGATTCTTCTGAGCTTCTATGTTGGCACTGGATGGAGGAATAGAGAAAGGGCGCCCGGGCTGTTCTGAGGGTACACCATGTTATGCCCCACATACTGCCGTGGGGATGTTGGCTTTCATTTGAGTGGACGGTATTGCAAAGGTACACAGAAAAGAGGAAATGAAGCCTGTGGAGCCCTGCAAGTGGGTGAGCAATGTGGGGTAGAGAGGTTTAGAAGATGACATGCCCCGGCCCCCAACAAAAGGAATCTCCTGGTTGCCCAGTGGTTAGGGCTCTGCGCTTTCGCTGCTGAGGGCGCAGGTTCAATCCCTGGTTGGGGATCTAAGATCCTGCAAGCAGCAATGCAGCCAAAAAAAAAAAAAAAGAAAGAAAAGGATGACATGCTGAGGGGCATGAATGTCGTCCCGAACTCATGAACATCTTCGATCTTGTTCAGAATTATAAGAACCACTGTTGTTTTTCAATATTTTAAATAAAACATTCTCTCTCTCTCCTCGTATTAAAAAAAAAAAATCCAAATCCTAGAACAGGAATTTTATACAGAATAGAAAGTACAAGAATCTCCTACCCACATTGCTAAATGCCTTACTGGACATGACTACATTTGGTTATCATGGTATGTGTCTGAAAAAGCTTTACTAGAAGACTCAGCTCCCTGGGTTTGGGGACTGCATTTACAGAGCACAGTGACTTCTCTCCTGCAGCACAATCAGGGGGTGGGAATACACACGTATATTTCACACATTCTGGGTAACCCGAAGACCACAAGGAACACTATAATTTGTCTGAAACACAGGGAGCAGCGGTGAATTTACAGTGCCTTGGGGCCATCACTGTGTATCACTGGCTGGCAAGCACGCAACTGCCAGCTCATGTCTGGGAAGAATATGATTCCAGAGTCACACAGACCTGGGTTTGAAACTCACTCTGACAGTTACCTGTTGGCTTAACTTGTCTGTGACTCCAGTTTCTCATCCATTTATTCATCCACTCAAGAAATCTTCACTGAAAGCTTCCTGTGTGCCAGACCTCGTGGCAGGCATAGCAGAGGCAGTGGTCAGCAGGAGACCCCGTGCCCGCCCTCATGAAGGCAGTCTAATTTGGAAGGCACATATTGAATCAAGATTCACAAACATAAAACTGAAACCAAGGGGAAGGGCTGCGTAGTTTATTAGGGCCAAGATCCTGGAACAAAACTGTTGAAGTTCAAAGTCTTGTTCTTTTACCTACTAGCTGAGTGGCACCTTGAGTATGTTATTTCAACTTCCCTATGCCTTAGTTTCATTATCTGTAAAGTGGGAATAATATCAGCATCTACACAAGGTTGTCGTGAGGATTAAATCTTGAAACTGTGATTAAATCTTAGAACTGTGCTGGCACATGGTAAGTGCTATCTAAGGGTTTGCTATTATCATTAACCGCAGGAAGTGCTATGTAGGAAAGACATAGCACAATGACGATATGATGGAAGGCCCTGAGCACCTGGTGGGATTCAGGAAAGGCTTCCTGTCCCATTTATTAAATTATGATCCTCAAACCTACTCCTCTACAGCGTGCCTTGTGATCTGGGGGGCCAGGACTCTGCAAACTACATTTTGTGCTTTGCAAACTGCTTTTATGTTGGGCTTTTCCAAGAGGGCATGATGGAGGGAGACGGAAAGCCTGGAGAGGGGAGAGACAGAACCTGCTCCTTTCTTTCTGATGTCCCTGGGCCTCTTGTATCTGTGGGTGGCACCTGGGCAAGGCCAAGTGAAAAGTGAAAGTGTTAGTCACTCAGTCGTGTCTGACTCTTTGTGACCCCCATGGACTGCAACCCACTAGGCTCCTCTGTCCTTGGAATTCTCCAGGCAAGAATACTGGAGTGGGTTGCCATTCCCTTCTCCAGGGGATCTTCCCAACTCAGGGATCGAAGCCGGATCTCCCGCATTGCAGGTGGATTCTTTACCATCTGACATGCCAGGGAAGCCCGTGGAAAGCCAAGGCCTCTTCACTTGCACAGTAGTGACTCCTTCCCACGGCAGCAGCATGGGAGAGTGTTCGGTCTTCCTACTACTCATGGAACCAGCTTCCTCACACCCCACCTCAGAGGCAGCAGCACCAGCCTCAGCTGCTCCCTTCTCAGAGGTCTGGGTTGCAGGCCCTTGGGTCGCTTCTTTAAGCATCTAAGTTTTCTTAACTTCAATTTGTGTTTCTGCAGTCCCAGAGTGGGTAGCTGCGCTCACAGCTGTTACCTCTGTGATGCCAAAGAGCACAGATAGTCAAATTTCTTCTGTAAAGGCAGGGTAGTAAATATGTCAGACTTTGTCGGCCACATGCCTTTAAAAAAAATTTATTTATTTTTTATTTTTTTGCGGCATGTGAGATCTTAGTTTGCTGACCAGGGATCAAGCCCACGTCCCTTACATTGGGAGGCAGATGCTCAACCACTGGACCACCAGGGAAGTCCCACTTTTTAGAAAAATAACAACTATTAACAACTATAAAAAGTATTCTTAGCTAACTGGTCACACAAAAACAGATCCTGAGCTGGATTTGGCCCACGGGCTGTAGTTTCCAACCTCTCTTCTGTTATCTACTTTATAACACGACACTTAATTTATAAAATACTGTGTTATAGCCCACTGGTTCAAATAACTGGTATGGTTTCAGTCTCCTGCCTAGACACTGACTGTTACACTTTCCTCGGGATCTGACGAAGTGAAGTCACTCAGTCCTGTTCAACTCTTTGCGACCCCATGGGCAGTAGCTTAAAAGGCTCCTCTGTCCATGGAATTTTCCAGGCAAGAATACTGGAGTGGGTTGCCATATCCTTTTCCAGGGGATCTTCCCAACTCAGGGATTGAACCTGGGTCTCCTGCATTGCAGGCAGACACTTTACCGTCTGAGCCACCAGGGAAGCCCTCCTTGGATCTGAAGGAAATGGTAAAGGGTAAAGGCTAAGGTTTGGGGGGTGGGAGAAGGGGTCCCAGGAGAGGGGAGCACGGGTGTAAGTGCCCTGCTGAGGGCGGGCATGCACACGTGCTAGGTCATTCAGTCGTGTCTGACTCTTTGCGATCTCATGGATTGTAAGCCACTAGGCTCCTCTGTTCAAGGGGGTTCTCCAGGCAAGCATACTGGAGTGCGTTGCCATGCTCTCCTCCAGGGGATCTTCCTGACCCAGGGGTCGAACCCACGTCTCATTATGTCTCCTGCACCGGCAGACGGGTTCTTTATCATTAGCGCCATCTGGGAAGTCCGTAGAGGGTGGGCACAGGGCTCACAAGAGAACTGCCGGGTGGGAACAGGCAGACATAGGCAATGTGGGGCCAGCCTATGTAAGGCCTTGTGGGCCACAGCGAGTTTCGGTTTTCCATTCTAAATATCTCTGGAAAGCCACTGAAGGGCTTTAGGCAGATGGGTTACAATCTCATATTCGTATTTTGAAAATATCTTCTTGGGTAACATAGAGTGTAGCAAGTATTAAATGATCGACCCTTTACCAAACAACGTGTACAAATCAAACAGATGCTCAACAAATTTCAGTTTCTAACTTCTACCCCCTTTTGGTATCATGGCTACAAGGCCTATTGCTGGATTTCTGACCAAACTATCCACAAACCGGCTTGCCCTTTGTGACTTTCAGCTATGGAAGGATGACTTTTCAAACTGTGAAAGTTTTTCTGCCCACATGCATACAAATATTAGGTATACTATATCTTTATTCTCGTTTTGCCCGAGACCACAGATACGATTTTTCAATCAGACACAGTGAGACTGCCCAGTTCTGAGAACCCACGGACACAGCTATTTGACAAGCATAGCCTTGGCAGCCTTTCTGCTGACTTGTGAAATCTGCCCGCCCCCTCTCCCCACCCCGAAGGCTCTAGTATCAACCTCAAAATCACAGCCCTCAGGACCCAGTGACTCTCCTGCATGCTCTTCTGCCAAGGCCAGTCTCACCAGAAGCAGATGCCCACATACCTGCCCCAAAGGGAAAGCACAGGGAGGCCAAAACCGCGTGGCAAGAAGTTGATGGACTTGCCAGGAAACGGCAGCTTCAGTTAAGTTCTGCACAAGCACGCCCCCGATTTCAGACATGAAAGCAGAACGGCTTCTCCAACAAATTCCTGTGAAAATATTACCCTTTCCAGGGATGACCACGCCTCCAGCCAAAGTTCCCCCAGCATCCTCTGTGTGTCCAAGGCACTATGAGCTGTGATCTGCAGCTTGGGAGATGGTCAAGGAGCATAACTATAGGTCCTGCCCTCCAGAGACAGGGCATCTAACGAGGAAGACGGTAGACCTCTTCTGGGTACTAGTATCTGAAACTCAAGAGAGCTTACGATCCATTTTGAGAGTTCAGATTTAAGTACACAAAGCAATTACCAGCCAGTACACGAGAGTCCACCCCTTGGCTCCCACCAGGATTGCCGCGGGCGGTTAGCAGGACGGTCTGGTTTCCCGTCTTGGCTGAGCTCTATTGCCTGCCCCCTTGTCCACCTCTCTTCCCAGCACTGCCGGGGTCACTAGAATGCCTCCTGGGTCCTGCCCTTGGTGCAGCAGCCATTAAGCAGCTCCAGCCTCACTTCTAAGATATCGGTTCTGTCTTTCCTAAGCACTGGTTTTCACTTTTGGTCTCTGCCTGCTCAGTCGCTCAGTCATGTCTGACTCTTTGTGACCCCCATGGACTGTAGCCCACCAGGCTCCTCTGTCCATGGGATTTCCCAGGCAAGAACACTGGAGTGTACTGCCATTTCCAGGGGCATTTCCCGACCCAGGGATCGAACCCACATCTCCTGCATCGGCAGGCAGATTCTTTACCACTGAGTAAAGAATCTGCCTGGGAATCACCTGGGATAGTTTAAAAAATTCTGATGCCAAGGCCATACTCTAGATAATTTTTTTCAGAATTCTCTGTAGATGGTCAATAGTATTTTAAATAATAATTATTTTTATTTATATTATAAATATAAGTTTATATATATATTTATTTATAATAATTATAATGATTCTCCAAATCATTATAAAGCATAGCCAAAGTTGAAAACTAGTGCCCTAGAGTGGGTCTGCCCCTGCTTTTATAGACTATTTGAGAATAGAGCTTATTCCTTGATCCATAGATCAGTCCTACCCGGAAATTTTAAAAACATTTCTGTTCTGGTTGTCTGCTTAGGATCCCAACTCCATTTTAGGTAATAAGTTAGGTAACCAAGACAGGAGATGGAAATACAGACTTTGGATTTACACAGACCCGTGTTCCAACCCACTGTGTATACCTTGACTCAATTATGGGTTTCTGAGCCTCAGTTTCACAGTCTCATAGAAAGTTCTCTATGATGGTAGAGGAGACACTTCACATGGAGAGAAACTTCTAGATCTAGTATTTCTCAATGGCAAGTATGGGAAGAAAAACATCAAACAAAGGAGGTGACTGATCGTCATCTGATTAGCCCAAGCATGGAGCCAGTCCACTTTTCATCCTTCAAGCCTTGCATTAACACACCCAATTACAACAGTCTCTGCAGAGAGGAAACCGGTGAGCCTCATACATACCCCTTGCTCCTGAAAGAGCTAACTGGTGACTCAGAGAATTCAATGGGCCTGACGGACGGTCTGTCTTTTGAGGAAAGAAAATCCAAGCCTGGAAACTGGAGCCCTGCTATCCTTCTCACAGGGGTCATGAGAACGTCTCGCGTGGTGAGTTCATGTCCCTGAACTTGTATTCCTTTGTCATAACATCCAGAGCAGCTGGACGATTCCCAGAGGCAAGGCTTTGTCTACGGGACTTCGGAACACACTTTGAGAGAAAGATGCAGGGCTTGTGCTCATTTATTTGTTTTCTTAAAGAAGCTTTTCACTCTGGAAAATAGTTTTCAGAAACTTGGGGGAGCTTCTCTAAAGCTTAAAAGAGAAAGTGGGCCAAATGTCAAGCTTTAGACAAGACTCCTCCCCTCCCCCCATCTCCAGCCCCATGGATAAAGGACACCCAATTTCCTGTTGCCTCCTGGGACTGGTACACTTAGCCTAACTGGTATACCTAGTCTGGCTGCAACTTCCTTCATCAACTGGAGCTTTAGGCACTGTAGGAAGATAAAAATCACTTAAAGCTTTCATTCTTCTCTCCAGTGGAAAAAATCCTAGCCGGTCTATACCATCCTCCAATCCTAAAGTCATTTCTTACTGTCCTGGGCATCTGCTGTGCCCAAGTCTCCAATACCACTTTCAGAGGTCAAACGTGGCCCACAGGGCACAGGGCAGGGGTGTCTGAAGTTTTGAGCAGAGCAATCTTTCTTACATAAACTACCCTGCTGGGGCTTCCCTGGTGGCTCTGTGGTAAAGAGTGGCAACCACACCAGTAATCTTGCCTGGGAAATCCATAGACAGAGGAGCCTGGAGGGCTACAATCCATGGGGTCAGTGGGACACGACTGAGCAACTGAACATGCAGAGACCAAAATTGAGAACCACTGTTTAGGAAAGACAGAACTGGTATCTTAGAAGGTGAGGCTGGAGCTGCTTAAACGTCTGCTGTACCAGGGGCAGGGCCTGCCAATGCAGGAGACGCAGGTTCGATCCCTGGTCCAGGAAGATCCCACGTTAGTTGGAGCAACTAAACCTGCGTGCCACAACTATTGAGCCTGTGCACTGGAGTTTGGGAGCTACAACTACTTAAGCCCGAGGGCCCAGAGCCCAAGCCCCACAACAAGAGAAGCTACTGCAACGAGAAGCCTGAACACCGCAACTAGAAAGCAGCCCCTACTTGCCACAACTAGAGGAAGCCCATGCGGCGACAAAGACCCAGCACAGCCATAAATAAATAAATTTAAAAAGCAGAGAGGGGAAAAAAAAAAAAAAAGCAGAGAGAAAGTATCCTGCTGGTTGGGTTTGCCACCCACCCACCGTTGCCAGGCGCCTCCCTAGCCAGTTTTGATGGGTGAGGAATTGTGATTGAGGCTGGATGTGAATGACAATCTAAATTGGAAACCTTGAGGTTTAATTCTGCTAAACCTGCAGCGTGACAGTGAGACAGTACGAAGCATCCAGAGGTCTGAACAACACCCACACGGACAGACGCTTGTTTCAAAACTGCAGCACCCGCGGAACTTCACCAGGTCCGCAAACAATGATCCGCAAACAACGGTTTGCAATAAAGCCCCAAATCCCCTGGTGAACCTTCCATTGCTTTGATCTGTTTTCTGTTCAGGGTTTCCCCAAAGAATTCTTTTGATGAGGAGAGTTCAAGGCTATGCCACTAGCAAATGAACGAAAGCCTTGAGCTGCACAGATTCACCTCTGCTACAAATAGAGGAACAAGAACAAGCAGCAGAAGCAGAGCTGCCTGTCACGAGGCCCTGACACAGACATTTGCTTAAAGTGTTTGACAAACGAAGCCAGGCTTTGCAGACCTGGGCCTCCCACTCCAGGGGCCTGAGCTGGACATGGGACTGGGTTTGTCCTCAGTCACTCTCCCCATCTCCCATAAAGCCGTGAATAGCGCCATCTCTGGGTTTCTGTAAAACTGGCCACCAGGAATGTGCTTTTGGCCTTTTCTTTTCCACAGAAATTACAAAGCGACTTGGTGCTTTACACCCAAGCTTCCAAGCCCCAAAGCAACACCACAATTTTAGGTACCTCCTGGGGTGTTTACCTCAAACAAGTCCAGAGGCCAAGAAAAATCAACAGGATGTAACATATTTCATCAAATCAGGCCTCTGGCCTGGAGAAAACACACTTGTTGGCATCTTCTCTGAATACCGACCTCCAGCATCTCTCCTCAGAAACTGTTGCTGTTCCGTGAATAATCATGTTAATGAGGATTGAGTAATCTGTTGGAGACCTGAGTCAGGATATTCAAAGGAGTTTTCAGGCCCAGGCTGGTGCCCAGGCAGCTCAAGTTTGCAGGCAAAGGAGAGGTTTGAGAGGAAGTGACAGTTGACCAGGAGCCCCCGAGGGGGACTGATCGGGGGCCACCCAGAATCTGCAAGGGGGTGGGGGCAACAGACTACAGGCTGCTGGAAGGCGCTGCTGGGGGCCTCTGTCACGAGAGAGAACGGACAACACGCTGGGGTTGACCAAGCCACAGGTGAGCGCAGGTCACCGCGGCCCTGGGAAACTGGAGGCCCAAGAAGAGCTGCTTTGGAGAAGAGACGCTACGTACTGAATTTTAGGTGCTAAGCAGCCCTGAACACTCAACAAGCAGCTCAAAAATGCTGGCCCTGGGGCTTGGCTTGGGGGCTAAAGGAACTTGCTGGAGGTTATGTGCATGTGCGTGCATGCTTAGTCATATCTGACGCTGCGACCCTATGGTCCGTAGCCCGTCAGGCTCCTCTGTCCATGCTATTTCCCAGGCAAGAATACTGGAGTGGGTTGCCATCTCCTCCTCTAGGGGATCTTCCTGACTCAGGGATTGAACCGGTGTCTTCTGCGTCTCCTGCACCGGCAGGCGGTTTCTTTACCACTGAGCCACCTGGAAAGGCCTGCCGAAGGCCACACAGCCTGTGAGAGACAGGCTTTGGATGTGAACACGGGGATGCTCAGTGTTGAAGCCCAGGGTTTCCAATCCCAGCGCTCGCTGCCTCTTCAGAGAACCCTTCTCTGCATGTCAATGTCTTGGTGGGATGTAGCTCATTAAAGAAGGCTAGACAAATTAGAGGCTGAGTCAGAATTTTCCAAAATGAAGGCCAGCCCACATAAAAAAAATTGGCTTTAATTTGTGGGGAATGAAAAAATGTGAAAGAACTAGAGCCACACTCAGGACGGAGAACTGGGACCTGAGGGGGCTGTGTTCCTTAGGTTCCATCAGAACCTCCTCAGTAAATTTTTAAAGAAAGGTCCCCACCCCATCCCAGACCTACTAAATTAGGCTGTATCCTCTACAAAGCTCCCTGGGTGATTCCGAGGCATCTGGAACCACTGACATAATAAAGATAATCTGAGGGAAGATCTTACAGATAACAGATAATAATAAATAAGAGCTCCCTGCTTTAGATGTCTTACTGCATGCCAGATGCTGTTCTGAGGGCCGGCTCTCATGATTTGATTTAATTTAGTGCAGAAGACGGCAGGAGGAGAAACAGAGGCTCCAGGAGGCTCAGCAGCTTGTCCACGGCCCCCCAGGGGCCTGCCTGAGGCCAAGGTCGTGGTGTGGATGGAGGGGGAGTGGTCCTCCAGCAGGGATGCCTTTGGGAGACACGGGGAGCGTGCCCTGAGCAGCCTGGGCAGAGCATCTTTCCCAGGAGGGCCACACGCCAACCTGCCAGCTCGCCAGGGACAGAAACAACAGAGAGTTGGGATGTGGAGCGGCTGGCCGGCTGGCGCCTGGCGAGCAGGCTCTGCTAAGCTGCGTACCTGGGACGCGCTCACCCGAACCCGATTCCACCCACATCTCCAACCACAGCCAAGCAGATCCATCCTCTCACTTTGAAGAGGTTTCCTGAACACGGACTTGGGGGTCAGAGCTCAGGGCTCCAGTCCTGTCTGGACTGCGGACTCTCCTGCTTCTCCTGCAACATCAGTCCATCTGCAACAGGAGAAGCTCCCCCGTGCCGTCTCCAAGGTTCCTTCCAGCGTCGATTCCCTGTGACGACCAGCTGCCCCACGGGGACGGGGGTAGAGACAAGACCAAGGGCAGAACTGCCCTCCTGGGGCCTCGGCCCAGCGCAGGAGGTGTGTGTGAAGGCGGTTCCTTCAGGTCAGCCCAGGTGCTGTGCAGTCAGAGGAAGCCCCCCTGGGCACGGCTCTTTCTTGGCAGCCCCAGGCCCTGGAGCAGGGCGGCACTGACAGGAAACCCACAAGGAGGCGTGCGCTTCCCGAGTCCCCGTCCTTCAGCCCCCTCGTTCATGAGTCAGTCACCACAGCCAAGCAGCGGCGCTGAGTCACTCTCCTCCCCACACAAGCCCGGGCCCGGGCCGCAGAGGCAGGGTGCCGAGCGTTCCCACAGAAGAACGCTGTGGGCCTCAGCTATGCATTCCAGCCACGACCACCGAGTCACCGCTGAGTGCGGTCTGGCGCGGGGCCTGGTTTCTCATCCTTTGGCCACTGAAAGCCGTCTCTGCAAAGTATGAGGTGCGATGCGGTTGCGCCAGCTTGCTGCTGGCCTGTTGGTTGACCCAGGACAAACTGACAGTCAGTCACGTACTGTGTATCAGGTGATGTTTCAAGAGCTTCACGGTACTAATGCATTTCGTTCCGGTAACAACCACAGGAGGGGTAATCAACCCTATTTTCTTGATTAGGAAAGTGAGCACAAGATGCTTAGACAGTCTGCCCAAAGTCACAAAATCGGGGAGACAAAGCCAGGATCTGAACCCATGTGATGGTGGTTCAGGTAATGCAGTGGTAAAGGATCTGCCTGCCAAAGCAAAGGACATAAGAGATGCGGGTTCAAGCACTGAGTCAGGAAGATCCACTAAGGGAGGAAATGGCAGCCACTCCAATATTCTTGCCTGAAGAATCCCATGGACAGAGAACCCTGGTGGGCTATAGTCCACAGGGTTGCAAAGAGTTGAATGTGATCAAGTACACACTCACACGATGTCAGTTCTAAAGCTCTTAATGTTAAATGCCATGTTACACCGTCTACATTAAAATAACTAGAAAATAAGAACATGAAGGGGAAATGTAATAAGAGAAATAAAAGGGGACCAGACAGGATACTGAAACTACACTGCTTTGGGAGAGGTGGACATGAGGGAGAGGAAGGTGTTGGGTTGGCCAAAAAGTTCATGTGAACTTATTTTCAGTATTTGCGCTGCTATCTTTACTTTTGGGGGGCTCAAAAATCACTGCAGATGGTGACTGCACCTATGAAATTAAAAGACACTTGCTCCTTGGAAGAAAAGCTATGACCAAACCAGACAGCATATTAAAAAGCAGAGACATTACTTTGCCAACAAAGGTCCATCTAGTCAAAGCTATGGTTTTTCCAATAGTCATGTATGGATGTGAGAGTTGGACTGTAAAAACAGCTGAGTGCCGAAGAATTGATGCTTTTGAACTGTGGTGTTGGAGAAGACTCTTAAGAGTCCCTTGGACTGCAAGGAGTCCAACCAGTCCATCCTAAAGGAGATCAGTCCTGGGTGTTCATTGGAAGGACTGATGCTAAAGCTGAAATTCCAACACTTTGGCCACCTGATGTGAAGAACTGACTCATTGGAAGAGACCCTGAAGCTGGGAAAGATTGAGGGTGGGAGGAGAAGGGGATGACAGAGGATGAGATGGTTGGATGGCATCACCGACTCAATGCACATGAGTTTGAGTAAACTCTGGGAGTTGGTGATGGACAGGGAGGCCTGATGTGTTGCAGTCCATGGGGTCGCAAAGAGTCAGACATGACTGAGCGACTGAACTGAACTGAACTGAACTGTGCTGGTATCTGGGACACCGATCCAGGTTGATTGGAAAATAAGTGCATGCTCTTCCCCAGGCCAGAGGGCAACAGTGTCAGAGGGGCTCAGAGGAGGAAGACATGTCCATCAGATGCATCATGAAAGGTTTCTCAAGAAGAAACATCAGCCAAGGGCCTTAGGGTTTCCCAGACACAAGTGAAGATGGACGCTGGTCCAGAGAGGTCCCTTCAGGAGGTGGGACAGTGTGAGCAAAGGCAGAGAGGTGGGAAAGTGAAGGCACTCTCAGGAAGAGGGGGTACTTGTGCTTTCCTGAGTCACAGCACAAGATGAAGAGAAGCAGCAGGAGCCAGGCTGGAGAGATCTGATCACAGGAGACCTTCGACGACAGGCTGGGGAGGCTAGGTTGTACTTGTCAGGCCATCGGTGACTGAATCTTCCCAAACAGGACAGCCCACGACACAGCAAAGCCTTCAGAAACTGGCTTGGTGCAGGGGGTGTGGCGGCTGGAAGCCAGCAGTCAGGACAGCGCTGTCACAGACGCCAACACAATGAGACTAGGACAGGGACAGCGGCACTGGGAACCCAACAGGGACAGACGCACTGGAAAGGGAGGCTCAACAGGACTTCGGGGCATGAAACATTTGCATTAATATGTGTGGCAGCGTGCGGAGGGTTGCGGGGTTGAGAGGGAAGAAATCAACAGACCAGAGGTGCCTACCCTGAGTGTCTGGCAGAACAGGCAGGAAAGAGGTGGATTTTCATTTGACACTGTCTAGAATCTTGGCGATGGAGCAGATCCCAGCAAGGGCAGACAAGATGGGAGGCTGGGGGGCTCCCAGTACAGAGGACTGAGGCCACTGCACGAAGGGAAGCCAGGAGACAGTGAGGACAGGAGTGGGGCGCTGTCCACTCTACCAGGACCCGAGTCTCTTCCTCCTCGTAAGACTGTGGCTAATGGACTTCCCTGGTGGCCGGGTGGTTAGGACTCTACACTTGCACTGCAGGAGATGCAGGTTCCATACCTGCCTAGAGAACTAAGATACTGCATGCCACTTGGCCTGGCCAAAAACAATAATAAAAAGATTGTGGCCAATGTTTATAATAGAGTGGTTAAGAGCACAGGCCCTGGAGCAAGAGAGCTGTGGTTTGAACCCCAGCTCCCCCCTCCACTAGCTGTGTGATCTTGAGGAAGGTACTTAATTCTGTGCCTCAGTTTCAAATCCTGTAAAATGGGGATAGTAATAGTACCTACTTCCAAAAATTAGGATGAGATACAAGAGTCAGTATACATAAAAGGTTTTGATCAGTACTTGGCACACAGAAAGTGCTATGACTCTTGATGTTATAATTAATATAAGGGCAACAAGTAAATAAAGAGCGCTTTTGAGCCATATGCACACTGGCTATCTCACTGGGTTATCACAGTGACACTATCTAGATGGAGTCTAGAGCAGCTAGGACTGCCGACCTACAGTGGCAAAGCTGAGGCGGGAGCCACCCACTCTGCCATCATGTTGCCTTTGGAGTCCAGATGGGAAGAATGAAAAGGAACCAGAATTTCCTTCTTTCACTTATTCTCCATGTTCCACTAATTCAGTCCCCAAATCCCACCCAAAATACACCCTTCTCTTCCATTCCAACACACAGCCATCATAAGCAAAAGGAAGGGAAGGAGAAGGCAAGAAGGAGGAGAAAAAGAGGGAGGAGAGAGAATGGAAGACCAGAGAGGTGTCAGGGAAGTCTCTACCTGTCAGTCAGAAGTGGAGGCCCTGATATGAATCCCCCAAATGAACCCAGGAGTATGGGTGTTGCAGGAAAAAGCCAATTCTGACTCCATGTTGGAACTGTTTCTTTGACTTGCTTTTTGTTGCTTTTGTTATTATAATCATACGTAATGGTCTGCTTCAGAGAATCCTGCCCCTCTGTCTGTCTGTTAGACTAAAGTGCCTTTGTTCAGGACCCTGTCCATCTGGACATGGCAGGAAAGAAGAAATTAACACATTCTCCTGCCTGAGGCTTGCCACTGTAGGAGACAGTTGCAAGATTAATGGCCTTTTACTTTGTTTCCTCACATCTCTCCATCTCTGATTTTTTAAAAAAATCTGGCATCTTAGACCCCATAAGATGGTTATTTTGATACATTAGTCTGCCATCTTCTCAGTCAGCTGGCTTTCCGAATGGTTGTATTCTGTGCCTCAGCACCTCGTTGTTGAGTCATTGGCGTTGTTGAGTCAAGCGGCGATCAGAGTGAGCCTGGACTCAGTAACATGGGGGCTTCAGCCAGGGGCACGTGCCTCTACATGTGAATCACTTGCACCCACACCAGTGCCGGCTTCTCCCTGCTCTTAACCCCCAACAGCCTGGACAGTGGCAAGTCCACAGCTGCCTGCTGATCATGTTAGTTAGTTGGCAGCATGTCCTCTGGGAGTGCAGACTTCCCAGCTTTCTCAACAAATAATCAGATATTGTGCTTACCTGTCTCTCAGAAAAGCCATTGTTTTGGGTTTGAAATCAATGATCATGCCTCCAAAAGAAAATTATCCAGACAACAAAGAGTGACTAGTAGCATTTTAGTCCCACATCCGAGGCACTGTCTACTATGTGTGAACCTCAAGCAAGACAGAGGGGTCACATTCATGGGTAGAAAATGGTTCTGGGTTTTCATTTTGCTTTGATTAGAAAAAAGAGGGGCATAGATAACATCTGGTTTGTCCATTGTCATCTTTCTGGGAAACCTTTCGGTAGGTTCCTTTAAACACTATCTGTGGCCTGCCCCCTTAGGACGCACTGAAACTGCAATTGATGATAAGGAACAATAAAAGTTGATTTAGACAGAATTCTCCTGTGGCATTTCTTGAAAGGTGACATTCTATCTTTGCTCTATTCTGCATGTCACCAGGCACTGTTAGAAAATCAGGAATTGTCCATGGACTTGGAGAAGTAAATGGCAACTCACTCCAGTATTCTTGCCTGGAAAATCCCATGGACAGAGCAGCCTGGTGGGCTACAGTCCGGGGGGCTGCAAAGAATCAGACACGACTGAGCGACGAAGCCCACCAAGCACTGGACTTGAGGCATGAGAGCTTTGCAGGGAACCTGGATCTGTCCCCCAAGCCAGGAGGGCTTAGAGGCCGGTTCTACAATCTTCTTCTTCCTCACTAACATCATGATGAGGAATATTGCAGATGGAGGGCTGTTAGAGGGCTGAATGTCTGTGTCGCCTTTAAATTCCTTTGTTGAATGAAGCCCCAGTCTCCAGTGTGATGGTCTTTGGAGATGGAACCGTCACGAGATAATCAGGTGAAGATGAGGTTTCGAGGACAGGGCTCTCATGCTGGGAGGAAGAGACTCCAGAGTTTTTCTCTCCACAGGGGCATGCAGCCTGGAAAGACCACTGGGGCATACAGTGAGAAGGCAGCCAGGAAGAGGGCTCTCATCAGAATTCTCTCATACGAGCACCCTGACCTTGGACTCTGGCCTCCAGAACTGTAAGACATAGATGTCTGTTGTTTAAGGCACCCAGTCTACGGTATATCATTCTGGCAGCCCAAGTCAGTAGGGCTTTATGGATTACAGAGAACCTGTGTCATTTCCTAGAGCAGCTCAGTGAGGTTGCTACCTCATTTTACAGATAAGGAAACTGACTCGGAGGTGGAGGGACCGGCACAAGCTGGTTAAACGGGGGAGCCATGATTGGAACTCTGGTATCTTGACTTGATTATCTCCTTCCCTGGTTCTTCTGGAGCTGCTTTGTTCAACCTAATTCCCACGTCCCAGGAAGGCTCAGGGCTAAAGTTCCCATAGTGTTGGGCAGAGGGGGCAGAGACCACTTACCAGCCCACCAGGGTCACAGAGAGGAAATGTGGGTTCTTGCAGAAGTCTGAAGCTTCTGCAGGTGGAGGAAACAGAAAGCAGTTCTACACGGCGGTCAGAGAGCCGGGGTGCAGGGTGAAAGAGGTCTAGCCCAAGACTTCATGAGTTTAATTCTGTGTAAGATTTTACAGATGCCTATTACATCCTGTGTGCCTCAGTTCAGTTCAGTTCAGCCGCTCAGTCGAGTCCGACTCTTTGTGACAGTTGGGGCTAATTATGGGATTTACCTAAGGAATTTACCTAACGAATTTTTATGAAGCATAAACTGAAATAAAGATCACGAAGGGCTCTTAGGATGCTGCCTGGCACAGAGTAAACCCTCATAGAGAGGGATCAAGGACACGGCCTGGACTGGACCGCAGTGGCTGGGCGCTGTCTGACCACTGCTGCTAGCCCTGGTTCAGGGGAGGCATGGACCAGATGACAGGCCAGAGCATCAGTGCTCCCTAAACTGGGAGACTGGGGACAACTTGCTCAGCCTCCTTCCTTCCTCTTCCAATTCTGGGGAAACAGAATTGAAGAGAGAAAGCTGTCAAGCAGAACATGCACAGGTTTGAAAACCAGAGATGCACGTGTACTTTGGAGTTTCTGGGTGCTGTGAGTGGGATCTTGGGCAGGTTTCTTAACTTCTCTGAGTCTGTGCTTCTTCATCCTAAAAAAGCGAGTTGATTATTGTAAAGTAATTAGCCTCCAATTAAAATAAGTTAATTAATTAAAAAAAAGAAACCATTAAAAAAAAGTGAGTTGATAAAACAACTACCTCCACAGGCATTGCAGGGAACCAAGAGAGCAAGATATGTGAAGGTGTCCCTAAAATGTCATTTTCTGTTTTTACATTAAGAGCTTTGCTGGTAGTTACATAGCCGCTGGTAAGCAGTGGGGTGGGATCCTAAAATCTAGATTTTCTGATGCCACGAGGCCACAGGAGTGCACCTACACAGCAAATGAGAAATTAAAGATCCACGTGTCTAGGATTTGCTGCTTGCCTACCACTGTTCTTACATCTCCTTAAGGACTAAAAGAGGGATAAAATGGAGTCCAAAGTGAGCACTGATGGTGTCTGTACCCAGGATCTTTACGGTGTTTTAAGACTAATGATGGCTGGGTCTCAGCCACAGCTATAATCTATGCATGCACATTTAGGGCACGAACTCATTCAATCAATAAATATTAGAAATGCTGTGTGTGAAGCCCTAAGCCAGGCTCTTGAGGCTATAAAAACTGATAGAAGAGTCACTATCTGTATGGGATCCTATTAGAGGGGGTAAGATAAAAATAAAAGCCAAAAACAACTCATCAGGGGTTGACAAGAGCCACGGCAGTGGAATAAACACGGGGTACAATGGGAAAAAACCGTATTTGGTCTGGAGCTGTCAGGAAGGATTTCCAGAGAAAGTGGTACCGGCACTGTCAGAGTTCAGGGGAGCAGGGAGCACAGAGATCTGGGATGAGAGACACCTGGTGTGCGCTAGAGAACTGTTAACAGGTTTGGTACAGGCACTCACACGTCCACGGGCGAGGAGGGGTGGGGCTGCTAGGTTGAGAGTCCCCTTGACAGGGGCCTTGGACCCTGCATTAAGGAGTTTGAACTTCGTAGTAGAGGTAGAAGGAAGCCACAGAAAGCATTTTAAGAAGCAGAGGGCTTCCCTGGCAGCTCAGTGGTAAAGAATCTGCCTGCCAGTGCAAGGAACGTGGGTTCGATCCCCGGTCCAAGGAGATTCCACACGTCTCAGAGCAACTAAGCCCACGTGCCGCAACCACTGAACCTGTGCTCCAGAGCCCAGGAGCCACAACTACTGAATCCCGAGTGCCCTAGAGCCTGTGCTCCACAATGAGAAGCCCCCGCACCACCACTAGAGAAGGCCCGTGAAGCAATGAACACCCAGCACAGCCAATAAGCAGTATTCAAATTATTTAAAAAAAAGTATGGGAGTGAGTGTCCCTGATTTTAAAAATTTCATCTAGTGGAGGTTGAAATAGAAAGTTGAACTGAGTGGGCAGGAGAAACTGGAAAGAAGGCAATAAATAAAGAGTCTACAGAGATGTCCAAATGAGAAAGACAAGGTTGTGAACTTTGCACACGCACACACACCTACACACACAATCAGCTGGTTCAGCCTGGACCGAAATACCCTGGCAAGAACTGCACCTGGCTTCTGGCTCTCACTGAAGTCCCCCCAGTGGGGCTCTGCTGGGTTCCCTTAGATAGGCCCCCATTCTCTTACTTCTTGGCTGTGGTCAACCCAAATAGCTCTTCATTTCAGACTAACCTCAGACCCAGAGTTTGAGGTGATTAAACGTGGCCTGTGAGGTTGTGGTTCTGGAAACTTCCTCCCAAACAATGTTAAGTAGAGGGAGCGCTGCGTGCCTGGACCTACACACGGCACAGCCAGGGCGGCTCGGACGGAGGTCACCAAGGCTGGGCTGGGTTCCGCAATCAGACCTTTCAATTAACACGCAATTACAGCCCCCAAGGGAAGGGAAGCGGGCATTGACTATTGATTTTATAAACAAATGAAAAAAAAAATCACAACCCACTGCGTGCACTGAAGGAAATAAGTAGTATTTAGTATGCCTTTGTTAAAATAAAAGCTCTTACTGGGAAAAAGATGGAAGCTCCTGAGCGGTGTAGGGTGACGGAATTGTCGTCCTCCTTAATTCTCCCAATCAGAGACGAATGGGATTACTTCCCCACAGACTTTGTGAAAGAAAGATCATGCAGCCTTCCCAAGATCACACAGCTAGTGTGTCAGGGGCAAAATAGGAACCCACATGTCTCGAATGCCACCCCAAAGCCTGAGCTCCTCCCACTGCACCCTGGTCCAGTGGTCATCTCCATATGGAAATGTGAACAGCTGTACCTCCATGGTGACAGTGTCAGTCGCTCAGTCCTGTCCAGATCTTTGCGACTCCATGGACTGTAACCCACCAGGCTCTACTGTCCATGGGATTCTCCAGGCAAGAATACTGGAGTGGGTTGCCATTTCCTCTTCCAGGGGATCTTCCCGACCCAGGGATCAAACCTGGGTCTCCCGTATTGCAGGCAGATTCTTTACTGTCTGAGCCACCAAGGAAGCCCTTTTTCCCCTGTGCCTACATAGCTGGCTGGCAAGTCCCCAAGGAAGCCACTCCCTTAGGGTCCTATTCACCCCTCTGAGCGCTTAGTGCTCAGTCACGGCTGACTCTCTGTGACCAGCCAGGCTCCTCTGTCCATGGTATTTTCCAGGCAAGTACACTGGAGTGGGTTACCATTTCCTATTTCAGGAGATCTTCCCAACCTAAGGAATCAAACCCACATCTCACGTGTCTTCTGCATTGGCAAGTGGATTCCTTACCACTAGACCACCTGGGAAGCTCAGGTTCGTATCTCTAGGGAATGCTAGCCTGGAAGGAAACTTGGAAGTGATCAGCTCCCATCCCCCAGGATAGAGATCAGAGGTGATGGGGTTACTTCTCCACATCCCCCAGCTGAGAGGAGGGCCTATCACTCTCCTGGTCTCCTCTCTTCCTGGCCACTGTTTTCTTTGCTCTATCAGGCTGAGGTCTCGTGTCTCAGGAGTCAATGATTTCCTGCAAAAGTTTGTTGTTCTTGCTGTTGTTTTTTAATGTTAAGATTTCTATTCTTGCCTGAGTCTAAAAAGGAGGTAGGGAAGTAAGTAATAAGGCCTTTTCCTCTAGCAGATTTACTCAATGGAAAAGCATAAGTTGCGACTCCCTAATGTAGCTAGTCTGCCTTCCACAAGATCCTACAAGAGAATGAGTAAGGAGTGATTAAATCACAGCAAAATGGTTTCATTTACAATTAGCTCTCAGTGTTCTGAAACACAAACCTCCCACCCAGATATTTATCCTAAGATAAACATCTCCCCCACATGTTGCCATAACCAGCTCCTGCTGCCACAAAAGCATGCATCTAAACATCCGTACCCAGAACAGAAATGATGACTTCCATAAAGAGAGCTCGGAGGACACCCCTGTGCAGTGATTCTTGTCCTAGAATCCTGGATATAAGCTTTCTGTTGAGTCTGGATTCAAAGCTAAATTTTTCTCAATGGAAAAAAAAAATCATAAACTCAGTTACTCTGACCTCAGTGATGGCCAGAAATTTCTCTTTTTCACAAATTGAGGTGCTGAAAGGAATAAAAATGAAGCTCTGCATTAAAGTGGAAAACTTCAAGGTAAAAGAAGTCTGTATATTCTTTAAAATTGAGCTATAAGCGTAAGTTTTTCCTCTGAGAGTCATGTGATTGAAGGTCTCCAAGATGGGCAGATGACTGGGACACAGTCCTTCAACTATGCTTGACATTGGTGGGTGATTCGAGGCTGAGTGTGGTTAGATGGAGCGGGGACAGAACTGGGTGAGCTGATAGGAATCAGAACCCACCTCTGGGCACATGACTTGAACATCTACTATCAGAGGCAATGGACATGAAGCCAGAACCTACCTTTGGCCTCAGGTCAGCCCTTAGCCACCCACAGGTTTCTACTCCAGCGTCTACTGTTCCCCTACCAGTAAGAAGTGCTGCTGCTGCTAAGTCGCTTCAGCCGTGTCTGGCTCCATGCGACCCCATGGAATGCAGCCTACCAGGCTCCTCCGTCCATGGGATTTTCCAGGCAAGAAGTGGGTACAGTTAAACGAGCACCATTTGAGAGGTCCTTGACACAGGAAGAAGAGACAACAAAATCAAGACTGCATGACAGTCTTTGGTGCTCAGGCCAGACTTCTGTGAGGTCATCTCTTGGTACACTGGCTCCTGCCATGGAGGTGACAGATCAGGCTCAGTGGAGATCCACAGAGCATATTAGCTTCTGACACTAAAGGCCACCACATTTGGAAATAAGAGTCTGGGGTTTCCCAAGCTAGAAGGCTTCTGAGTCTGCTCGCCTTGAACCCTGGGGTCGCTGACGTTCTTCACGCTGCAGATGTACAGAGTGACTGCCATGGATGGCAAGGTCTCACCTCTCATACTCATTGGCTGTGATCCCAGTGTTTGGGTCAACAGCTTTAAGATGTGACACTGCATTTAATATGTGCTCAAATGACACTTCGGGGACCTCAGGCTTCCTGCACTGATGGGCAGGTGGCAGCCATCCAGTCCAGTTTGGTTTTCTTAAGCAGTTGCCTCACCTCTGCAGAGGTGTCACGCCCCAAGAAAACAGTAAGTACCCAGCAGTCACTCATTCGGATCTTGGACTATCTCACCCCATCTACTGTAGACCTTGATCCTCACTCTTGCTTCTCTTCACTTCTTTTCCTGCCTGGCATGTTACACCTCCTTCATGCTCTCCAACAGGGTACACAATCCAATTCTTCTTGGTCTCTACCACTGGCCCACCTTCCTATGAGGTTTTCCTCTCTCATCCTCGGTTTGGAGTTCCACCGTTGATATTTGAGGACCCATTCCTCCACCTCAGTTCCTCCCCAGGATCTCATTTCCAGGATAAGTGCCCCCAGACTTGAACACTTAGTTCTGATGGAAAGAAACAGGGAGAAAGTGTTTCTGACTCCCTAGAGGCTAACATCACCATGTTCAACAATTGGGAATCCAACTAAGCACACATAATCTGCTCTCTTTTCCCTGGGGGGTAACTGAAAGGCACATCAGTATATCCTAACAGTATGAATGTATGCTGTTGCTCAGTCACTAAGTCGTGTCCAACTCTTTGCGACCCCATGGACTGCAGCACACCAGGCTTCCCTGTCCTTCCCTATCTCCCAGAGGTCACTGAAGTTCATGTCCATTGAATCGGTGATGCCATCCAAATATCTCATCCTCTGCCACCCTTCCCTCCTTTTGCCTTCAATCCTTCCCAGCATCTGGGTCTTTTCCAATAAGTCTGCTCCTCACATCAGGTGGCCAAAGCATTGGAGCTTCAGCTTCAACATCAGTCCTTCCAATGAATATTCAGGGTTGATTTCCCTTAGGATTAACTGGTTTGATCTCCTTGCTGTCCAAGGGACTCTCAAGTCTTCTCCAACACCATAGTTCAAAAGCATCAACTCTTCAACATTCAGCCTTCTTTATGGTCCAACTCTTACAACCGTATATGACTACTGGAAAAACCACAGCTTTGACTATATGGACCATTGTAGGCAAAGTGATGTCTTTGCTTTTTAATACCCTGTCTAGGTTTGTGATAGACTTCTTTCCAAGAAGCAAGGATATTCTAATTTCTTGGCTAAAGTCACCATCCACAGTGATTTTGGAGCCCAAGAAGAGAAAAATCTGTCACTGCTTTCACTTCCACTTCAGCTTTGAATGTATAATACATATTTAAATTACATGAATGTATGTGTATATGAATGTATTCATGTATGAATGAATGTATAATATATAGTTAAATTACATATAATTTTCAATAACCCTTGTGCAATTCTAATGGACAGAATATCATGTCCTGACACCAAGAAGAAAAGAAGCAAGCAGGAGAAAAGTCTTCTCACTCAGTAAGGAAAATAAGAAGGCAACGGCAAACAAACCAGTTCAAGGCAGACATAGAATTACAACACAAAAACCAAATAAAAGCTCCTCAGAAATGGTTATTTGATCAAACATGTTAATGAAGCACTTGGTCTCTGGGAGGGCTGATGGGAACTATACTTCAGAGGCTAAGTCAACGGAACAAATGCTTCCCCCATGGAAAACAGGGGCGGAAGAGTCCCTCAGATCTACACACCATCAGTTAAATGGATGCAAATGTGTTTACAGCCCTCCTTCTTTGAAGCTACAGTATTATGAAATGTTTACAGTGTTAGGCCCCCCTTATAAAAATTCACTCGTTTGAAGAGGAAGTGAATTAAAGACGGCCACTGCAGTTATACCACATAGAATAAGTTACACAAGATCAAAGACTTGGGACATGCATTGTGTAAAACCAAAGATCTTTCATGATTTTGCACAAACTGTAAGATGCCTAGCCTCCCAAGAATTTTCATTCTGGAAACCGTGTTTTCATCACTGAATGTCCTGTGTTGTCCACGGCTTCACGGTTAGAGTCACACCATGTGACAGATCACCTTGTCTAAATAACACCACAAAATGTACAAGAGACAACAGTTGGCTTTCTATGGTATTCTTATTGCTGATTCTACTAAAACTTCACCTCTTCCTAAAAATCTTTAGTTATTTACCTAGACAAGTGGCTGAGACTGGGTCAAATTCGCCAAGAAAATCATTCCTGTAAGCTTCTGACTTTCTCTTTTCCTTCTCCAGGAATCATGGTTCATAAAGACAAACCAGGACTCTGTAAAGAGAAAGGTGAGCAAAAATCTAATCCAGTGGAGAAACCGACAACACTTGCCATGGAGGCCAAATTTATGAAAGGTTCATATTGCATCAACTTCAGATTCTTGTTTCTAGTCCATCTAGGTCTTTGCAAAAAATAATAATAATAATAATAATAATATAGGAAGGAAAGAAAAAAATACCTAGAGGAATGAAATTCTCATCTAGAAAATATACTTGCCAAATTATGAACATTCTTTCCATCTTCAATGCAAAGAATTACTGTTTTTCCAGAAGACTGAGGGAAAACACAGCAGAAGAAGGACGTCCCATGAGCTCCTACAAGTGTTAAAATAGCATCTCACCCACATCTTTGTGATGGGGGGCAGTGATGTCAAATACTGCATGGGATGCTGGGCACCGTCCCCACAATGAAAAAATGTCAGTTAATGAGAGTCCCTTGGGCAGCAAGGAGATCAAACCAGTCAATCTTAAAGGAAATCAACCCTGAATATTCGTTGGAAGGACTGGTGCTAAAGTTGGAGCTCCAATATTTGGCCACCTGATGCAAAGAGCCAACTCATTGGAAAAGACCCTGATGCTGGGAAAGATTGAGGGCAACAGAGGATGAGATGGTTGGAAGGTATCACTGACTCAATGGATATGAGTTTGAGCACATTCAGGGAAATAATGAAGGATAGGGAAGCCTGGTGTGCTGCAGTTCATGGGGTCGCAAAGAGTCAGACACGACTGAGCAACTAAACAACAATGTGACCACATACTCAGTGAGTCAGTACCTTCCTTTGGGAGATAAAATTATAATCAAGAGTGCTGCTTTGTGAGAACAGAACCAGAACAGGGATGCTTAATTAGATAAAGGTCAATGACAACAACAGTCACAATAAAACCGCTCTTAAAATAAACAGAGCCCAAGTCAGTAATTCATCTCATATTCACCAGCCCCAAAGCAGTCCTTAAGGAATTTTATGTTTTGAAAAATCTTGATTGATAGTAAATTTCTTTTCCAATGTTTAAGATACACGTAACCGGCAGGCAAAACTTTGGCTACTGGCATGAGCTCATCAGTATTAACAGCTTTACTTTGTTTAATTCCAGGCAAAGACAAAGGAACATGATACTCTGACTAAGCTGTACAAGTTTATGTAGATGCATACAAAGTTTCCACTAGGTTTTTTGTTTGTTTGTTTTTTAACATTGACAATAAACCTTAAGAGTCCTTTTGCTGCTAAGGAGCTCAAGAAATTCTGGAAGGGACACAGTCTTCTCTTTCCTCAGTACCTCTCACACCTGTGTCCACAGCACAACTGGCCACCCCAGGCCCCCATCTCCCTCGTGGGAGTCGAACTCCTGATTCTCTAGTCTCCCTGACTCTGCTCTCGTCCCCTCTCTGGGACCAAAGCGGTCTGTCTGTAGCTCGAATCCCACTGCGTCCCTTTCCAGTGTTCCCCTCATCTTTAGAACTAATGTCCAGCTCTTCCCCAGGCAAGGAGCAGCCCTGGACTCCCCCCATCCCGGGTCTGGCCCTGCCTTGCTATCCAATCCCTCCCCTTCACACACCCTGCCCACCTCCACAATCACCCACAGGTCCTCACATGCCATGCAGTTCTGCTGTGTGAGCTTGGAATGTCTTGCTCCCACTTCGTCCACTCAGGGAACCCCTGTATATCTTTCAGGTCTCAGCTCCAAGAAAAATAAGTAGTGACCTCAGCAGGGAGGTCAGAGCAAAGTGTCTTTGTTTTACTTTAGGCAACACATTATCTGTGAAATTCAATATAAGGATCCAAAGTCACCCACTTAGAGAAATGTTACCTCCTTTCTCTTTGCCAAGAGAAAAATTACTTGGATATTATTAATTTGTTGTTGTTTAGTTGCTAAGTCATGTCTGACTCTTTGCGACCCCATGGACTGTAGCCCACCAGGCTTCTCTGTCAATGGGATTCTCCAGGCAAGAATACTGGAGTGGGTTGCCATTCCCTTCTCTAGGGGATCCTCCTGACCCCGGGATTGAACCCGCATCTCCTGCATTGGCAGGGGGATTCTTTACTGCTGAGCCACCAGGGAAACCCCAGACATTGTTAATATCATACTTTTGATACATTTATGTATCATAAATTGCATTACATTTATGATCTTGCCAGTCTGTCTCTTCATCTGAACTCTGAGAGCAAGGATCATGACTGACTGATTCATCTCTTTATTTTTTTTTTTTGAACCCAACACAGTGCCTGGAACACAGTAGGTGCTCAATAGATGTTTTTGTACAAATCAATGGCTAGTCTCAAGAAATCTGGATTGAGTCTTGTTGCTGCCCCCTTACCGTCCAGGAGACCATGACCACTCATTTAGGCTCTCTGGGTCCTGATGTTTCCCCATAAAACAAAGACTGTAATGCCCGCCTTGTGAGGATGCAAGGAGGGGACCAGTCAGGAAGCCCCCAGGGTAAAACACGAACAGGCCACTTCCTGGTTACTATGAAGCAGGATGCCGAGGGAGGCCAGGAAGGAGCTGAAATCAGCAGTGGGGGTGGGGTGGCACAGCGGGAACACACAGACTGAGTCCAGGTGAATCTGAAGGTGGAGGACACAGGGGACAGGTCTCAGCCATTCTACGTTCAAACTTGGTTCCCAATCCAGCCACCTCCCTCCTCTCCTGTCTCGGCCGCCTCCCACAGCCCGGCCGCCACCACCTCGGGCCCCCACTGCTGCACGGCCTGAGACTGGGCTTCCTGCTTCCACTCTCGCCCCCTCCAGCCTGTCCTCCACACTCAGCCAGAGAGATCGTTCGTGGACGTGAAGCGGATCACGCCACTTCCTGGTGTGCCCCGTGTTACAGAAGAGGAAAGCCAGCCTGCATCCCCCAGACTCCAAGGTCCTGCACAGATCTGAGACCCTGAGCCGTCTGCACCCCGATTGGAGGCCACTGCTCCGCACACCCCTACTGGACTGCCTGCGGTCAGTTCCCAGAACCTGCCAGGCCAAGTCGTCCCTCGTCTCCGGCTCGACACGGACTGTTCCTTCCGCCAAAGCACTCTGGGCCTGGCTCCTCCGCCAGCTGGCCCCTCTCTCCCCAGCTCTTTGTTCAAATGCTACCTCCTAAGAGGTGTTCCCTCACCACTGGAGGGGACCTCAGCTATTCTCTCAGGCCATACCCTGTTTGTTTATTCTCTACCGTTAAAAATCATCTGGGCACTTTTGTCTACTTACCGTCTTTCTCACTAGATGATATATTCAATAAGAAGGAGGATCGTAGCTGTCACATTTCCTCTGTTATTCCCAATACCTAAAGTAGGAAGTCAAGAAACACCTGCAGTAACAGGCAAATTTCCCCTTGGAGTACAGAATGAAGCAGGGCAAAGGCTAATAGAGTTTTGCCAAGAGAACACACTGGGCATAGCAAACACCCTCTTCCAACAACACAAGAGAAGACTCTACACATGGACATCACCAGATGGTCAACACCGAAATCAGACTGATTATATTCTTTGCAGCAAAGGATGGAGAAGCTCTATACAGTCAGCAAAAACAAGACCAGGAGCTGACTGTGGCTCAGATCATGAACTCCTTATTGCCAAATTCAGACTTAAATTGAAGAAAGTAGGGAAAACAACTAGACCATTCAGGTATGACCTAAATCAAATCCCTTATGACTACACAGTGGAAGTGAGAAATAGATTTAAAGGACTAGATCTGATAGACAGAGTACCTGATGAACTATGGATGGAGGTTTGTGACATTGTACAGGAGACAGGGATCAAGACCATCCCCACGGAAAAGAAATGCAAAAAAGCAAAATGGCTGTCTGAGGAGGGCTTACAAATAGCTGTGAAAAGAAAAGAAGAGAAAAGCAAAGGAGAAAAGGAAAGATATTCCCATTTGAATTCAGAGTTCCAGAGAATAGCAAGGAGAGATAAGAAAGCCTTCCTCAGTGATCAGTACAAAGAAATAGAGGAAAACAACAGAATGGGAAAAACTAGAGATGTCTTCAAGAAAATGAGAGATACCAAGGGAACATTTCATGCAAAAATTGGCTCAATAAAGGACAGAAATGGTATGGACCTAACAGAAGCAGAAGATATTAAGAAGAGGTGGCAAGAATACACAGAAGAACTGTACAAAAAAGATGTTCATGACCCAGATAATCATGATGGTATGATCACTCACCTAGAGTCAAACATCCTGGAATGTTAAGTCAGGTGAGCCTTAGGAAGCCTCACTATCAACAAAGCTAGTGGATGTGATGGAATTCCAGTTGAGCTATTTCAAATCCTGAAAGATGATGCTGTGAAAGTGCTGCACTCAATATGCCAGCAAATTTGGAAAACTCAGCAGTGGCCACAGGACTGGAAAAGGTCAGTTTTCATTCCAATCCCTAAGAAAGGCAATCCCAAAGAATGCTCAAACTACCGCACAATTTCACTCATCTCACATGCTAGTAAAGTAATGCTAAAAATTCTGCAAGCCAGGCTTCAACAGTATGTGAACCATGAACTTCCAGAAGTTCAAGTTGGATTTAGAAAAAGCAGAGGAACCAGAGATCAAATTGCCAACATCTGCTGGATCATCAGAAAAGCAAGAGAGTTCCAGAAAAACATGTATTCCTGCTTTATTGACTATGCCAAAGCCTCTGACTGTGTGGATCACAATAAACTGTGGAAAATTCTGAAAGAGATGGGAATACCAGACCACTTGACCTGCCTCTTGAGAAATCTGTATGCAGGTCAGGAAGCAACAGTTAGAACTGGACATGGACCAACAGACTGGATCCAAATAGGAAAAAGAGTACGTCAAGGCTGTATATTGTCACCCTGCTTATTTAACTTAAACGCAAAATACATCATGAGAAATGCTGGGCTGGATGAAGCACAGGCTGGAATCAAGATTGCCGGGAGAAGTATCAGTAACCTCAAATATTCATATGACACCACCCTTATGGCAGAAAGTGAAGAAGAACTAAAGAGCCTCTTGATGAAAGTGAAAGAGGAGAGTGAAAAAGTTGGCTTAAAGCTCAACATTCAGAAAACAAAGATTATGGCATCCGGTCCCATCACTTCATGGTAAATAGGGGAAACAGTGAGGAAACTGTGGAAACAGTGACAGACTTTATTTTGGGGGGCTCCAAAATCACTGCAGATGGTGACTGCAGCCATGAAATTAAAAGACGCTTGCTCCTTGGAAGAAAAGTTATGACCAACCTAGACAGCATATTAAAAAGCAAAGACATTACTTTGTCAACAAATGTCCATCTAGTCAAACCTATGGTTTTTCCAGTAGTCATGTATGGATGTGAGAGTTGGAATGTAAAGAAAGCTGAGTGCCAAAGAATTGATGCTTTTGAACTGTGGTGTTGGAGAAAATTCTTGAGAGTCCCTTGGACTGCAAGGAGATCCAACCAGTCCATCCTAAAGGAAATCAGTCCTGAATATTCATTGGAAGGAGTGATGCTAAAGCTGAAACTCCAATACTTTGTCTACCTGATTCGAAGAACTGACTCACTTGAAAAGACCCTGATGCTGGGAAAGATTGAAGGCAGGAGGAGAAGGGGACGACAGAGGATGAGATGGTTGGATAGCATCACCGACTCAGTGGACATGAGTTTGAGTAGACTCTGTGAGTTGGTGATGGACAGGGAGGCCTGGTGTGCTGCAGTCCATGGGGTTGGAAAGGGTTGGACACAACTGACTGAACTGAACAATGCCTGGTAACTGGTAGGTGGTCAATAAACATTTGATGGTTGGATGAATGGACTGATGGATGGAGACAGAAACAAACGGATGGATGGATGGATGACTGAATGGGGAGGCAGAGAAGGAAGTAAAGAAGAGATGAGATGCAGATCAGGAAGCAGGACTCTGTAAGATATAAAGGTCCATTAGATGGGTAGCCCTAGACATCTTAGTGATACCATGAAGCGCCTCAGAATGTTTTGAATAGAAATCTGTAAGGGAGAAGAGGCCATGGAAACAGGAGGCGGAGTTTACCTTCTCCATGGTTTTTTCTCTGCCTGGAAATAATATATGGAAAGCACCTATAAGATCACTTGGCATGCGTGGCATTAGATAAGTGTTTATTATTTCTAATACTATTATTCCAGCAGTTATGAGTCCCAAAGGAAGCAGCTGACTGTAGGCAAGTGACTGGTCATAGAACACTGAACAGCTCAGCCAACGAAAAAGCTGCCACGGATGCTTGAGACGCTGCAGTCCCACAGCCAAGGCTGGTTCCTGGGGGCTGGACCGTCCCTGGCGGGGCAGGCCCTTCCCCTGGGCACCATGGGGCCAGCTGCCCACAGGCACCGCCAGGCACTGCCGAGGTTCCTCAAACACGAGGAGAAGCTGCTGCCAGCTCCTGAAGTGTGAGAACAGGGGAAATCTTTCAGCTTTGACAGGTGCATTTCAAAGCCTGTTTCTAAAAATGGCTGTTAATAGGCTTTCCTTCACACCAACTCTCTCTACGCCGGCTTTATCAGGTGGCAACTGCATAGCTATTCACTGTCCAGTGGCCAGAGTGATTTCACCAGTCCAAAAAAAATATTAATAATTATGGGCTGGAAGAACCCCAAGATAAAAGAGATGACAAGGAAGGGTCTGACATGAGGGCTGAGCTTTCTGTCAAATGGTTGGTGGACTGCCTTCACGATCATGTTACTGCAGAGAAAAATAGAAATCCCAAGACAAAAGTGGACGTCAGGAGCACGTCCACTTATTCGAGATGGACACACAGGAGTGATATCAAGAGTTGGGACAGCAGATGTTTAGGTCTGAGACATATGCTGTTTAGCATGAATGCATCTCCTTTCTACAAGAGACTCAAAAACACTGTGCTTAAGTCAATGGAGGCTGTGTGTATGCTCAGTCACTCAGTTGTGTCTGACTCTTTGCGACCCCACGGACTGTAGCCCGCCAGGGTCCTCTGTTCATGGGATTTTCCAGGCAAGAGTACTGGAGTGGGTTGCCATTTCCTCCTTCAGGGGATCTTCCCAACCCTGGGGTCGAACCTGGGTCTCCTCCACTGCAGGCAGATTCTTTACCATCTGAGCCGCCAGAGGAGGCCAAGTACTCAGAAATTATCACTGTAGACTCTACCTCACCTGTTTCTTCCCAGACTCACTCCTCTCTTCTCACGTCTCTGCCAAAATCAGATGGACCCCACGCCCACGGAGAATGAGCTCGGATCTCCCAGTCTCCCCTCTCCTTCTGGACTGGCTGATCTAGAGGTCCAGGTCTAAACCCTATTAGGTCTGTGACTTCTTCTGAGGCCCACACGGACCTTCACACTATGCTAAAAGGAATGGAGCAAAATTTTCGTGGATCTGGGTCCACGAAGGATTAACTGGGCACTTATTACAGCACTCTGTTAAGTGGGGTCCTTTATTATCACCTCCATTCACAGATGTGGAAACTGAGGCTTAGAGAAATGAAGTGCCTTTCCCAAGACCACGCATATGGTGAATGGCTGAGCTGGAACTGGAACCTTGGGCTTTCTTGACTCTAAATCCCTAGACCATAGCCACTGGACTCTGCTGCCTGGTCACAGGCTGTTCCCTGGTGGTGGTGGGCAGCGGGAGGTCACACACGGTGGATTCTAACTAACTGCTGTCCTTCATCACCAGACTCCTTTAATCTGTTGCTAATTATAGCAGGTCTAAACCTTCGGTCTTTAAAGTAGCCTCAAAGATGAGAATATATAATCTGATCGTAAATGCGTTATTCTTTAGATGAAATGCAACTGGCGCAGCATCAGAGCAGAAAACTCTCTTGAAGAAATGGATTCCTGAAATTCATATGACCAAAATAAAAGATTTCTCTTGGTTTTCAAAATCCTCCAAGCCCCATGGAGGGATCTAGATACTGTCACCATCTTTTTAGTCATGTCCAGCTCTTTGTGACCCCATGGACTGTAGCCTGTCAGGCTCCTCTTTCCATGGAATTCTCCTGGCCAGGATACTGGAGTGGGTAGCCTTTCCCTTCTCCAGGGGATCTTCCCATCCTAGGGATCGATCCTGCATTTGCAGGTGGATTCTTTACCAGCTGAGCCACAGGGGAAGCCTTTTTAGAAGAGACAGCAAATGGGCTTGTGTATTATCAGTCTTGATCAGAGTGGTTTCTGATGTCTCCAGGAGGGAATGTGAAAGTGATTCGCATAACTAATTTTTATCGAGAGTATATTATGAAGAAGGCATCGTGCTGGCCACACAGTGCTGAAGACGGGGTCCTGGCTCTGAGGATAACATCCAGATGGAGGCAGACACATGCACTGTAAGTGTTTGCTGAGGCCCAATATAGAAGGACTTCCCTGGTGGCTCAGTGGTAAAGAACCCGCCTGCCAATGCCAGAGACATGGCTTCGATCCCTGGGTTGGGAAGATCTCCTGGAGCAGGAAATGGCAACCCACTCCAGCATTTTTCCCTGGAAAATTCCATTCACAGAGGAGCCTGGTGGTCTACAGTCCATGGGGTGGAAAAGAGTTGGACACGGCTGAGCATACACACACATATACACACACACACAATGTAGAAAACAGCCAGGACTGTATAAGCTAAACCTCAGAGGAACGTGCAGGGTGAACAAGTCACTTGCATGGGTCATTATCAAGGAAGGCAGCAAGGCCGAGGCAGCCCTTGCGAGCTGAGCTGAAGTATGTCAAATATTTGATAAATGAACCCAATGTGAATGGTGCTCCCAGGGGCTGAACAACACAAAAGTGAGGGAAAAAGCAAAATCAAAGGGCACGTCACAGTCCTGGAGATAAATCATTAACTCTACTTGTAGAATTAGAGGTTCCATAAAATGATTTCTTTCTCTGAAAATGGGGCCCCTCATAAAGTATGGGTCTACTGCTCGATTTCTGCACATTCAACCACAAAAGGTGGCTCTTTTCAGGGAGAAAGGCTTCTCTCACATGCTTTGATCTAGACAGCTTCTCCTCCACTATCTTCATCTGCCAACTCCTCCTCTTCACGGTGGCGATTCTGACAGTGCAGCCAGAGGAAGTGTTTGCTCCCCTCTCCCAAGCTCCCACAGCACTAGAACACATGCTTCTCATCACACCGAAATTCTGAACTGAAACTGTCTGCTTACAAACTGCTGCCTACCCCCACCCCTCTTACACATAAGCTCCCTGAAGGCAAGTGTGTTCGCCACTGAGGTTCCACTGCCTAAAATACAATAGGGACTCAGCAAGTCTTTAATGAATAAATTTAATAAATAAACAAATGAGTCTTGGGAGAATCACACAAATTTAGAGGGTGACAAGAAGGCATCCAGCGATCTTTAAAATTCCCTCCGAGATTCTGATTCTGACAGAGCCAGTAGGAATGAGCACAGCCCATCAGAGGGCCTCGGCAGGGAGTGCCTTGCCAGACCGCCTGGTAGAGTCAGTTCTATGGTTTTCCCAGTAGCCATGTATGCATGTGAGAGCTGGACCATAAAGAGGGCTGAGTGCCGAAGAGTTGATGCTTTTGAATTGTGGTGCTGGAGAAGACTCCTGAGTCTCCTTGGACAGCAAGATCAAAAGAGTCAATCCTAAAGGAAATCAACCCTGAATATTCATTGGAAGGACTGATGCTGAAGCTGAAGCTCCAATGCTCTGGCCACCTGACACGAAGAGCTGACTCACTGGAAAAGACCCTGATGCTAGGAAAGACTGAAGGCAAAAGGAGAAGGGCGGGGCATAGAATGATGGTCAGATAGCATCACTGACTCAATGGACATGAATTTGAGCAGACTCCAGGAGACAGTGAAGGACGGAGGAGCCTGGTAGGCTGCTGTCCATGGGGTCACAAAGAGTCAGACGCAACTTAGCGACTAAATAACAACAACAAAATTAAATGACTCAATATAACCCCTGGCACGCTGTATATCAAAAAAAATCCTAGCTCTTCTCATTATGACTTGAGTGCCTTCCACAAGGCATTCTACTATTGAAAGAAATTCAGTATAATATGAATCTATGTTGAATCTTCAACACTCCCTTCAGAAGCCAGAGAAAGAAGGGGTGGGAACCATCTACTGTGAATGAAGACCAGCGCCACTGAAGTCGTGAGGGAACTCGGCAGCCTTTGTCTCATGGAAAAGTCACTGCACAGCTCAACAAAACAGAGGATGCCGCCTTGTGGGATGCTGGCTCCTCCTACTGTTTTCTGAAAGACCAAGGCAAACTAAAGGATCCAGTAGGGTCTGCTTCTTCCAGAGCTCCACACCACAGGGGAGTGTGTTCCAGGACCATTATGCTATGGGCTTTGTAGACCACTCCCAAACAATGATACAGAATCCAGACAAAACGCTTAAAAAAAATAATAATATTCTCAAGTTGCTAATCATTCAACTCTATCCCCTACGGTCCCTCTGGCTTTCAATATCACTTTTAAAAGCAACTGCAGCTTTGATTTTCTCTTATTCAGCTTCCTCAAAGGCTGATGATCTTTCCACCAAAACTCCCTCTCCTCAAATGACTGAGTACATTTTACTTTCTACTGTGTCCTTTTGGTAGGAACTCTGTTTTCACCAGGCTGCCAGGCAACCGTCTGGGTACAGAATGAATGCGTGCTTTTAACCGCTGACCCTGGCACCCCCAATCATAGGCTATCCCTCAGATTTTCATCACACAATCATAGAGCAACTTTTGTGCTCTGCATCAGAGAGGCAGTGGGCCACCACCCCAAAGGATTTCCCAATGTACTTTCTACACATCAAAGTGAAGGTCTGGAAGCTGACTATAACCACATCTTTGCAAACAAAAGTGCTGCATACCAGTGACCCCTTGCAATAGCCACAAGAATCAAAAGGCCCCTCCACAGTCTCTCACTATAAGACTGGCATTTGGAAAGAAGAGAATAGATGATGAAAGAAATCTTTGGTAGAAATGACACCAATGCAAACTAAAATAAAGTCATAATCCCCAGAGTCTCCAAAGGCCCAAGTGGATCAAGAGACACTAGAAACAGAGGTTGGAAATGAACCCTGAAAAAGTGTCCACGGAAACTCTATATAGAGAGTTCAGATTTAGATGGACTTTGACACCATTTGGTCGGAGTCTGAGCCAGACAACATGTATTTCTGTGTGGGCTCTGCCCCCAGCGCCGCTGCTTATAGACTGTAGCTACTGTTGTTTACAACTGCTTTTAGAACATGTGGCAGGTTCCTATGTTAACATTTTATTACATGAATCTAAACATATTGCCTCTAGAAGATAACTGATTATACACGCAAGCAAACCTTGAAATAGGACCATCTGGGAGGGATTTCTGGGCTTCCCTGGTGGCTCAGACGGTAGAGAATCTGCCTGCAGTGTGGGAGACCCAGGTTTGATCCCTGGCTTGGAAAGATCCTCTTGAGAAAGGAATGGCAACCCACTCCAGTACTCTTGCCTGGAGAATTCCATGGACAGAGGGGCCTGACAGGCTTCAGTCCCTGGGGTTGCAAAGAGTCAGACACGACTGAGTGACTAACACACACAGACACAGATTTCTATAGGATTAAAATGCCACCCTTGTGTTACAGATAGGTCAACTTCCAAAAGTTGGTCCAAATGTTATTTACATGGCTCTAGAAACTCAATTTCCAACAGAAACTGTAGCCTAAAATTGAAAAGACAATGGGCCACTAAAGAAAATTATATAAAGAAGAAATAATCTCCCATAATTCCATTGCCCTAACATTATCACTTTTACAAATTTAGTTCCAAGTCTTTTTACAGAGCTACATCTTTTTACAGTAATGCACCTGGGTATAGATTCCACTTACTATTTTGCATTTTTAATTAACCATTCATAAACATAAGTCAACACTTCTGAAATCTTCATAATGATCAAATGCTAATCTAACACATAATATACTATCTTTGGAGGACAATTCAACTATTTATAATAGCACATTTATAAGAAAAGACTTTCTGAGCATTAGATTTGTTTTTCCAGGAGTAGCAAACCTTCTCCCTGAGCTTCTGGCATCCCATCCCACACTTCCTTGGTTCCCTGACCCCTGAGGTACACAGCAGTTCCTGGTATGATGTCTTAGTCCATCCGGGATGCTGCAACAAAACACCATAAACAAAGTGGCTTCGCTGTTGCTGTTCAGTCGCTAAGTCATGTCCGACTCTTTCCACGCCAGGCTTCTCTGTCCATCACCATCTCCCAGAGCTTGCTCAAACTCATGTCCATTGAGTCAGTGATGCCATCCAACCATCTCATCCTCTGTCACCCCCTTCTCCTCCTGCCCTCAATCTTTCCCAGCATCAGGCCTTTTCCAGTGAGTCAGCTCTTCGCATCAGGTGGCCAAAGTACTAGAACTTCAGCATCAGTGGGGCCCCAGGGCAGCCAACAGCAGTGGTGAGGCTGGGGTGCCCTCCACTCCTGGGTGTCCTCCAACATCAGCTCCAGCCTTCCCCATATCCCCTGCCCAGCCACTCCAGCAGGGCCTTTGTCTCAACCCCTAGCCTCATGCTGACTGATACCCAATGGCTGGTGAAGGTTTAAACACTTAATGAGGACCAGCAGTGGGACAGCCAGGCATGTCATCCAGCTATGCTGAGTGGCTGAAGGGCATGTCCCTGCTGATTAGGGCCTGACAAAACCTGGTCCACTGGAGATGGGAATGGCAAACCGCTTCAGGATTCTTGCCTTGAGAACTCCATGAACAGTATGAAAATGGTGCCTTACACAACAGAAATTTACTTCTCACAGCAAAGACCAAGTTTAAGACCAAGGTGTAGCTGAGTCAGTTCCTGCTGAGGACCATCCTCCTGGCTTGCAGATGGCCATTTTCTTGCCTTATTGTCACATGGCAGAAAGGGAGCAGGGGTTCCCTTCTGTTTTTTTTTTTATAAAAGCACTAATCCCATCATGAGGGCTCCACTCTTGTGATCTAATTACCTCCCAAAGGCCCGACCATCAAACACCATCACATTTAGTGGTAAGGCTTCAACCTGTGGATGGGAGGGGCGGGGGTCCATAATGTGGTAAGGCTTGTCTTCAGCAGGGAGGCTGCAGCATGGGGGGCTCAGAGAAGTTCAGAGCAGAGACAGGGCCTTCCAGGGTGGGAGCTCTAGGAAGCTGGAGATGCTGACTGAAGCTGGGTTTTCCTATCTCTGGTCTACTCCCTCCACATCCTATGGAGGAAAAGTAGATCATGTTAAGGGGACCAAGAAAGTTGAAAGGACTGTTTACAGCTTCCCATGGGGTGGTCTGAGTAGGTCTCATTGAGAAAGTGAGAAGCCTTGAAGAAGGTGAGGGAGTTAACCACGTGGCTATGCAGGGGCTGTGTGTTCTAGAAGAGGAAGAGCCAGGGCAAAGAGCCCAAGTAGGAGCATGCTTGGAGTATCTGAGGCCTGCTTGATTTGGGCAGTGAGACTGAAATGTAGGAAAAGAGGTCAGAGAGGGTCAAATCATGCAGGACATGGTAAGAACTTTGACTCTGCAGAGTTTTGAGCAGAGGAGTGATGTGATCAAACTTTGTTTTAAAAGGATCACACTGGCTGTTGTGGGGAAGATAAACAAGAGAAACGGAATAATACCAGCTAGGGTATCCTCAGATACGCAGATGACACCACCCTTATGGGAGAAAGCGAAGAAGAACTAAAGAGCCTCTTGATGAAAGTGAAAGGGGAGAGTGAAAACGTTGGTTTAAAACTCAACATTCAGAAAACTAAGATCATGGCATCCGGTCCCATCATTTCATGGCAAATAGATGGGGAAACAATGGAAACCATGAGAGACTTTAGTTTTGGGGGCTCCAAAATCACTGCAGATGGTGACTGCAGCCATGAAATTAAGACGCTTGCTCCTTGGAAGAAAAGCTATAACCAATCTAGACAGCATGTTAAAAAGCAGAGACATTACCTTACCAAATGCTATGGTTTTTCCAGTAGTCACTTATGGATGTGAGAGTTGGACTATAAAGAAAGCTGAGCACCAAAGAATTGATGCTTTTGAACTGTGGTGTTGGAGAAGACTCTTGAGAGTCCCTTGGACTGCAAGGAGATCCAACCAGTCCATCCTAAAGGAAATCAGTCCTGAATATTCATTGGAAGGATTGATGCTGAAGCTTAAACTCCAATACTTTGGCTACCTCATGCGAAGAGTTGACTCATTGGAAAAGACCCTGATGCTGGGAAAGATTGAAAGCAGGAGAAGGGGATGACAGAGGATGAGATGGTTGGCTGGCATCACCAATGAGATGGACATGAGTTTGAGTAGGCTCCAGGAGCTGGTGATGGACAGGGAGGCCTGGTGTGCTGCAGTCAACGGGGTCACAAAGAGTCAGACACGCCTGAGCAACTGAGCTGATTGAACTGAACCATCTAGGGGGCTCTGTAATCATCCAGCTGAGAAATGGCAGTGCCTTAGTTCAGTGGGAGACCTGTGGTGTGAGCAGAGGCCGGATTCCACATGTGGTCTGGAGACAAGAGGAGCAGGGCTACCCGGTGAATTGGACACGGGGCCTGAAAGAGAGTGGCCAAGGATGTGTGCAAGGTTTTAGCCTCTCAAAGCATGGTTAACAGACACAGAGGAGGAGATTGAAAGGAGCAGGACTAGAAGTTGGAGACCCATGAGAAGGCTTCTGCCTAATCTAGACACAAGATGATGAAGGTATGAACAAGGCTGCTGGTAGAGGAGATGTAGAGAAACTGATGGATTTTAAAGGGTGGGATAAAACTGTCAGTAAATCAAGTTAAAATCTCAGATAAGCATTTTGTAGCCCTTTCCCTAATATCCACTCATTCTTTCCTTAGTGGTGTAGAATTTCTAGCAGGATATATGGGTGCCCAGCTAAAGACTGTGTTTCCCTGGTTCCCCTGCAGCTATGACCAACTCTGGCCAATTGGATGTGAATGAAAGTGATATTTGCAACATCCAAATTCTGCTAATTCCCTTGCACATTTGCTTCTGTATAGAATGAATGACAGAGACGAGAGCAACCATCCCGGACCATGAAATGGAAGATGCACACTGAGGACAGCAGAGCAACAAAATCAAGCTGTGTATCAACCTGCTCACTGCCCACCCAGACTTGTTTATGAGCGAAAGAGGCTTTTATCTTGTTTAAGCCTCTGAGTCAGGGGATTGCTTTGTAAAAGTTGCCTAACTTTTAGCCTAATGAATGTAAGTTCTTTTAGTTGTTTCAAGCACAAAGCCCTAACACCAAATGTTATCAATCCCAGGAAGCCAGGACAGTATTTGACAGGGAAGGATTTCATTCCAACCCGCCTCTGCTCGTTTGTTCTTAAAATATCTGAACAGGACTTGAGCTTCAATGCTCTGAGTCACTGCACAGGAGGTGCATGTCCAGAACAAACTGCTGCTCATGGAACTGATGTTTACTTAATAATGCATTGCTTTTTTTTTAATAGTTATGCATTTCTTTTCATGCATAACTAGCACATCAACATGTGACTGTGTGGATATATTGCTTAGTTAGCATAAGACTAAATTGGTAAGCGAGTAAAAAGAAAAAGGATGTTGAGTTAAAGAAAATATTAAGGAAGTGAGAGAACAGGAGGTCCTCATATTTATCAAAGAAGCCCAACCCAACATCACATCAGAAGCAGAGGTCTCAAGAAGACATATTATGTCATCCGCCTTTGGAACAGAAAACAGCATCTCCAAGAAACCTCAAATTCTCCCAATCATCACCTCCTGATTGATCAATGAGGCAAGTGTGTGATGACAGACTCCCCCCCAACCCAAAGGAGGCAAGATCAAGTTCTAAACTGGCAGGGAACAAAAACATCCTTCATTCACAGGCACAGCCTAGCTGTGTCAGAGGCAGCAAGGCTGCGGGGCTCACTCGCCACGTGAACAGGATGGAGGTGATTCCACCTATGAAGATAGCCTATAAATGGGCTTGATCATTTCAGGAGTCTAAGAAGTCACCACTGCATGCAGCAGGGATGGAGCTGAAACCTGTGCGCCCAGCACCGCAGCACAGCCCCCCAGGGCTTCCACACCCACCAGTCTAAATGCATGTAGTCCACGTAGAAAGGCGGTCCCCATGCCCTGCAGTTTGGAGGGCCCACTGCATGAAGTGCACTGGTCCATTATCAGTGACTGGACCAAGCACCCTTCATTCATTCTTTCATTCATTCATCAAGCTCAAGAGATCAAAAAAAAAAAAAAAAAGCAGAGAATCAACAGTTGACCCCCCTTCCCACCACGGCTATGGAGCATTCCATTAGACGGGTGTACTGTAAATTGCTTAGCCATTCACTGGTTTAATGCACATCTGGGTTGTTTCCAGACTTGGGCTATCGTTCATAAAGCTATTATAAGCAAACACAAAGAAAAAAACTGCAGAGAAGCAGGTGAAGGTTCAGTGGAAGCATATGATAAAAATCATTGTTGACACGTGGGTCAAAGGAGGTGGTTGACCCAGCCTGGGAAATATCACACCCCTGCAGTGAAATGTGCTGAAGTCTGGGAAGATCAAAATCAAGTAGGTGGATTTCCTCCCAACGGGCTGCTTGTAAACATGTCTCCAGGCAACGAGAGCACTGGGCTAACGGTAAAGCAGTAACATTAAGGCTCATAAAGCTGAGAGGAAAGGGGTTAGGGCTCGACTGAGATCGTCCAAAGAGCAAATATTTATTGAGCACGTCAAGTCAGATGTAGAGTATCATGTGACAAGACAGTGTCTGTCCTCAAGGTGCTCGGGGTCTAGGGTGGAAGTCACACCACCAGCCATGACGCTCAGCATCAAAAGGAAACACAAGGGGTGAGAAGACAAATGGGTGGGGGCTCGAGTCTAGGGTGGGGCGTGGGAACAGCAGAGCCCTTCCCAAGAGGCCGGAGGTAAGCTGAGGCAGCGATGCTGCGGGGGCTCACTTGCCACATGAACAGGATGGAGGTGACTCCCCCTATGAAGACAGCCTATAAAATGGGCTTGATCATTTCCCGTTTCATGTAGGGAAAAGGTTGCTGATATTCTGTAATGTGTAACCAAAGAGTCACTCTGTTGCCACAATCATCTACATGGATAGCAGGAGAAGTCATTATGTAAATTTCAGAAGAAAGGCACAATATTGTTGTTTTAAAAAAAGAAATAGAAATTGGAGTATTGGTGAATCATTCAGAAGATCTAGACCCCTGTAGGGAACTCAGAATCATCTAGTTTCAATTGCTATCATCGTGAATATGTCTAAGTCGGTCAGAACTGATGTGAATGAGAACTGTCATTGTGATTCAGCAGACTGAAAATCAGAATGTGGGCTGCTTCTGCCCACCTCTGCAACCACTGACAATCTCTGTGGCTTTCTTTCAAGCGAGAAATCGCTTGACTTTCTCACCCTGTCTCTTCACCTGAAAATAAGAGGCTGGATGAAAACAACAGTTTTTATAACGGTTGTCATTTTAAAATGACAGTCCACAGCGAAAGTTGGCATTTCACATGGTGACTTGGTATAATACTTATGTTTATTAAATTTTAATACATTTACTATTTCTTAATTGTATTGTAACCCATTTCTTTGAAATTAAAAAAAAAAAAAAAGCTGGTTAGATCCACAAGATAATTCCATGTTTCATAGGTTGTGACTGGAAGTTTGAACAATTTCAGGCTAGGTCATATCTAAGGGAACCTCCCACCCTGATTCTGGGACTTGTCAAAATGATCACCTAATATTTAGTGCCTCACAGTTTTCCAAAGTGATTTCACAGGACTCTCCCAGGATCCTCACAGCAGTGGTGTGACATCGGCAGAGGGGCTAATGAGAGGCATCACAGATCAGAGGGCGAGATTACAACATTGCTGGGGCCAGACCCTGTGACTGCACAATGGCAGTGATGCCCGCCCTGTTTAGTAGCTCTTCTCTAGGAGAATTCCATCTCCTGATGACCCTCTGCCCTCAAGCTTCAGCTTAAATGCCTCGCCCACAAAAGCAGGAGGCAAAACCAGTGCACATGTTCCAAGAATGTAATGTTAATCTTCATGGTTACGCCCTCGTTACAGCCTTCAGGGACTGCCCAGTGCCAGCCACAAGCGCAGGAAGCTTGGTCCCTGCCCTGGAGGAGCTCCGAGTCTAGCAGAAAAGAAATCCACCGCAGGGCCACCCACTATGGATGTCTCCCTTTCGAAGCCACCCTTCCCCTGTTTTCTTAGTGATAACCTCAGTGGTTCTGTTGAACTCAGCAAGTCTCCCCATCTGGCTGATGGAAAGTGCCAAGCTTTCAAGCCTTCCCTGGAGACTGCCTGAGCGCTGGACGTCAGCAGGACAGCGAGAAGGTCGCTCCCCAGGAGGAAATGCGGGGCAGTGCCCAGGCAGGGTTGCTTCCGCCACTGTCTCCCTTCCCTCCCCAAGGCAAGTGGGGGAGGCCACAGGCTCTCTCAGCATCACCCTAGACACTCTTCTCAGCCCAGACTAGCATCAGCTGACTTCAAGGATATACAAAAACTCTTTTAACATCATGAAAAGGTCAGGTCCCTAGATTTATGGATAATGTCCCATTTATCCTACTTAGGAGGAAAAAAAAATTTACATCAGGGACAAAGGACAAGGGCAAGAATGCCTTCAGGAAACCATAAACCTAAAGGCTAAAAAAAGACATTCAAGTCCTTCTTTCATTTTTTTTTTAAACTATTCATAAAAATTAAGTGCTAATTCGAATACACTAGTCCTTCCAAAGCTATTATTGTTAAAACAACTGGAGTCAGTAGTGGGAATTTATTATCTTGCTTTCCAGCATCTACCCTTTCTCCCTCGGATGACAATACACAGATTTACTTGGGGTGGGGTTGGGTGTTATTCTAAACCAGCTGGTATGGGTACCCCTAACCTAAACTCCATCTTTAAATTCAGGGGTGAATGCTGACTGACTTAAGTCATAGTAATAGGTTTGAGAGTAGAAGGAAGTCCAATTAGAGTCCATGGGACAGAAAGACTCCGTTCCTGAGCCTTCAGAGAAAGTGTCCTTTCTCGTCTACAGGAGCTACCAGAAGCCAGTGCCTTTCCATCTCTGGATGGTGTGATGTGAGAACAGGAGATGGGGGCCTGTGGCAGCAATGGGGTGAGAGACTCTCCGGGATGGAATCTGAAGATGCAGCTGACAAGCAAGAGCCAAGAGCCAGGCAGGCAGCCGGAGAACCTGCATCTGTAAGGATGCGGTCTGGACTGCTGAGTCAAACTTGCCTGCAGTGCTTTCTTCCTCTGGACCTTTCGTTACAGAGGGTTTATTCGCTAGGCTAGTTTGAGCTTCCTAACACCTGCCAAGAAAGTAAGCCATAATTCATAAAACACCTTACCTATCCCAAAGTAGTAATACGCAAAGGATTTAGGGTTTCTTGGAGGGGGGTAGCAGGGATCATGGTGTGATGTGATGGGTGGAGGTTGAGAGTGAAATTTTCTTTCTTAGCTTCTTCTATTAATTCTGCAGGAAACAACACTTAGCATCTAGATAATTGTTCCTATTTCTCAAAAACACCTTTTCCACAACTATTTCCTCACTTGAATTTCACAATCCTGATTCAAGGAACTTATAAAGAATTTTATCTTGCAGTAACTGCTTCTTTACCAAGCACTTTATATACTGTCAAAATCAAATTCAGTAATTCATCTCATTGTCACAATAGCTGAATGTGGTAGGGATGGTGGGTCTATCATAACATCTACTTTAAGCAGGAGAAAGTTGAACCTCAGAGAAATCAAATGAGAGGCCTAAGTTAATATGAGGCATTTTGGGTGACAGGCCTTAAACCCAGGTCTCTCGATTTTAACATCAATGATACTAAACTCCACTCCCAGAAACAAATGTGTGTGCCTTAAGCACTGTGTCAGCAGTGGGCTGAATTTGACCCAAGCGCCGGAGATCCAGACCCAGATTTCAGTGGCAGAGTCAGAGCTAACTAGCTGGTGACCTTGGTCAAGTTTCTTTTGCCTTGTTTTCTCATTTGTAAAGGGAGGGGTTTGAATTAGGTTCTCTGAGGCCTTTCCAAGGTCTGAATGTTCCATAATTCTAGACTTTCCTGTCCTGGCTCAAATTAAAAATCTTTTTCTCAGAGTAATTATAACCTTAGCTGATATTTGTTCTCATTGGGTGTCAGGGACTGTGCTAAGAACATTATCTCTGTTTTCTCTTTAATCTCACAACACTCCCAACCCAACTGTATCGCTTTTACAGATAAGGAAACTTGGACGGCCAGAGGTTCAATGAACTGCCCCAAATCAACAGAATCAGCAAGCATCAAGGCAAGATCTGACTCCAAATCCGAATGGCTATGAGGATCTCAACCTAGTCTATATTTGTTCGTGAAGAAATCAGGCTCCCGCATTATTGGTGACCTCTTTCCAAGCAGAAGTGGGGCGCTAAAAAGCCAAACCGAGTTACACCAAGCTTCCCCTGGAAGGGCGTCTGGGAGGATCCTCCCGGGGCCCCGGGGGCGGGGCGCCCATCCCGCCAGCCCTGGGAGAGCGGCGTGGGCCCTCCTACCCTCCCGGCCGGTTACCTTGTTGAGATGCGGGTTCCTGGTGACATCGTACCCCCGCTTCTTCAGCGGCACAGGGCGCGCCGGGCGGGCCTTGGAGTGGCAGCCTCGGGCGGGCGCGGGGGGCGCCCAGCTCCGGACAGCGCCGCAGGCCCGGCCGGGCCGGAGAGTCAGCCGCGCGCCGGTGCCCAGCGCGGCGCCCATGGTCCTGGCGCAGACCTGGCACGGGGAGACAGCAAGGTCAGGGGGGCCTTCGGGCCGGCCAGGACCCGCGCGCGCCGGGGACGCGTGCGCGGGGAGAGGGCGGGGGTCCCGCAGGGGCTCAGGCGCCCCCCTCCCCCGCGGCCACCCGCGCGGCTCTCGAGGCTCGGCGGCGGGGCTCAGGCCTGGGCGAGCCGGGGCGAAGCGAAAGCAAGCTCAGGAAGCAGATCCGGTGCGGGCGGCAGCCCGCGCCTCGCCCGCCTCCATCCCCGCAGAGAAGCAGCGGCAACTGCGCGGCGAGGAGGGTCCTCAAACCTCCGAGTCCGCTCGATGGCGCGCCTCGGTCCACCCCGCTTCTCCAGCCCACCTGTGCTGCGCCGGGAGCCGCTGGCTACGCGGCCCCGCTGCGGGGCAGGCGGGGCGAGACGCTGCGGGGCCGTTATTCCCCTCTCGCCAATGGCTGGACCGCGTCGGCGGCCGCGAGAGCGCAGAAGCGGGTGCGCCCTGGAAGGCGAGTCCCCAAACCTCTGCGCGCCGTGCGGGGCTTCCCCGCGGGCGCCGCGCAGCCGCGTGCGCGTGCCTCCGCGCTGATTATAAAGGAAGCTCGGGATGCTCTCCGAGCCTCCCTCTCTTGAGAAAGCGAACGCACAAAGCGGGCTCAGCGTTTAGGGATCAGTGGACCTTCTTACAGCCCCGGCATTTGGGGGAGAAGGCCCTTGGCTTCCGCACAAGGAGTTAAAACCCTCAGGCACCCAGCTCGGCGTTGCCTTGGGCTGCCAAGTACATAGCCCTTAGCCTCACGTGGCTCTATACCTTTAAACAAGCTACTTTAAATGGAGTAATATTTAAAGTCTAGTTCCTTAGGTGCAATAGCCAAGTGTCACAAGCCCAAAAGCCACCTGTCCAGTAGCTTTGGGCCTGACAGAGGAGCCTGGCATGCTACAGTCCGTGGGGTCGCAGAGTCGGACACGACTGGGGGACTCAGCACAGTACGGATAACGGAACGTTTCCATCTTTGCAGAAAGTTCGAGCGGACAGTGCTAATACAGGGTCACCAGATACTAAGACATGACTTGTTGGGGCCAGATAAGAACCTTGGGGGTCTATCTCAATACTGAATTAATGGTAGATGTTTTCCACAGAGTAACCAGGAAATCCCTTTTCAACACGAACTTTTCAGTGGGTGTGAAGTAAAACCCAGACTCTCTTTGGTGCTCACGTGTTATCCCGTAGTTATCCTGGCTGCTGCGACTTCCTCATTCTACTCCTGTCTCCCTTTCACTGAGCTCCAGCCACACAGACTCCTCCCTGTGTTTCCGCCCGGGCCAGCTCCCTCACACCTCAGGGCCTTTGCACTTGCTAAGAGCTTGGAATGTTCCTGCTCTCAAGTCTCCACTAAATTTTCAACTGGAACACCTTTCCTCCACTCCATCCAGTGTCAGCCTCCCCTAGGTCGTGAAGGAATTTTTCCTTTCTTAAAACAACACAGCCAGTAATTAGCTTGTTTTTCTAATTGTTTATTGTCTGTCTTCCCTTAGAATGTAAGCTTCATGGGGAAAGGCTCTTTGCTGTAAACCCCTGTATCCTCACTTCTAGCTCAGTGCCTGGTACATTTGTTGTTGTTGTTTAGTCACTAAGTCATGTCCAACTCTTGGACCTGCCAGGCTCCTCTGTCCATGGGATTCTCCATGCAAGAATACTGGAGTGGGTTGTCATTTCCTTCTCCAGGGAATCTTCCCAACCCAGGGACGGAACCTGTGTCTCCTGCTTGGCAGGCAGAAGATGCCTGGTAAGCCTGGGAAGATGCCTGGTACATAGTTGCATAATAAATAGCTGTTGGGTGAAGGAACAGAAGTGATAGTCACTTTCCTGGACTGTGCACCCTCAGACTGAGGGACAGGTGGCGTGGTCCTCTACACTCCCCTTCAAACCTTCCGTGTAAGCAGCCTTTAGAATGTGCGCTCTGGCTCTGTTTTGAGTACCAAATAGATATTTTAGGACTCTGGGCTGCCCTTGCCTGGATTCAGGATTCCCTTCTCTCCCTGAGAAACAACCATCACCCCCTTCATTCTCTCCCCTTTTCAGTCCAGTCTCCTATTTGCAGTTCAGTAATCTATATCGGGAGTTGGTGATGGACAGGGAAGCCTGGCGTGCTGCGGTCCATGGGGTCACAAAGAGTTGGACACAACTGAATCTATATAAAAATGGTACTTTCCAAATCAGAACTGAAATCACCTGGTAGGGGGATGGGGTGAGGGGCAAGATACAGATTTACAGATCTCCAACCACAGAAATTCCAATTCAGTAGGGTTTAAATGCCTGTAGTCCCAGGGACGGTGGAGCCTGGTGGGCTGCCATCTGTGGGGTCTCACAGAGTCGGACACAACTGAATCGACTTAGCAGCAGCAGTCTGGTTTACTCTTGGACTGAACATTTACATAAACACATAAATTATCCTTATTTTCCCCCCTTAAACCCGTTTTAGTCAGACTTTTGGTTACTTGCAACCCAGAGTATTTATAACTGATACTTTCCTGTCAACACTGTTTTTATATTTGCTAATCTTTGCAAACATCTTGAGAGAGACAGAGAGACAGAGACAGAGAGAGTTTCCATCTTTGGTACCTGACACACAGCAAGTCATCCAAAACTTTTGAATGAGTCTAACTTTCCTCAATACAGTGATCATTTTCTCACCTGGAGGACATTGCATAGGTAACCTCAGTCATTTGAAACTTAACTAGAAACCAGGATGTAGACAAGTGTTCCCAAATAAGCCAGTGTAATTCTTATGACATCTGTTCATAAGAGCACATGCAGCTTCTGTCTAAGATTCTCTCACATGTGCTATGTTCTCTTAACCCAGATGTAAATCTAACAATATTGCTTTTCTATCATGGGTGTTGATCTTTGGCCAAGTTAAAAAAAAAAAAAAAAGGTGCTAAAGGCAGGTTCACTAGGTGGAGCCGCAGAAAGTAGTGACGAACAGGCTGCCCTGTTCCTCAGACCCAGGTTCTTTCTCTAGGGTGCTGTCCATCTTTCTGCAGAAGCATGAATGTGAAAAGGGGGAAGAGGAAGTTGGGAGCACTGCTTTAGGGCAACGATGTGGATATGGCTTACATGACATCTACTCCCGTTCTGCAGGTGAAATGGAAGTCACGCAGTCATATCAGCTACCAGGAAGCCTGGGAATACTGTCTCTAGCAGGAAAGGCATGAACACCCTCTGCTAAAGCTCAGTGGGGGCGTCTACTACTAAAAGAAGGATGGGAGAATGAGTCCTGGGAACTAGTGACTACTGCTAGTCTGGATATAATACTCATTTTATAGGAAAGTGCTTGCAATGGAGTGGATGCTCAGAAACTGCTCACAATTATTACTGGCAGGTGTGGCTTCCCTCTCTGGTTTCCTGGCGTCTTGCTTACTTTTAGAGCTGAACGTAGGATTACAGGGACCAGATTCAGAGCTATGGGCATGTTTCAGAACTTTTTCAGCTCCATACTACTCTGACTTCCTTAGCAAACCAGCCCTGTGGTCCCTGTGGTCTGATTCTGCACTAGATAGAACTAGTGAGTCTCTATAAAATTTGTCTCAGTCTCTTTGCCTTCACATCCCATGTACTGTCTCCTGTCAGAAGTTGTGGTTGTGATGCCATCCCTGGGGTGGAAGGAAAGGAGCCCCATTCCCATCCTCCCCAGCCAAGGCTCCCATATTCCCAGTGCATTTAGGACCTGTACTATTTCATTCTGATCGCAGAGTTTGCACATCTATCTGTTTCTCTACAGTACTATATTGAGTTCCTTTAGGAGTGGAACCACCATTTGTGATTCTTTGCATCTCCAGTACCTAGGACAGTACCTAACACCAAGAACACAGTTCAGTCTGATGAATTAAATAAAACATATATGAATCAAATTTGTGCATATCCTTCTAAGAACTGGACTTGTTAAAAACAAATTCGGTGCGTTGGTAAAAGGGTGTCAAAGCAGCTTAGGGTTTTAGTTCAGTTGACTGTCTCAAAGCAAGATGACTTGTCTTTTGTAAACAGATTTTAATGACCCTACCTATGGATTTTTTTAAAAAATGAAGGTGCATTAAAATTCATTATTTTTCAGCTAATCCCATTGCTTCACAAATATATAATATTCTATGCAACATTCTACAAATGTTGTGAACTCTTTAACTCACATTGCTGCCAGGAGTATTTAGAGATACCCCAACTCTGTTGTTTACATAAGAAGGGGATGGTGATGAATGTTTATTTCCCCCTTGTCCTCATCCTCACCACTCCGCCTACATGCCCTGCACTCGGGGTCTTTGCTCAGGCAGCTTCTTCTGCTCCCAGCACCTGCCTGTTAAAGCCTTGTTCTTCAGCTTCGCTCAAACACCACATTCTCTGGCAAGTCTTCTCAGATTCCTCTACCTGCAGCAGTTTGCCTCTCATCCACATGCTCCCCAAATCCCTCTCCTCTTGCACTTTTACAGTCCGTTTCTCTTAAAGTGATTCACTTAGGTGCTCTCCCTCTCTGAGCCTCAAAGGAAGCTCATACCAAAGCTGTAAGAGCAACAGCCTTGCATTGAGACAGTCCAGACTTCACCAGGGATGAGCTTGTGCGGCCTTGGGCATTTTATGTGACCTCTTTGAGTGCATGCTAAGTTGCTTCTTCACCAGCTGAGCCACAGGGAAGCCCCTTGTGGCTCAGATGGTAAAGAATCCTCCTGCAATGTGGGAGACTTGGGTTCAATCCCTGGGTTGGAAAGATCCCCTGGAGAAGGGAAAGGCCACCCACTGCAGTATTCTGGCCTGGAGAATTCCGTGGACTGTGTAGTCCATGGGATCACAAAGAGTCGGACACGACTGAGCCACTTTCACTTTCTTAAGTTGCTTCAGTTGTGTCCAACTCTTTGCAACTCTAAGGACCATAGCCTGCCAGGCTCCTCCAGCCAAGGGATTCTCCAGGCCAGCATTCTGGAGTGGGTGGCCATGCCCTCTTCCCGATGTGATCTCTTTAAGCCCCATCATTTTCCTGGATAAACTAGGATTCTAATATTACTTCCCACATTGGTTTTTGGTGGAGTGATCTTTACTTTTTATTTTGCTTTTTTTTTGTATTTTCAAATTAATTTTTATTGGAGTATAGTTGCTTTATAATGTGTTATTTTCTTCTATATAGCAAAGTAAATCAACTATATGTATATATACATATATCCCCTCTTTTGGGGATTTCCTTCTGCTTTATGTCAACACAGAGCATTGCATAGAGTTCCCATGCTATACAGTACATTCTTATTAGTTATCTATTATCACTTGCCAGGCACTGTTCTAGGGGTTTACAAACATTAACTCACTTATTAGTTAATAGTTAATGACATGAGAGATACTCTTCCTGTGTCTCTATGCACACTGACTGTCTATTGGACGATCTCCCTCAGCCCCAGATCTATCTTTCTACACTCTGGTTTATGGCTGGAGGTGGTACTCCGCAAACCAGTTCTCCGGGGGCAGCGAAAGGGGAAGTGTGAAAGTGTTAGTCGCTCAGTCGCCTCCGACTCTTTGCGACTCCGTGGACTGTAGCCCACCAGGCTCCTCTGACCGTGGGATTTTCCAGGCAAGAACACTGGAGTGGGTGGCCGTTCCCTTCTCCAGGGGATCTTAGGTTTCCTGTTAATTTCTGTCAATAGGGGGCAGGAGAGGGAGCCTGAAGGCTGGAGAGGAAAGATGTCCTCCTTTCTGTTTACCTGCTCTTACTTCCTCGCGGTATCCACCTCAGCCACAGTCCTTCGCCCAGCGGTAACCACTGGTCCCAGCCTCTTCCACGCTCCGGAACCAGCCTCACCACGCCTGCAAACAGCAGAGTGTCACGTCCTCCACGTGTCCGTATTCTGATGGTCCGGCCTCTTCCGTCTCCTCCAGCCTCAGAAGTGGGAGCTGCTTCCCGCAGTCTCTCTTCCTGCTGGCCTCAGCACTCTCTCTTCGCATTCAGCCCTCTGCACCTGTGCTTACCACGTCGCTCAGTCATGTCCTATGGACCGCAGCCCACCAGGCCCCACCGTCCATGAGACTCTCCAGGCAAGAACACTGCAGTGGGCTGCCATGCCCTCCGCCAGGGGGTCTTCCCCACCCAGGGATGGAACCTGCATCTCCTGTCTCCTTCCTTGGCAGGCAGGCTCTTTACCACTGGCACCACCTGGGAAGACCGTTCAGCCCTCTAGAACCTCGTGAAGACAGCTGTTTCTACTAAATGCTTTCTGTTGACCTCTGCTACTCTGGGGCTTCCCAGGTGGCGCTCGAGTGGCAAAGAATTCACCTGCCAATTCAGGAGACCCAGGAGATGCCAGTTCGATCCTTAGGTCGGAAAGAGCCTCTGGAGAAGGAAATGGCAATCCACTCCAGTATTCTTGCCTGGAGAATCCCATGGACAGAGGAGTGGGCTACAGTCTGTGGGGTCGCAAAGAGTCAGATATGACTGAGCGGCTGAGCACACACATGCGCGTGCGCGCACACACACACACACACACACACACACACACACACACCCTACTATAGTCTGGTCTCCTTGACTGGACCCTGCCTGCTAGAACTATTATCTCCATTTGACAGATGAGGACACAAAATCTGGAGAAGCCAAATAACTCACTGAAGTGAGCCAGGACTTTTTTGGTGGGCAGTGGAGGAGGGGACAGATTTTAATCCAGGTTCCAGAGGCCATGGTGGTCACCGGGACACAAAGGGCTCACATTTAGGAAGTGAGCCTGGCCTAGTGTGGTCAGACACTCCATGGACAGTTATGATCTGCCCTGCAGTCATCATCTTCATCCTTACTCTCAGCCTCGCAGCCTACTGGACATGAGCGCAGGGGTGGGCGCGATAAATGCCCTCAGAACTGAACTGATTTGCCTGAATGTTGCTGTTCAGTCACTCTGTTGAGTTGGACTCTTTGCGACCCCATGGGCTGCAGCACGCCAGGCTTCCCGGTCCTCCACTATCTCCTGGAGTTTGCTCAAACTCGTGTCCATTGAGTCGCTGATGCCATCCAACCATCTCACCCTCCTGTCTCCCCCTTCTTCACCTGAATAGGGAAGGACGAAGTGGCACAGACGGGCCATGAAGCCTTTGTGTCCGATCCCTCCGCGCCCCTCCTCTAGAGCCGTTTCCAGGGTAACCATCGCTCCCTCTCCTCCTATCCCTCGCTCCACCTCCCTGCCACCCTCCCCCTGTCCCTTTAAGTGGGAATAATCAGTTCTCTGACATTCCATCGCGAGGAGAAATGAAGAGAGTAATTTGGTTGGGTAGCAGAAGAAAACATGTGTCTTATCCCTCTATGCACTGCATTCTGTTTCTCTATTCCTCTGTTGCATTGCCATAATTTAGTGATGGCTAATTTTAACAAGAGAGGAACATCTTTGAAGTAACCACATTTCCAACAGAGGTGGCCGCCAGATCCAGTGATGCCTGCATACTGTTATCACAAAAACATTTCGAAATCTTTATTTATAAACCCATTCAACCTTCTATTCAAGCAGCTGTTGTACCAAACATAATTGCTTCCAGAGAGAAGGAAATAACATACTGCCTTTCTTTCTCACCAGACTCCCCGCCTGATTCTCATTTAGTTCCGCCCTAATCCTGAACAGGCTTGTTCCCCTTCCCGGCCTAACCGATGGGCCAGCCTTTACTTCTACGGTTTGGTTTGGGCACAGACAATTTATAATCCATTTCATACGCGCCCTCACTTCCGTCCTGTAACAGGAATGCCAAAAGAAAAATGTTCTCGATCAGCGACCAGAAAGAGCACGAATACCCAGCACTTCTTGCGTCTCCTCTAGGCCTCTGGCTTTCCCAGAGGCTGTTTTGGAAAATCTGTCTTCTGCCCCTGCTGAACCTTCTGCTCAATCCCTCCGTCCTCTGAGAGCCACCACGGCCATCCTCCGCTTCTGCTCCTGGCCCCTCGGCCTCTTCTCTCCTCACACACAAGTTAGACAAAAAGGCAACTATTGGGAAAAGGCAGGATGCGGAAACAGAAGCTCAGGGCAGCCGCTGCTGGGCTGAGCAGCTGAGAAGGGGGACGAAACCTGCGAGGTCAGGGCGGCGCGGCAGGGCCGGGCGGGCTCTTTGTCTGCGCTGTGACCGCCCATCTGACCCTCTCGGGCATCGCCCCGGCCCCCGCCAGCCCCCGCCGGCCCCCCGCTTGGCCAGCTCAGCTCCTTCCCTTTTTCACCTGCGCGCTTGTTAAACCGTAATGAGCTAGCCTCCTGCTTCCTCATTGACTTTGCAACCGTCCTGACACACTTCTGGGATGGGGAGGAATTCGTGGTTTCCCCTGCTGACCATCTTATTTCTCAGGGGAATAAACATCAGCAACTTTCTGGAGGAATCCTGGGGGTCTCAGGGGCGTTCCAGTTATTTTTGCTTTCAGTGTTTTCCAAGTAGATGTTTTCTTTTCTTTTTTTTTTTTTTTATTATTTTAAAATTTATTGTTTTAGTTCATTACCAAAAAAACCTAACTCTAGCTATATGATAAGTTGTTTTTAAAATCCAAACAACTTTGTTATTGTATATATTTTATATAAAAAGGTAATTGTGCAGTAGCTATCACAGAGTTGAATACAGTTAACAAGCATGTGGGCTTGGGAATAGCTTTCAGATTTGCAACAGATATGAAAGAAATCCTATGATTTACAGTCCTTCAAGTAAACATAAGAAAAGTCTAGTTCAGTTTCTATGAGCTATCAAAAGCATAAAGACAAAAGCCCTATCTCAAATCTATCAAGTTTTGAATGGCCTCTTTCAACATAATAAAGACATACATGAAAAAGACAAAATATACCTTCCATTCTAAAATATTTCCTTTTAGTCCATATGTACTTTAAATAATCGTGTATTCAGTTCCTACTATAACTTTCAATGTTCAGAGTAAATCCATCCAGGCAGTGTTCCAACAGTCAAAGCAGCAGGAGTAGGAGCATGCATAACTACAGCAGTTTCACTGTTATTTCCAGAGTCGATAAAATCCCAATACTATTGCCAGGCAAGTAAACACTGAGGCTGCAAGATAACGAATTGTCTCAAGCTTATTGGATTCCATCAGAGTTTTTAAAGAAGCAATTTCAGTGTCAATTTTGTTACCAGTCTCTGAAATAATACCTCTGGTTTTGGTATCCTGTAGTAGTTATGAGGAAATGACGGGCTGCATAGGGCCAGCTTGTTCAAGTCCAGACTTACAAAGTGATACCCGTGAGGGTAGCTACATAAGGCATGACAGCTGTACGAAAACAGAGGAACTGTTACCCAGTAGCTTACATTTCTGGTAAATTCTGTGGTTGCTTCCATAAGTTTCTTTTCTTGATCTGTAAACATATCTGTTACTCTACTCCTTTCTAGGTTGATATCCAATTTGTTATCTGCTCTGATTCGACTAGTTTCATTTATCAGTTGTTGTTTAACTTGTTCTAATTCAATTTTCATTTTCTGGTTCTCTGCTCGCAGATTTGCAAATTCACTTTTCTCTAGGATGACCATGTCTTTTCTGATGGAGTCCAAATGAGCCATTAGCTGTTGTACTGTTTTTTCCTGCTGAGCTTGAGTGACCATCTCCTTATAGATAGTATCAAGGCTGACATTTGATAAAGTGGTTAATGCTGATACAATTGTTTCTGCTTGTGCTTTGTCAAATCCATGAGCTTCCAAGTCCAGAACCAATGCATGTGTATCAAAAGTTAATTTCCTTTGTTCTAACGGAGTTATGTCCACTCGCCTCATATCATATCCTTCCTTGGTTGTGGTGGTGAAGAAATCTCTCCGCAGGGCCGGCGAAAAACGCCCACAGGGGCTCGGAACCCGGCGGCCTCCGCCACCTTCACAACGCAAGAGCGGCCGAACCCAGCGGCCCCACATTTCACGGGTTTTCCCTAGATGTTTTCTTTAGGCACATAATTGGTGAGAGTGACAGGCCTCATCAATTCCTCCAGAGGAGTGATAAGCTTCTCTTCGGCTCCTTATCGGTTCAATTGGCTTTTGTTCTCTCTTCCCACCAGCTTTAACCGCTCAGCCCCTCCCCTCGGCTCTTATTCAGCCTCAAATCCCCCTGCGGAATTCACTGAGCCTTTCTTTCCCCAAAGAGATGTAATTTGTTTCCTTTGTGGATGCACAGGTTAGCGCTGGGATGGTTTCTTCTTGCCCTGGTGTTAGCTGTGTCATCGGGCAGCCTACAGAGCAAGCATTCAGGGGGCTGGGAAACCAGATGTGCGTTCTGACCAAAGGGTCAGGGTTTCCCCCCTCCAAGTCACACCAGTTGTTCTCCATAGGCCACTCGTTATCAGGACTAGGCTGCTTCTCAGAGCAGGTGCATTTAGTTCTTCTCAGCTTAAATTGGGCTTGGTTTCAAATCTAAGATTGGCTTGCAAAGGTCCAAGTGGAGAATGATCCAGTCGTTATCTGGGTGATATGGACGGGAGAGGCACCTTTTTTGCTTTTCAGGCATCAGAATTAGTTACACATCGTTTTATGCTTTTGCAGGCTTAACCCCGCTGTTTCAAAGGAGGTTTTGAGATTTGAGCTCCATCAACCTGTTATGTAATACTTTAATTTGCACAGTAAAATAAGGGATAGAAACTTTGGTCACCGTTTCAGATTTTTGCTGCTATGAATATCCCGTTCTTTGGGCAGTACTGAGAGCCTTCTCTTTGGAGTCAAATACATTTGGGATTGAGCCCCCACTTTGTCACTCACTAGCTGTGTGATCTTGGGAGATTTACTTGATCTTGCTGAACCTCAATTTCCTTATCTTTAAAATGAGGATGATAATCATAGTATCTAAGTCATAAAGTGGCTGTGAGGATTAAATACCTGGTCCACAGGAAATCTGCAATAAATAGTAATTATTGCTCTTTCAATGCTTCCTCTGCCTTCCCACAGAACAATTCTGGGTACATCATAATTGCTGAATAAACATCGGTTAAATTGCACCTGACTGAATTTTCAAAGATCCAGCTTTCAGTGAGTCGCTGTGAAATATTGGTACATCTCCAAGGTGGATGAGGCCCAGAGGAGGGGCTGAATGTTCAATGAGTTTTAGCTGTATTTTAATTATCGTAGAAAACACATACACAGAGTATGAACCTTTTAAATACTGTTAAAATCGGTGTCGTGTGAACATTCCCTGGGCCCCCCTCTCATGTTGCAGGTAAGGTCACTCGCATCACTGGCCTATAGTTTGCTAGCTCTGTCTCCCTCTACCTATCAAATGCCAGGACCTCAGCTCACCCCAGCTTTGTGCTTACCTAGGATTCCGTCCAGCAGCGAGGCAGGTTTCAGAATCTGAACCACACCGAGGCTCTCCCTTTTGGCTGCTCCCCTTCTGCTCTGGGGCTGCGGCCGCGGGTTTGTGTCCCCACGAGGCTGCAACTCTGCTCAGACCCTGCCGAGGGACTCTGACCACTGTAACTTCTGGGGTGGCTTTCCTGGCTGATGCCACTTCAGACCCCTCTGTTTCTACCTGTCCAGGCATGTCTGTGGTCTCCCACCTTTTCTCTTCGGCTGGAGACTCTTCTAGAGCCTGGCTCTCTTTGTGGTGGCAGGGGAAGATTGAGATGAAGGTCTAGGACACCTCTCGCCATGGTGCTTTCAGATGTACCGTCTCCTTGGAAGAGCAGAGATCCCTGGCAGACTCAGTTAACACACTCTCTCCTCATCTCAGCGCACAGATGGTCCTGGGGGGAGACAGGGCAAAGTGGATTTCAGGACAAACCTACCTGGACTCTGTCTGACCCTCTGCTTCATCCTATCCAGGCTCCTAATTCCAGCCTATCCTGGAAACTGTCTTTAACAGTTTTTCTAGAAGAATGGCATTTTCTCTATCTGTATTGAAGCTTCAGTAGGTCCACTTGGTTTAATGCGCGTGCACACACACACATACGCATATATATATCAGTTGTAATACATATTAATTGTTGTCTAGTTGCTAAGCCATGTCCAACTCTTTTGTGACCCCATAGACTGTAGCCCACCAGGCTCCTCTGTCCATGGAATTCTTCAGGCAAGAATACTGGAGTGAGTTGCCATTTCCTTCTCCAGGGGATCTTCCCAACCCAGGGATCAAACCTTGGTCTCTTGCATTGCCGGAAGATTCTTTACCATCTGAGCCACCAGGGAAGCCCTCAGTTATAATCAGGCTCAAGTGTTTCTTCACAAGGCTCCAAGGCCACATGCAAATCAGCTATGTATCCAGACAGTGATTCAAATGTCCATAGCATCCTGTCACATTTAAGACATTTGCTGGCATACAGAGGACTAACCTCCAATAGGAGGTATGTAAATTCAATAGAATTGCCCTCAAATCTAAGCTCTTACCCAATCCAGACGCCTTGCCACTTATTTGTTTTTTAAATGTTTGCTTTAACAAGATGTGTGTAACAGAAGTGAAGGGAGGAACTGGAATTTCTTTACAAATCAAGAGAATTACCAAGGTTGAGTTGGGAGCTTTCTAAAACTCCTGGTAACTACAGAGTACATGAAATGACAGAACTCTCACATTGGCAGGGACCTTAGGGATCATCCAGGTTTTACAATAAATCAGTGATGGTGTCAAGACATTTTGCTCACTGAGAAGAGATTTCTGGATGCAAGAAGACACTTAACATCCCTGCCTGGGACATCTAATGAAATAAAGAAAATGCTCTCATTTGAGGAAGAAAACCATTCCTTATGATGAAAAAAGAATGCTCATACTCAGCAGCCTTCTTTTTCCACTTTTATCAAGCCTCAGGTTTCAGAAAGGAAATTTCTCCTTTAGAAGAAGAAAGTGAGAGACGATGGATAAATAATCCACATGCTGAGCACTGGAGCTCTCACAGAGAGAAAGTTCAAGGCAATTAGACTCCAAGTCGGGAAATTTTTGATCTAATCTCAAGTTCCGGCTAGCTCTAACCAAGCCAAGAAAATGAAAATTCTGGAGAGACTAATAATTGATTGATAATGGATGAGAATGAGTCGAGAGGATATCAAATTGGAACAGTATGTTTACATTTCTCTGGTCTTGCTTACTAGCCAATATACTGTACAACAGGATATTGAGTGGGATTTTTGTTATTATGTCAAGATTTCAGCTAAAGCCCTGACCTAAGGACAATAGGTAGTTCCCCATATTCTGTAAAGAAACCAAGAAACCATTAGACACGGCCTCCAGGAGCGCTCCAAGAGTCCAAATGGATCCTCCAGCCATCACCCCCACTGGCAGAAGACGAAAGCCCAGCACTCTTGTTGATGGTTGGCAAGAAAGAAGGCTCCCAGGGGAGCACACCTGGAGATGAGCGCTGCTTCGAGATGGCAGGCTAGCATCTCCACCTCTGGCCAGAGGCTTAGTGAGCAGCCTGTCTCAGTGGCTCATGAGTGACCCTGAGACATGGCCCTAGGGAGATGGGACATTCTGTAGCCAGAGGCGGCCTAAAGCAGTCCGTGATGGTGAGAGAGGAGAGAGATCAGCTGCGTGGTGGCGTGACCTCCATTCTTCACACTGGCTAGGATGAGATTACTTGTTTATTTTTTTGGAGTATAATTGCTTAACAATGTTTTGTTAGTTTCTGCTGTACAATGAAGTGAATCTGCTGGACGTATATATATATATATCCCCCCGTCTTGAGCCTCCCATCCATCCACATCTTACCCACCTAGGTCATCACAGAGCACCGAGCTGAGCCTGTGTTATATAGCAGCCTTCCACTAGTTACCTATTTTCCACACGGTAGTATATATAATGGAGAAGGAAATGGCAACCCACTCCAGCGTTCTTGCCTGGAGAATCCCAGGGATGGCGGAGCTGGTGGGCTGCCATCTATGGGGTCGCACAGAGTTGGACACGACTGAAGCGACTTAGCAGCGGCAGCAGTATGTATATAAACATAAACATCAGTGCTATTCTCCCAATTCATCCTGCCCTCCCCTTCCCCCCGCCACTACCCCACCCCGTGTCCAAATGTCCGTTCTCTGCCTCTCTATTCCTGCCCTGCAAATGGGTTCACAGGATGAAATTCTTGAAGGCCAAGGAGACAGGACAAGAAGTAGCTGGGCCTGAGTCACTTGAGGGTGTAAGGCCCCTGAGGGTGGCTGGTTCATGGGAGGGGACTGGGGCAGAAAGAGGCCGTGGTGTTCCCCACTAACCCAGGAACTGGGCAGGGAGTCACGGAGGTCAGCCAGGAGCTGACCTAAGGCAGTTCGCCACAAGGGCGTCCAAGAAAACCTGCTCCCGCGTCTGCTTATGCTGCCAGCTTTGGGACACATGCCACACAGACCGCTTCAGTAGCCTTGAGAGAGCTACAAAGAACACACGCTAAATGTGAGCGCTTGCTCCTGTATTAGGGTCTTCGGACCGCCATAACACAATACTATAAACTTGGTGGCTTAAAGCAAGGGGACTGGATTCTTTCACAATTCTGGAGGCCAGACATCTGAAATCAAGGTGTCAGCAGGGCTACGGTCCAAAGGCTGTAAGGGAACAATCTGTTCCTTGCCACTTCCAGCTTCAGAAGGCTCCAGGTGTTCCCTGGCGTGTGGCTACATCACTACAGTCTGGCTGTGGTCATGCGGCTGCTACAGCTGCTGTGTTTTCTGATAAGGATCAGTCATTGAGTTTAGGGATGCATAACCCTAAACCTGCATAACCCACGACAATTCCATCTCAAGATCCTTAACTTAGGGACTTCCCTCGTGGTCCAGTGGTTAAGAATCCATCTGTCAATGCAGGAGACGTGGGCTCGATCCCCACGAAGCCCGTGAATCACAACTGCTGAGCTCGCTTGCAGCAAGCACTGAAGCCCCTGCGCTCAGAACCCGGGCTCTGCAACAAGCGAAGCCCCTGCTCACTGCAGCGACAGGGACCCGCACAGTCAAATAAAACACGCAAACAAATAAACAATTTTTAAAAGATCCTTAACTTTATGACACCTGGAAAAATCCCAAATAAGTTCATAATCACAGGATCTGGGGATCAAGACATGGACATATTTTTGAGGCAATTACTCAACCCACTACATTTCTTGTCCGCCTTTCCTCCTCCAAGCAGGTAGGGACCAGAAATTTCAAGGTGAGGTGGAAGGGGAGGGAAGCATAGACTATATACACCTTTTTCTTCCCTAGAGATCTTCCACTGCATGTGAAACAGGCCCAAGCTGGGAGAAGAATCTTTGAAGTGAATGTGAGGTTGAAATTTGAAATTGTACCTTACTAAATGTCCACTGGGCTTCCCAGGTGGTGTTAGCAGTAAAGAACCCACCTGCCAATGCAGGTAGATGTAAAAGACAAGGGTTCGATCCCTGAGTTGGGAAGACCCCCTGGAGGAGAGGGCTTGGCAACCCACTCCAGTATTCTTGCCTGGAGAATCCATGGACAGAGGAGCCTGGCAGGCTGCAGTCTAGAGGGTTGCAAAGGGTCAGACATGACTGAAGTGACTTAGCATGCACACAAACTTCCATTACTGCAAAGTAACTTTGAAGTTTTGAGACCCACCTGAGATTTCTCAAGGGTTTTGAAAAGGGGACCTGACCAAATATAACCAAAGGCTCTGATGAGAAGGGAGAAAATCGGTATTTCCTGTTGGATTCCACTGAAATCAGCATATTCCATAAAGTGTTTACACTAATATTAGTTAATAGTTTATGCTTTTCTATTATAAGGTCTCTGAGTCTTTTTTTTTTTTAATAAGAAAAGTACAATTTAGAGGTGAAGTGTGCTAATATCTGTTCTCAGTAAGTATCACATTAAGAACGAACCAGTTGTTTGGGACAAATATCCATGGAAACCCAAACTATAAAATTACACTTAATGTCAATCTCTGAGGCAAGAAGTGTGAGGACAAACAGTTCTCCTACTAACAAATTTCTCACCCACCTACCTGACCACCAACTCCAGATGTGGACTGATCAGGAAAGTACAGTGAGACTATCATCTACCCCATCCATCAAATTTCTAATAATGCAGCCTGGAGCCTGCGTGCTAAGTAACTTTAGTCGTGTCTGACTCTTTGCAACCCTGTGGACTGTAGCCTGCAGGCTCCTCTGTCCCTGGGGTTCTCCAGGCAAGAATACTGGAGTGGGTTGCCATGCCCTCCTCCCGGGGAATCTTCCTAACCCAGGGATCAAACCTGCATCTCTGTAAGTCTCCTGCATTGGCAAGTGGGTTCTTTAGCTCTAGCGCCACCTGGGAAGCCCAATGCAACCTCATATCACTTGACATTTATAGGAGCTCTGCCACAGTGCTGGCTAGATTGAGTAGTTGTTAATGGAAATCCCAAGGTCAAATGAACAGCTAAAGAGGCAATTGTCTACTTGAACAACTGGTTTTTTTGAAATGACAGAAAATTTCTAACCTTAATACCATCCATTCTTTCATGCCTTTTAACTGTAATTTTGCTCATTTCAGCTGTCTTTAGCTTGTTGCAATCTTTATGATGTTGACTTTGTTACTCAAGTGTTAGGTCTTGCTCATCGTTTTGCATCACGTACAAATTGGTAAACCAGCATTCTGGGGTTTTCATTAACAGGAACTTCGGGACAGGGTATACTTCTGTGGTTAGTCAGTGGAGACGGCTGGTCTAGTATTCAGTCAGTTATAAGGTCAACACTCAGAAGCCTACCTTTATTTTTGCAACACTGAACTTAGATGAAGAGAAGCACCAATAAAATAAGAACATATAAAAATCAATAAGGGAAAAATTCCATGATAAACCTGAACTCAATCACATTCTGCCCAATAACCTCCTGCTTCTGCCTCAATAGTTACTGGTCTGCAAAGTTAGAATTCATGTTCAGTCTAATGACTTTCAAAAAGTTAAGGTAAAACGAAAACACCTGGTTGAATTCATTTCAATAAAATGTGAAAACCCAAACGGATCCATTTAATCCTGAATTAACTAGAAATATCAGTTGTCCAGTTACCACTGTTCTTTGAGTTTTGGTATAATCAACCTATTCTTTTTTTCTTAAGTGATAGTTGAGGTTGCAATGGGAAAGCAGACAGAGTTTAGTAAGACAAAGAACGAACAAAAGAGAAGGGCAGTCACAGAGTTAAGAGATGAAGCAGCTCTGGAGCACAGGCATCTAGCATGCAGTTCTCGGACCAAACACCATTCCTCTGATAGAGAACGTCAGCCGAAACAAAGAATGCTCCTTAATTAGATGACGCACTTGAACTAGAAAGCTGGAGTTCTGTAACTACCCCGTCTGGGTCTCCCCCTGCATAGAAATGTCACCCTAGCATTCTTTAATTTATTAATCACTGGGAAGAAAAGTGAATGCTCTTATCTAACTTGGGCTTAATTACATTAATACTACATCATGATACCAGGGCATTAAGATGGATCAGTCAGGGACATCCCCAGTGGTCCAGTGGCTGAGACTCTGCATTCCCAGTGCAGGGGGCCTGGGTTCAATCCTTGATCAGGGAGCTAGATCCTGTATGCCTGCTAAAGATCCCACACACCTCAAGGAAGGTGGAAGATCCCACATGCCACAACTAAGACCTGGCACAGACAAATATAAGTGAATAAATAAACATTTTTTTAAAAGATGGATTATTGAGTACAGGAAATAATGATTTGGATTAAGCATTCCTATACACATGACTCACAGCACAATTTCATTCAGTAATCTATGCCAGGCATGGACCATCTTGACTCACTATTGTCAGTAGGGAAGCATCACACAGACAGATGAAAATTCCCGGTGCCTCTGCCCTGGACGTCCCGACAGTGCCTGGGATCCTGCCCCATGGAGCCTTTTCCGGACAGCGTGGTTCCTTGGGGAGCTCGAGGCAGATTTGCTCATGACCCTGTCTGACTCACAGGGCTAGTACGTGGTGAGTCTCAACAAGCCCAAGCCATGGTAAAACAGAAAAGATGAGCTTAAAATGACTCTTGACTTCGTTGGTTGCCCCAGTGGAATGCAGGGCATGTTTTCTATGCCTAAAAATCATAGAAAACAGTGTCCTCTTTATAAGATTAAAACAGTTACTTGGTTTTTAGAATATTACAAAAGCCTAGGAAGAAACTAAAGCTCAGGATTAAAACCAAGTCTTAACACTGGATATATTTAACCCAAGTTTATCAATCATAATGGAATTACAGCTTGTTTATTTCTTGCAGCAAGTATAAACATCAGTCTTTGGTGACAGGAGTGTTTGAAAGCTAACAAATACATGTTTGTGTGTGATGTAGAAATGATATATAAACAAGTTATATGTTATTTCTATTTTTTGTAATTGGCTTTGTTGTAGGTATAACTTTTATTAACAGGCCAAAGTAGTAGATACCATAGGAACAGGCATAAGAGGCAGAATAGGAAATACATATTTTGCTTTGCTTTGGCAATAATAATTAGCCATGTAAATTAGTCAAAAACAGGTATACTGGAAAATGTGTTTCATGGAGTTTCTTCTCCAGGTCAGAGGTACCAGGGAGCATCAGTTCTGGTCTCTGCTACCAGGTAACTGAGGACTGAAGCTCTGAATTGCACTAGCAGAGATCTCATCTTCCACTTTTGTTGCTTGTGTTCATGTTACCTCCTATGCAACACTCCTTACTCATCACTGTCTAAATCACAGATATTTTGCAAAGCCTGGTTCAAACACTTCCTTATTCTCCAAGCTTTGCTTAGTACATCTTTCTTCTCCAAACTCCCATCACTCAAGGTCACGGTCTGCACAAGTGGGTGATTTCCCAAACCTTGATCCCCAAAGACCCTTTTCCCTTCTATGAATGCCACCTTTTGAACAGGGTCATCTCCCAAGTAAACAATATTTCTTAAGAAAAAAAGCTCATCTATTCAATCAGGGCTCTTTGCTTGGGGAGTTGCTGTGTAACACTCAATAATGTCATTTTAATTGAGTATTATGAATTGCATAATCACATGAGTCACTGTCACGGTTGCAGCACTAATTATAATAATGAGGGAGAAGTGAAGTCAGCAGTTAGTGGCCTACCTCCAGCCGTTGGGCTATACTTAGTGTCCAAGGTCATGCCTGTTCTGGATATGTCCCAGAGGACTGCTGAAACCACCAGACCTATGGCTATAAAGACATGTCATCAACTGACTGCATCCTAAAAATTCCAACATTGTCATCAACAAGCAATCTAAGCTACCGGTGAGCAGAGCAGTGTTAATGCAGGGTTGGGAATACTGCAGTTGAAAGAAACTTGACCTTTTATTTTAGCTGGTGTGACACGCTTTTGCTTTCTTCATAGCTTTCCTTAATTCTGAAAAGAGCTTTTAAACTTTCAGCTTTAATGCCTAAAACTCCTACGGTTCTGGGGAGGCTAAAGTGAGAATGAGGAACCTAAGCCTCTCTGATTCTTTTACCGAACTTCAGTTGCATTCAACATGACTGTAACTTCAAAAGCTCCGCTCCAGGAACACACCGATCATAGCTGACTATCCACAATGTCAAACAGGAGCTATGCAAGGGAAAGTTTAGAATCAACTACCATGTCCTGTCTTTCAAAATGCACACTTGACTAAACTTGGAAGGAACACTTCTTAGCTTCAGTCTCCTAGAAATAACCTTTAAAGGGAGAATTATAAGGGTATAATGAACTGTAGTCCTACTGTGTGCTAGGTACGTGATATTCAATATCTCTATTCCAACCAATAGCTTTGCATAGTAGGTTTTATTGTCTCAATCTAATGTATATGGTGCTGGGAGGGATTGGGGGCAGGAGGAGAAGGGGATGACAGAGGATGAGATGGCTGGATGGCATCACCGACTCGATGGGCATGAGTTTGAGTAAACTCCGGGAGTTGGTGATGGACAGGGAGGCCTGGTGTGCTGCGATTCATGGGGTCGCAAAGAGTCAGACACGACTGAGTGACTGAACTAACTAACTAATGTATATGGATTTATATTTTTGCACAGCCAATTTTTTCCTCTTTAAACATGGTACCCTTCTTCTGTTCAAACTTTCCTTTGACACTGGCTATCCACAGGGTAAAGTTATTACAACAGAAATGAAAAGAATTGAAAGAATACAGTTCTTGGCTTTCAAGTCTAAACAACAGACTTAGGAGAACACTTTCAAAATGAATTTGACCACAATAGAAAAGACACACATTCTTGGGTTAAGAGTCTAAAAGAAAGAAAAACTAGGGGCTCCTAATTTTATTCTTTTAAAAACAACTGTGCTGTTTCTAGTTCATTGCTATATCTAGAGTATAGCCTAAGGAGCCCCAACTGAAGAGCTGGGCTATCTTTCAGTGTCCCTCTTCTTTGGAGGTCCTTGAACTCTAATTCTTGTCTTTCAGGTGATAAGACACTAGGCGGGGCTTATCTAGGCTTCTCAGCCTCCTATCAGCTGCTTTCTGTTTGGGACCACTTGAAGTGAAGTGAAGTGAAGTTGCTCAGTCGTGTACGACTCTTTGCGACCCCAAGGACTGTAGCCTATCAGGCTACTTCATCCATGGGGTTTCCCAGGCAAAAGTACTGGAGTGGGTTGCCATTTCCTTCTCCAGGGGATCTTCCCGACCCAGGGATCGAACCTGGGTCTCCCGCATTGCAGGCAGATGCTTTACCGTCTGAGCCAACAGTGGAAACAGTTAGGACCTGGTGAATGACTCAAGGGTTCACTTCTTTGCACTTCCCTTCCTTCGAGGTTCTCAGCCTCTTGAGTGCTGCACGCTTTGGTGTCTTAGTCAGTTTGAGATGCTGTAACAAATGTACCATTGACTGGGTGGCTTAAGCAACAAACATTATTTCTCATGGTTCTGGAGCTGGGAAGCCCAAGATCAGGGTGCTAGAATGGCTGGGTTCTTGGTGAAAGCTTTCTTCCTGGTTCACAGATGGCCATCTGCTCGTTGTATCCTCTCACTGCAGAGAGAGAGAAAACTCTCCCATGCCTCTCCTATAGGAGAGGCATCTAATCCCATCACAAAGCCTCCACCCTCATGTCCTAATCACCTCCCAAACACCAGCTCTGAATATCACCACATAGGGGATTAGGGTTTCAACATACACATTTGGGTGGGAGGGGGGGCGCAGATCACAAACGTGTAGCCCACAGTGCTCGCTTGCGAAACTTGACTCTGCTTTTTGAATGCTGTCTCCCTAAGACTGTCAAGCCTCTGCTCAGTTGCTGCTTTCTGCCTGTTTCCTGCTCACACTTTTCACATCTCACTGCTTGGCATGAGCGAGTGCTGCAAAGGGAAAGCGGGTTGACCAGGACTGCGGCACACGCGCAGAATCTGCGTGCCCCTCCGTGCTATTCGGGACGCAGCAGCGTGTTCGGCCTTGGGCTGCGATCCGTGTGGGCAGCACTCATTGCTGACAGGCCCGAGCGACCTGGTAGTCTAAACTTCCCTTTAGAGAGGGAAGGCACAGTAGCGGACAATGCCCAAGGACCATTGTCCTGTGCCTGCCCCAAGCATACACTACTAAGAGTGATCTCCTTAAATCCACTCCCACTCCCAGGAGAAAAAATGAAGAGGAGAGGGGGTAGAAGCCTTCCACTGACTGTAATTCAGTTTTCATCATCTCATCAGGCAGAATAGGGACTTAAGACATTAGGTTAAGTTCAGTATAGAAAAAGAAAGACAATTATGCATTTTTTGCATATCTGAGTTTGTAGTCCATGGAGATCATTAATACCGTAAATATTGCTCTGTGACTTGCTTAATTATATATTATATAAAATTCCCCAGACAATATATGTAGACCTATCTTTTTCCTTTCATATTTGCATAGTAGTACCTTGTAAGGTTGAATATAATTTATTGCATGCTACCTTTAATGGGTAACTAAAAGATTTTTCATTGTTTATATACTAAACTATTAATATGTTAACATTTTCTCATGTTTTCATCATTGAATGACAAAAACCATAGACGTGGAAGTGCCAATTTAAAATATATCCACATTAAAAACATTAATAGATGCTGCCCAATTACTTTCTGCAAAGTTATAGCAATTTATATTTTCATCACTGGTATACATACATACGTCCTTTTTTGCACACTCACAAAACACTGATGCTATCAGTCTCATTATTTTTGTTAATCAAATAGGAAACAACAGTGCTTCATCATTGTGTTAATTTTTTCTTTCCTGACCACTAGTGAGGGTGAGAATCTTTTACATTTTTTTTATTTTACATTTTTATTGTCTAGTTATAATTCCTTTTCTGTAAACTATTTGTTTCATTGATCCAAAGTTTCATGAATCTTTTTCTTAATAATTATCTCTAGCAATTTACAGTCATTCTTTTACTGTATGTCTATTAATCCCTTTTCTGCCACATGATACTTCTAATAGCTAATATTTATTGAGTGCTTATTTTGCCAGCTGTGGAACTAAATGCTTTAAGATATTATCTTACTCAAGCTTTATAAAAACCTCATGTTATTACTACACTCACTAGAATGGCTAAAATAAAAACCACTGACAATACCAAATGTTGGTGAAGAGGCGTGACAGAGCTCATTCATTGCTGTGGGGGATACAACAAAGACAACCACTTTGGGAAACAGTTTGACAGTTTCTTATAAAATTAAACATATGCTTATTATATGAACAAGCAATCATACTCTGTGTTTATCCATGATAAATAAAAACATATGTCTACAAATATATTTACTTGAATGTTCAAACTGAAAAGAACCGAGATATGGTTTTGACTGTGGTTTTATCAGATGTTTCCATTTCTAAAAGCTTTTTTAACTTGAACAGTGCACTCCTATTTTGTTTGGTACATAAGAATTTATAGCAGTGATACATTGCTTTCACCATTCAAAGTATCGTGTTCTGTCTTATTGAATATTTTACTCCAAATTCCACTTTATCTGATATTAATTTTGACTGTTTACTGTTGTTTAGTTTTCTTATCTCTGGTACATTTTTCAGTGTTTCTCTGACAAGGGTAATAGGAAGCTGGTATTCATAGATGCTCAGTTATCAACTGTTTGTAACAAATACCTGTTTCGATGGGTTATTTCCCATGCCAAATTAGTTAACTATTTAAAAAGTCATTTGGAGGACATCTTTGTTTTCTTCTGTTTCTTATAAATAGCTAAATGGACAGAATTTTAACTTGTCTCCCAATATGTGACCCTTTGACTTTTGATGGGATACTTTCATTTGTTAAATTTATAATTATAACTGATGTTTAGTTTTATTCTTTCCATTATATTTTACCGACGCTATTTATTATACCTTGTTTTCATTGCTTCTCTGTTTTCTTCATTCTGTTAGTTTAAGTTTTAAAAACCTTTTTTTCATCTTTTCTGTTATTTAATATGGGAGTTGTAGGTTTTTGATAATGGTTAACTTTCTATTTTTAGTCATATTAAACCTAATTTTTTAATTGATAAAAATATATATTATTGTCCGAATCAAAAGTAGACAGCTTATATGCTCTGGCTTCCCTACTCTTATTCCCCGAAAAGTGAAAGTGTTAGTTGCTCGGTCTTTGCGACCCCATGGACAAGGCTCCTCTGTCCATGGGGTTCTCCAGGCAAGAATACTGGAGTGGGTAGTCTTTCTCTTCTCCAGGGGATCTTCCCAACCCAGAGATCAAACCTGGGTCTCCCACATTGCAGGCAGACTCTTTACCATCTGAGCCACAGGGAAGCCCTTATTCCCTTGCTCTCACCAAGATGAAACCTGGCATATGCTTCTCATTTCCCCATGTTATAAGCTCTCCATCTCACTGTCAAAAGTTCTTGAGATAAATTACAATTTATTTCAAAGCCACAAACAAGTTTTTCTTTATAGCTGTATTTTCCGTATCAAGTTCCTTCTTGTCGCTCCCCATTGTTATTGCTGTTGTTCAGTCTCTCCATCACGTCTGACTCTTTGTGACCCCACGGACTGCAGCACACCGGTCTTCCCTGTTTGTCACCATCTCCCAGAGCATGCTCAAACTCATGTCCATCGAGTCGGTGATGCCATCCAACCATCTCATCCTCTGTCATCCCCTCCTCCTCCCACCTTCAATCTTTCCCAGCATCAGGGTCTTTTCCAATGAGCCAGCTCTCCGCATCAGGTGGTCAAAGTATTGGAGTTTCAGTTTCAGCATCAGTCCTTCCAATGAACATTCAGGACTGATTTCCTTTAGGATGGACTGGTTGGATCTCCTTGCAGTCTAACGGACTCTCAAGAGTCTTCTCCAACACCACAGTTCAAAAGCATCAATTCTTTGGCGATCAGCTTTCTTTATAGTCCAACTCTCCCATCCATACATGACTACTGGAAAAACCATAGCTTTGATTAGACAAACCTTTGTAGGCAAAGTAATGTCTCTGCTTTTTAACATGCTGTCTAGGTTGGTCATAGCTTTTCTTCCAAGGAACAAGCATCTTTTAATTTCATGGCTGTCGTCACCATCTGCAGTGATTTTGGAGCCCAAGAAAGTAGTCTGTCACTGTTTTCCATTGTTTCCCATTTATTTGTCATGAAGTAACGGGATTGGATGCCATGATCTTTGTTTTTTTTAATGTTGAGCTTTAAGCCAGCTTTTTCACTCTCCTCTCTCACTTTCATCAAGAGGCTCTTTAGTTCCTCTTCACTTTCTGCCATAAGGGTGGTGTCATCTGCATATCTGAGGTTATTGATATTTCTCCCAGCAATCTTGATTCCAGCTCATACTTCATCCAGCCCAGCATTTCTCATGATGTACTCTGCATATAAGTTAAATAAGCAGGGTGACAACATACAGCCTTGACGTACTCCTTTCCAATAATTTGGAACCAGTCCATTTTTCCATGTCCGGTGCTAACTATTGCTTCTTGACCTGCATACAGGTTTCTCAAGAAGCAGGTAAAATAGTCTGTTATTCCCATCTCTTTAAGAATTTTTCAGTTTGTTGTGATCCACAGTCAAAGACTTTAGTGTAGTCAATGAAGCAGAAATAAATTACATTTTACCAAACCCTACCAAGAATTAGCTATTACAAAATTTTAACAGATAAGTTACTTATTTCTTTTTGCTTATTCTTTCCTCATTTCTGGTGTCATTTGATAGTCATTTGAATATTTCTAGAGTAATTTCCTTAGTAATTGGACATACGTTGTACACAATTGCATGTGGTGGACCACTGAAATTTCTGCTGATCCAACATCCCTTTTCCCTTTTTATAGTTATAGAGCTCTGCTTCCTTGTGACAAATCCATTTCATTGATATAGGTAAGGCCCACTCCACCTAACCCTTCAACTTCCCTGGAAAAGGCATGTGACCCAAATCCTGGGCTCTTTCTTCAAGACACATTAGAGAGCGCCACTCCTCTTTGAGGATCTCTAAACTTATAGAACGTGAGTCAAGCTGTTGGTGGCTTCCTGCCACCAACATATAGAGATGATGAAATCAAGAGATGGTGAAACGGAACCCAGATGACGTCACTGATCTATGACTGAAGTCTCCCAATGGAACAGAAATAGATCAGCTGAGTTTCTGTCAGTTCCAACCAGGATTTGGATTAATACAGATTAAACAGGTGATATACCTTCTTAATCATTGCATGACTAAGAAACTTGTTCTTAACAACCGTGGGCTTTCTAGGTGACACCTTGGTAAAGAATCTACCTGCCAATGCAGGAGACTTGGGTTCCATTCCTGGGTTGGGAAGATCTCCCAGAGAAGGAAATGGCAACCCACTCTAGTATTCTTGCCTGGGAAATCTCATGGGCAGAGGAACCTAGCAGGCTACAGTCCATGGAATCAAAAAGAGTCCAACACAGCTTAGTCACTGAGCAGAAGCACAACTTAACAATCACAATTGTAGGATATAATCCTTTTGTCTAAGCTATCTGTGAACTTTGTTCTACTAGCTACTAGATGTTGCAAATGAGAAGTCCAACCCCAATCTAACTTTCATTTGCAATTCACCTTTAGAATCTGTAGTCTGAAGTCTCATTGACTTCTATCCTCCAACAAAACATGCCAAGATTTTGTTATTAGCATGCAGAATTTTACTGAAATAACAATCTACCAATGAATGTAAAATGAAATTTTAATTTTTGCAGTAACTTTTTAGTAGTTTATCCAACAATACAAACATATGTTTTGCCACAGTTAATAATGAGTGTCTGGACAGATGAGAGGAATTGCTACCTGAAGAGGTTATGGAAAGGCTTGTGAAGAGGATGGGGCTTGAGCTGAGATGGATGAAAGAAAGTGAAGTCACTCAGTCTGTCCAACTCTTTGCAACCCCGTGGACTGTAGCCCGCCAGGCTCCTCTGTCCATGGGATTCTCCAGGCAAGAATACTGGAGTGGGTTGCCATTTCCTTCTCCAAATGAGATGGATGAGACTTCAATAAACAGACAGTAGTAGGTGGAATAAACTTCCTTGGTGACTCAGCAGTAAAGAATCCACCTACCAACATAGGAGATGCAGGTTCCATCCCTGGGTGGGGAAGATCCTCTGGAGAAGGGAATGGCAACCCACTCCAGTATTCTTTTCTGGGAAATCCCATGGACAGGGGAGCCTGCCGGGCTGCAGTCCATGGGGTTGTAAAGAGTCAGGCATGACTTAACAACTAAACAAACATCAACAAGTAAGTAGTATATTCCCATGAGAAGTTAGGCATGAACAGATCCAGTCCAAACTTTGAAGAGTGTTTAGAAAATGGAAAGGAGGCTGTTGGAATTGAGTGAAGAAACCCTGTAAGAAAATATTCTGGACTCAGACGGTAAAGGCCCAGGGATGCCAAGCTGAGGAGACTGAGGGTTACTTTTATCTGTTGAGGGCAGCCTGGGAAGGTTCGCGGCGGGGAGTGGAAAGAGGATCACTGATGGGAGCCGTCTCTCTGACTCAGGAGAGAGTCAGGGAAGCCTGTGTGTGGCGGTGGCTGGGAGACAGGGGCCTAGGCCCTCCACAGCCTTAGCCAAATTAAGTGCAGCCCAGGGTTTGGGGGAGTTCAACTGCTAACTCTGTTTTGACTTCATGGAAGACCAGAGTAATAAAGATAGTGGTAAAGACAGCCCCTGGGCATGAACTTGCAACTAAGTGACAGGTTGGAAGCCTGGGAATGAATTGTTTTTATAAAACCTCCATTTGCTTGATCATTGCACTGTAAATCATGTAAGTTAGCAATAATAGTTTCCTATTGTAACAAGTTCATTCGCGCTTCCATAAATTCTTGTTTAAAAGCTTAGATGTGGAATTTGGCAAGTCCACAGATCTGTATTAGGGTTCAAGATTCCTAACATTTTCATTGTTTATGCATAACAATCTCAGGTTTCCGGGATGCAGAATGGAAAATATAGTTGCATAAAATGGAAACTCAGTAACCTGCATATCAGAACTTCTATTTATTCAAATGTATGCCTTAATGCTTGCAGCCTCTGGTAAAAGGAGTGATGTATTGCTACTTTACATCCACCCATTCATTATTTACTGAAGACTTTCTTTGTGAAAGGTACTATGCTACAATTTACATACAGTCCTCAATCTTTTGAATAATGCTTTGGGTTAGGTGGTGTTATCTCCATCTTACAGATGAGAAATCCGAGGTTGAGGTAACCATTTGTTAGCAGAGTTTTCTCTGTCTCTCTCTGAGCCTCTCTCTCTCCCCTTGTGGAACTGAGCCCACATCTACAGGAGCTGGCCTCTGGAAGCTATTTTGGGGCAGAATCTTGCCTCCCTTGTCATTTTTTATTGGCACCACCAGGGAACACATGGTGCCAACGGATGGGACCATCCGCTGCCATGACTTCACAGCAAATAGACGGGGAAACGATGGAAACAGCAACAGACATAATTTTCTTGGGCTCCAAAATCACCGCAGATGATGACTGCAGCCATGAAATTAAAAGACCCTTGCTCCTTGGAATAAAGGCTATGACCAACCTAGACAGCATATTAAAAAGCAGAGACATTACTTTGCCTACAAAGGTCCGAAGAGTCAGAGCTATGGTTTTTCCAATAGTCTTGTATGGATGTGAGAGTTGGACCATAAAGAAAGCTTTGGAACTGTGGTGTTGGAGAAGACTGTTAAGAGCCCCTTGGACTACAAGGAGAGTAAATCAGTCATTTGTAAAGGAAATCAGTCCTGAATAATCACTGGAAGGACTGATGCTGAAGCTGAAGCTCCAATACTTTGGCCACCTGATGGAAGAACTGACTCATTAGAAAAGACCCTGATGCTGGGAAAGACTGAGGGCAGGAGGAGAAGGAGACGACAGAGGATGAGATGGTTGGATGGCATCACCGACTCGATGGACGTGAGTTTGAGCAAACTCTGGGAGCTGATGATGGACATGGAGGCCTGGTGTGCTGCGATTCATGGGGTCACAAAGAGTCAGACATGACTGAGCAGCTGAACTGAATTGAGTGAACATGTGACCCAAAGCTGAGCTAATGACATTCTTTCTCCTAGAAATTTGAAATTGGAATTCAGAGACTACAAGACCTTGCTTGTGGCTGGAACACATAGACTTGACAGCCATGGGGAAGCAGATTCCAACGAGATGTTTAGAGAATCCCAGGAGGCACAGAAAACAAGGATGAAGCTGCTACAAGAGAGGAGCAGAGATGAGAAGTAGAGAGATAGACGATAGCCTTCCAGTTCTTAATTTCCTTCCCTTCTTGAGCTCTAGCTATATTTCTTCCCATAATTTCCATAAGATACCCCTATGTCCTTATAATAAACCTTTTTTTTTTTTAGCATAAACTAGCTCAGGCTTATATTTGTTACTTTCAATTAAAGAGTTTTAATTAATACAGCCAGCATATGACAAAATTTGAACCCAAGTAACATTCCAGGCAATGTTTATAGCCACTATACTATATTTCCTCTCTAGGCAAAGAATTGCTTAACTCTGTATAGCAATTGGACAGTATGTTAATTCTGGGCAAAGACATGAGGGTCATGCTGATGACTACTTACCGTCAATTCATTTCAATGGTAAAGGAAGGATTTCATCAACTTATGCACCAAGTCATATACAGATGTAAAGAGGCAAGACATCCGACAAAGTTTTGGTGGTGAGATCATTGGCTTCTCCAGATCGCTTTGCTGCATCAACAGTCACTCTCATCATCATTATCATCATTATGTTCAACAAACTAGGCTATATAGGACCACATGCCTTGGAAGGTTTCCAAATATTTTGCAAATCACCTATTTTTAGATCACTGACATGCAGTGATTTCAGGGACTATGGAAAACCTGCTTCCTCTTCCTCCTGGGCACAGAGTTTTATTACATCTCCCAGGCACCCTTGAAGTTAGTGTGGCCATAAGACCCAGCTCTAACCAATGGAATGCTAATAGAAGTGATCTGAACTACTTGCAGGCCTGGCCCATAAAAACACCTAACTGTGCTTTTTCTCCCAAGTCCATGATCTTGGAGCCCACATATTGAATACGGAGGAGCTCCAAGCTGGAGGAATCTTGGGATCTTTAATTGCTACTTGGAATAGAACCAACCACTAAGATGGAAAACCTCTTTGAATTTAAGTGAGCAAGAAGCACATTTACACTTTGCTAAGCTACTAATATTCTGGAGTTTATGTGTTGTAGCAGCTAGTGCTACCTTAACAAGGATTATCTCTTTGGTTTATGACTAATTAGCACATATCCCAAGGCAGGAGAACTTCACTAATAGATCTTATAAAAAGGAAAAGTTCTCCAGTACTAACAGGCCATGTTTAGAATTTTTCCTTTTAAATCCTGACTATATGCCAGGTTGGCCATGGAAATAGGATGACTCTGGGTGATTAGCATCCTGGGCATTTGAGTGATGAAAGAGGCCAGTGTTCCAGCCCTTAATTGATTAATCACATTTCCAAGCAAGAAAAAAAATTATCCCTTGGCTTTTAGCAGTCACTGTGGACATAAAAGGAAAGCTTCCCCATTCCAGGGCCCCTACTAGTTGTTTCCTTAAAGACTCTGATTCACAGATCAAGCCCTAAATGTACTGGAGTGGATGGCCATGCCCTCCTCCATGGGATTATCCTAACCCAGGGATCAAACTCACGTCTCTTTAGGTCTCCTGCATTGGCAGGTGGGTTCTTTACCACTAGTGCCACCTGGGAAGCCCAAAATAGTGAAACAGAGATAGCTAAATGTGACCAGCTCCTAACAAACCCTCTGGGGAGACTGGAGCAGTTCTGTGGCTAAGGTATTTAATAAGAGACTAACACTCCAGGTAGTTTAGGCCACACAATGGATTATTGTTATTGCTATTATTGTTGTTATTCGTTTATTGCTTATACACTGAGGGCCAGTGAGCTCAAATAGCTGTCAGTCTATCAAGAAACACCCCTCTCCTCTCTCTGTCCACATCCCCTTAAACAGGAGTCAGAGTATATCTGACTGGTTACCTGCGCAGCAGCAGATCACTGAAGAATTTACAGTTCTCTGCTCTACTCTATCCTGATATCCTTGGTCTGGGTTCAGTTCAGTTCAGTTCAGTCGCTCAGTCGTGTCCAACTCTTTGCAACCCCATGGTCTGCAGCACACCAGGCCTCCCTGTGCATCACCAACTCCCGGAGTCCACCCAAACCCATGTCCATTGAGTCGGTGATGCCATCCAACCATCTCATCCTCTGTCGGCCCCTTCTCCTCCTGCCCTCAATCTTTCCCAGAATCAGGGTCTTTTCAAATGAGTCAACTCTTCGCATGAGGTGGCCAAAGTATTGGAGTTTCAGCTTTAACCTCAGTCCCTCCAATGAACACCCAGGACTGATCTCCTTTAGGATGGACTGGTTGGATCTCCTTGCAGTCCAAAGGACTCTCAAGAATCTTCTCCAACACCACAGTTCAAAAGCATCAATTCCTTGGCACTCAGCTTTCTTTATAGTCCAACTCTCACATCCATACATGACCACTGGAAAAACCATAGCCTTGACTAGATAGACCTTTGTTGACAAAGTAATGTCTCTGTTTTTTAATATGCTGTCTAGGTTGGTCATAACTTTCCTTCCAAGGAGTGTCTTTTAATTTCATGGCTGCAATCATCATCTGCAGTGATTTTGGAGGCCAGAAAAATAAAGTCAGTAGGCAACCCCAAACAAAACTGGGGAGAGACAATGGGTTTCATACACTGGAGTACAGTGTGTCAGGTAACAGTGAACGGCCACGATTGAAGAAGAGATTCGGAATGTGAGCTGAGTCAGGCTGCAGGGGGAGGGAGCTGAGATCCAGGATGAAAACTTGGGGCAGAGCTCAGGGACTTCTGCTCCAGTGCAGCTGGCTGGACCTGACCGTTCCAGTCTGGGAAGGTCTGTAAGCATACCTCAGGGCCCCGGGGCCAGTCACAGGGGGCTGTGGGTACAAGGAAACAGACGCACGTAGGCTCTGGGGCACAGACTTCTTGCTTCCCTAGCACGTTGTGCACACCTCGTTCCAGCTTTTCTCTTAAGGAACTGTCTCCCTCTGCAGATTTTCAGCTCTGAGGCCGTGAACCACAGTTGTCATGAAAGTCAGTTTTTAAATATGAGGAAAGGGAGAGGGATAAATTAGGAGCTTGAGGTTAACAGAGCTTGAGGTCCATACATATATAGACCTACTGTATTGCACAGGAAACAATATTCAATATATTGTAACAACCTCTAATTTGAAATGAGTCTAAAAAGATTCATATATATATATAGCTGAATCACTTTGCTGTACATCTGAGGCTAATACCACATTGTAAATCAAATATATAATACTTTACTTATTTTAAAAAATATTAATTGCTAGTTCAAAACAACTCAGTGGAGGAAGAATGATCATCTTTTCAACAAATTGTTTGGTAACAACCAGACATCCTTAGGCAAAAAAAGAAATAAATCTAGACTTAAACTTTACACCATATACAACCACTAATTAAAAAACGGACCACGGACTTAAATGTAAAATATCAAAATATAAAATTTATAGGAAAAAACACAGGAGGACATCTTCAAGACCTAGGACTAGGTGAGGAAGTATTAGAAATGTCATCAAAAGCATAATTCATAGAAGTAAATATTGCCAAATTGGACTTTATCAAAATTAAAAACCTTGTTCAGTGAAAGGTCTTCTTAATAGAGGGTGAGAAGATGGTTAGAGATTGGAATAAAATATTTGCAAATCACCTCTCCAATAGAGGTCTTATATACATATATATATATGTGTGTGTGTGTGTATATATATATATACACATATACATATATATACATAAAGTTTCAAAAGCCAGCAGTAAAGAGATCCAAACAACCCAGTTATACAGTGGAAAAAGACATAGACAGATATTTCACTACAAAGGAAAGTGAACTGAAAGTCACTCAGTCGTGTCCGACTCTTTGTGACCCCATGGACTATACAGCCCATGGCATTCTCCAGGCCAGAATCCTGGAGTGCGTAACCTTTCCCTTCTCCAGGGGATCTTCCCAACCCAGGGATCGAACCCAGGTCTCCCGCATTGCAGGCAGATTCTTTACCAGCTGAGCTACCAGGGAAGCCCACAGAGGAAACGACAGACGGCAAAAGAAAAGCACATGAAAAGATTTTTCAACATTATTAGCCCTTGGAGAAAAGTCAGTTAAACTACAGTGAGATATCACTACAAACCTATGAAAACAGCTGAAACAAAAGACATGAAAACACCAAATGCTGGCAAGGATGCAGAGATCCTGGGTCTCACACAGCCATGGTGGGAATGAACAAAGGTACAGCCACTCTCAAAAGCAGTCTGTCAGCTGTTTACAAAACTAAACATGTACCTGCCATACAACCTAGTGATTGTACTCTTGGACTTTTTATTCTAGAGAAATGAAAACCCATGTTCACACAAAAACCTGCACACACACATTCGCGGCAACTTTATTCATAATAGCAAAAAACTAAAAATAACCCAAGTGCTTTTCAAAGAGTGAATGGTGGAACACAGTCTGGAGCATCCTTACCATGCAACACTGCTCAGCAATAAGAAAGAACAAACTCTTGATACAACCAACAAAATTGATGGACTTCAAAAGAGATATAGGAACTATGGGACCCTATGCAGAGGGATTGGGTAATTTGGCCTCCCCGAGGAAGTGACATTTAAGCTAAGATGTACTTCCCTTTGCACCTGAACGCTGAACAAAGTGTCTACCATCTCTGATGAATAAATGAATGATGTACAAGGCAAAAGGACCAAAGTAACTTTAAGACAAGCAGCAGGAGTGACATCTTATAAAGACAGAACCACTGCCATGGCATTTTACTTTTTCCTAAACCAAGACTGGGAGCTGACTGTGGCTCAGATCATGAGCTCCTTATTGCCAAATTCAGACTTAAATTGAAGAAAGTAGGGAAAACCACTAGACCATTCAGTTATGACCTAAATTAAATCCCTTATGACTATACAGTGGAAATGAGAAATAGATTTAAGGGACTAGATCTGATAGACAGAGTGCCTGATGAACTATGGACGGAGGTTCATGACACTGTACAGGAGACAGGGATCAAGACCATCCCAATGGAAAAGAAATGCAAAAAGGCAAAATGGTTGTCTGAGGAGGCCTTACAAATAGCTGTGAAAAGAAGAGAAGCGAAAAGCAAAAAAGAAAAGGGAAGATATTCCCATTTGAATGCAGAGTTCCAAAGAATAGCAAGGAGAGATAAGAAAGCCTTCCTCAGCTATCAGTGCAAAGAAATAGAGGAAAACAACAGAATGGGAAAGACTAGAGATGTCTTCAAGAAAATTAGCGATACCAAGGGAACATTTCATGCAAAGATGGGTTCGATAAAGGACAGAAATGGTATGGACCTACCAGAACCAGAAGATATTAAGAAGAGGTGGCAAGAACACACAGAAGAACTGTACAAAAAAACATCTTCACGACCCAGATAATCACGATGGTGTGATCACTCACCTAGAGCCACACATCTGGAATGTTAAGTCAGGTGGGCCTTAGAAAGCATCACTATGAACAAAGCTAGTGGAGGTGATGGAATTCCAGTTGAGTTACTTCAAATCCTGAAAGATGATGCTGTGAAAGTGCTGCACTCAATATGCCAGCAAATTTGGAAAACTCAGCAGTGGCCACAGGACTGGAAAAGGTCAGTTTTCATTCCAATCCTAAAGAAAGGCAATCCCAAAGAATGCTCAAACTACCACACAATTGCACTCATCTCACACCCTAGTAAAGTAATGCTCAAAATTCTCCAAGCCAGGCTTCAGCTATACATGTACCATGAACTTCCAGATGTTCAAGCTGGATTTAGAAAAGGCAGAGGAACCAGAGATCAAATTGCCAACATCTGCTGGATCATCAAAAAAGCAAGAGAGTTCCAGAAAAACATCTATTTCTGCTGTATTGACTATGCCAAAGCCTTTGACTGTGTGGATCACAATAAACTGTGGAAAATTCTGAAAGAGATGGGCATACCAGACCACCTGACCTGCCTCTTGAGAAACCTATATGCAGGTCAGGAAGCAACCCTTAGAACTGGACATGGACCAACAGACTGGATCCAAATAGGAAAAGGAGTACGTCAAGGCTATATATTGTCACCCTGCTTATTTAACTTATATGGAGAGTGCATCATGAGAAACACTGGGCTGGAAGAAGCACAAGCTGGAATCAAGATTGCCGGGAAAATATCAATAACCTCAGGTATGCAGATGACACCACCCTTATGGCAGAAAGTGAAGAGGAACTAAAGAGCCTCTTGATGAAAGTGAAAGAGGAGAGTGAAAAAGTTGGCTTAAAGCTCAACATTCAGAAAACTAAGGTCATGGCATCTGGTCCCATCACTTCATGGGGAATAGATGGAGAAACAGTGGAAACAGTGTCAGACTTTATTTTTTGGGGCTTCAAAATCACTGCAGATGGTGACTGCAGCCATGAAATTAAAAGACGCTTATTCCTTGGAAGGAAAGTTATGACCAACCTAGAGAGCATGTTAAAAAGCAGAGACATTACCTTGCCAACAAAGGTCTGTCTGGTCAAGGCTATGGTTTTTCCAGTGGTCATGTATGGATGTGAGAGTTGGACTGTGAAGAAAGCTGAGCGCCAAAGAATTGATGTTTTTGAACTGTGGTGCTGGAGAAGACTCTTGAGAGCCCCTTGGACTGCAAGGAGATCCAACCAGTCCATCCTAAAGGAGATCAGTCCTGGGTGTTCATTGGAAGGACTGAGGCTGAAGCTGAAACTCCAATACTTGGGCCACCTGATGGGAAGGACTGACTCATTGGAAAAGACCCTGATGCTGGGAGGTATTGGGGGCAGGAGGAGAAGGGGACAACAGAGGATGAGATGGCTGGATGGCATCACCGACTCGATGGACATGAGTTTGAGTAAACTCCGGGAGTTGGTGATGCACAGGGAGGCCTGGCGTGCTGCAATTCATGGGGTTGCAAAGAGTTGGACACGACTGAGCAACTGAACTGATCTGAACTAAAACCAGGGAGATTGATCACAGTGCTGGGAGCTACTGGAAACAAGGGACCTGGGATTCTCCTGAAAACATTCAAGAGAATGAATGCACAGTAGGGCTGGGACCCAGGCAAAAAAATGCAGGGTTACCATCTTTCACATTATTTCCCATGTTACACACTTGTGTGTGTGTGTACTCAGTCGCTCAGTTGTGTCCAGCCCTTAGCGACCATACAGACTGTAGCCCACCAGACTCCTCTGTCCATGGGATTATCCCGGCAAGAACACTGGAGTGTGCTGCCATTTCCTCCTCCAGGGCATCTTCCTGACCCAAGGATGAAACCTGCATCTCTTGTCTTCTGCCTTGGCAGGCAGACTCTTTTTAAAGACTGTTTATTTACTTACTTATTTTTGGAGGTGCTGGGTCGTGGTTGCAGCCCAGGGTCTCTCTGGTTGTGGTGAGTGGGCCTGCTCTCCAGCTGTGGTGTCTGGGCTTCTCACTGCGCTGGTTCTCTTGCTGTGGAGCAGGGCTCCAGGGCGCGTGGGCTTCAGTAGTTGCAGCTCCTGGGCCCTAGAGCACAGGCTCAATAGTTGTGGCCCCCAGGCTCAGCTGCTCCGCAGCTTGTGGAATCCTCCTGGACCAGGGATCAAACCCGCGTCTCCTGCATTGGCCGGCAGATTCATTTCCCCTGAGCCCCTGGGGAAGGCTGGCAGGGGAATTCTTTATCACTGCGCTACCTGCCTTTCTTATACATTTCTAGTATTTCCAACTGCCTGTTCCAAACAATCAGATACTCGTGAGTAATGACATATACGAGACTGTAAAATTCATGTTCACAAATGGTTTGATTGGTATAGATACTATACCAACACACACACAAATATATATGGAAGTTTCCATTTAACAGAAGATATATTTTCTCTCACTAGTTAGAAGGGAACCCTCTTGTGGACAGGGTTGTTTTTTTTTTTTTTTTTTTTAATGTTTCTTTACACAGGGCTTTTCTCACAGTGTTTTGTTTTTATAAAAACAGCCACACATTGAAGCTGGACTTGGGAGATGGTTTTTTGCTCTCGGGTAAAGGGCTCAGGTGGTAATGAATCTGCCTGCAACTCGGGAGACCTGGGTTTGATCCCTGGGTTGGGAAGATCCCTTGGAGAAGGGAAAGGCTACCCACTCCAGTATTCTGACCTGGAGAATTCCATGGACTGTATAGTCCACGGGGTCGCAAAGAGTTGGACGCAACTGAGCGACTTACTTTCCCTTCACTTTACTTTCTGCTCCCATTCATTTTACAAATAACCAACCCAAGGCCTAGATCCAGAATGGTCTTCATTGCTCAGCTTCGAACACAGTTTCATGTGTACATTGTTTTCAAATCATGGATTATGAAGTGTTCACATCTGAGAATATTAGACCTGGAAGGCATCCTCAAGGCCAAAGTTGCACAGGTCACTGCCAACAGGGCATGGAAGGGCACTCCCAGCTCCCAGTCTGGCGCTTCTTGCATGGCCCCAGGCTCTCCTCTGGATGCTCCACGTCACAGTTAACTGATTGATTGTGGATTTCTTTAGGATGGGTGACAGTTCTTTCCGGCAAGATAAACTTCCCACCCCAGACAGGAAACTTGTAATGCAGCCATCCAAAGTCACTTGTTGATTTCTCAACTTCAAGTAGTTTTCATGGCTGATGGAAATTTACAGAGAGATTTGATGGACCTGTGCTTTTGAAACCCAGGCAGGTTCCAGGAATGAATCAAACCCAAACTTGGACCAAAACCCAAACTTCTGAGACCCAGGCGGGCTGCATTACAAGTTTCCCATTGGGGGTGGGAAGTTTATCTTGCCGGAAAGAATTTCTGGCTTCCAGAACTCTCATCTGGCACATGTGAAACCCGTGTGTGAACATCCAGGCCTGCCGTCAGATGCTTAAAGAGTTCCTTCGCTGCATGAACAATAAGAAAGGCTGACACTTAGAGTCACCAAGAAGCCTCATTCACATGTCTCATCAGCATGTTTCCCCTGGGGGTTTGTTTTCCAGGTTTTAACGGTGAAAGAAAAGAGCAGCTAAGCTCTTGCAGGATTTGAAATAAGCCAGACTTTCACTCATGAAGAAATGCTTTTATGCAAATCAATTTTCCATTTGCCTGGGTTTAAAGCTCTTCCTTCCCAGACAGAACTTTCAACCAGGGCATTTAGAGTGAAAGGCAGTTCAATTAAAATGAAAAGCTAAACATCAGATGGGTGAAAATGTGTGTGTGTGTGTGTGTGTGTGTGTATTACATACAGCAAATGAACTTGCTGAGGCTAAAAAACAGCTAAAGTATTAGCTAATATGTATGAACAGCTCTTTTTATCAAATTAATCAAGTGTGAACAGTTTAATTGGTCAAGTTAATTAAGAAGACTACAATCCCAAATTGAAGTTATGTTTAGACCTCAGATGAGTGCAGTGATTTTCTTCATACTGGTGTCAGAGACAAAAGAAATGATTTAAATTGCAAATACAAATTTTCTTTCTTCTTTTACTCCCCTACCTCCCCAGAAAGGACTCTTGCCTGCTGGACCAGCTTTTTGGTGGAAGGGGAAAGAGAGACAAGTTGGAGTTATGACAAAACAGGCAAAATAAAGAAACCAGAGAGATTAAATTGATTTATGGAACATAGATTTAAGATAGAGCCAGGAATGGAGCTATCAAAGCTTAAATGCACTGAATTGAGGGAAATTTTAGAGCTTGGAGTGGCACAGGAGAAGTATTTTGGGGCAAGTTCCATGTGTGAGAGATGATAAAAGGACATGAGATGCCAAAAAAATCAAATCAAATCAAACAATTTTTGCTGTTGATTATTTTGCATTTAATGCTGAGAGACTTTAATAAAAATTAAATTTCTTTTTGATTATTATAGATGTAGGACCAAATTTCTTTGAATATGAAACCATGGAAAGAGTCACTGGGCTTTTGAAACTTACATGGATTACATACTGAATGTTAAATAAGAAGCATTTTTTTCAACATTAGCTATTGTGTATATACCAATATGCTTTTAATGCACACACCCATTTAGCCTCATCGACTATCTGATAAATGCTTTCTCATAGTCCAGGGCAACTGCCAAGTGAGAGTGAGTGACTGTATTAGAGCAAGATCATTCTCTCTATTGGGAGAGAAAAATCAAAATACCACCTCTACATTATATATCAGCAACAAAAGACAGAATTCTCATATAATAGTAAGGGCAGAGAATATTTATTTTTGGCTATGGTGTATCTTCACTGCTGTGCGTGTACTTTCTCTCGCTGTGGCAAGTGGCGGCATCTCTTTGAGGAACACAGGCTTTTTAGAGCACCGGCTCAGTAGTCATAGCACACAGGCTGCATTGCTCCGTGGCAGGTGGGATCTTTCTGGACCAGCATTTGAACCCATATCTCCTGCATTGGCAGGAAGATTCCTAACCACGGAACTACCAGGGAAGCCCCCAAAGGCATAGAATATTGATGACAAAAGCCTGAACTTGGAGAATCTCAGAAAAAAAAGCATGTGAATCACAAACATGGACCATATAACATCTTTTATATACTTTTACAACACTACATTTATGAAGAATTACAATCAGCCCTCTGAATCCATGGTTCTGCATCAGATGCCACTATTTTACAATAGAATTATCTATAGTTGGTTGAACTGTGTATGTGTGGGCCTGAGCATATGAAGGGCTGGCTGTATGACATCATTCTATATAAGGGACTTGAGGATACACAGATATTGCTGTCAGTGGGGTCTTAAAATCAGTTCGCCGTGAATACCAAGGTACAACAGTACTGTAATACATCCAGCTATAAAGAATCTCCCTGTTGTTCCATGTATTTAGTTAGTTGTGTCTCAAGAAATTTTGCTATCAGTGATCTTAATTTTGGTAAGGTCAAGAACATCTTTGGGACTCAGTTGAAAGCTATGGACCCATTCTAGAAAAACGCACATACATGACAAACATATATCACTGATTCTCCTGGACTCTGGCTTAAGAACCTCTAGATCTTTCTAGAATAGCAGAAACCTGCAACAGAGATGCCTTTGTCCTGTCATGAGACTTAAGGTGGCAAAGTAATGGGATTCTTCTCGCCTAACTATGCTGTCACGGGATTCCCTTGTGGCCCAGCTGGTAAAGAATCCGCCTGCAATGAGGGAGACCTGGGTTTGCTCTCTGGGTTGGGAAGATCCTCTGGAGAAGGGAAAGGCTACCCACTCCAGTATTCTGGCCTGGAGAATTCCATGGAATGTATAGTCCATGGGGTTGCAAAGAGTCGGACATGACTGAGCGACTTTCACTCAAAACTATGCTGTTACACACAGAGATGAGGTTGCTTGCTAGGCAAGCAAAAGCACGGCCTGCCGAGGTCCAAGTGTTACTAAACTAAGGACCAGTTTTCCAGTGGTGTAAAATATTGAATCAAAGAAAGATTCTTTAACACTCCTAAGTAACTGAAAAGGAAAAACATACCGTCCTGCCCTACACCACACACAAAGAGGAAACAGGCCAAAAATCATGAAATAACATTCAAGCATCTTTAAAGTTGCAATTAATTATTTCACTGATGCTTTCAAGTGCATATTTCTTTGTTCAATAGCCTTCGGGAGCACTTAAGCAAATTCTAGGGTTATGGATCAAACAACAAATCAGCAGCAAAGTTAGGTTTTGCCACCTGGATTTAAGCACAGAGGTTTTTTAATGAAAAAAAAAAAAATGCCTCCATAACGTTGAAATTTATAGCCCCCCATTTAGAATCGTGGAGTCCTAAGTGTAATTTGATGTGTATCTACTGGCTCTGTGACCAGAAAATATTTGCTATAGGATCTAAATGGGACCCTGTATATGAAGCTTTTAGCCAGGGTTTGGCATGCAGCAGGAGCTTCAGAAAGAGTCATGTAAGCAGCCGGCCCTTTACCGCTGCTGCCCTGCAGATGCTACTAGTACCGCAGAGGATTTTGGGTAGCTTGGTTGCCTCAAAACAGCCTTGGCTGAAGCAAAGAAGTCCCTAAACTCTAAGGCTTGATTTATTCACACCCCTTGGTGTTTGGTCACAGTAGGAAGCATACAAAATGGCGCATGCCTAGCCGCTCAGTCGTGTCCTATTCTTTTCGACCTTTTGGACTGTAGCCCGCCGGTCCGTGGGATTTTTCAGATACAAAATGGTAACAGGGCCTCATACTTCCTTACCCCTAATTGAGAGAACAAGTCTATACACCTAAGAGAAAAACTATTTCTCTACTCACAACACACTCTGACACCAAAGGTGGGGGGTGGTTTCCACACCAGCAACCAATTCTTCTAACTCTCTGGACACCAACTGAGCATCCAGTGATTGGATTTAATTCAGGCACTAACTTTCAGGAGTTAGGGCAGACTCCAAAGGCTAAGGGCTCAGTGTCATAAGGCTGCCTACACTTCAGAGGCTCATCACAAGCCTGGACTTCTCATACTTCTGACCAACTGGCTACAAGTGGAGAGTTCCTGAAACTCCCTCCTTGGGTTTGATAATTTGCTAGAATGACTTCATAGAGCTCAACTTGGGGAACAGCTGAATTATTATTACCAGTTTATCATAAAGGAGACAGCTTAGACAGCCAAATGGAAGAGATGCATAAGGCAAGGTGTGTGGACAGAAGTGCAGAGCTTTTATTATACTCTTTCTGGGCATACCATGGAGAAATGGGGTACTTCCTGCCGTATCAGTAAACAAGGCTGTCACAGTCACCAGATCTGCAGCCACAGAGGATGGTGAGCTGGTGAGCCCTGAGGGAGCCCGGAAGGAAAGAACACCTGCCCTCTAACAGCCGTCAGATTGCAGCCACTCCCTACACTGAGCCCCAGGGAAGCTCAGAACATAAAACAAAAAACAACCATAGGACACTGGCCCCAAATAGGTGGGGTGCATATCAAAGGCATGATTTCAACAAGCCCAGACTCTTGCCTCTCCCCATACACAGAAAAGGGCTTCCCAGGTGGCTCAGTGGCAAGAATCTTAGACATGGGTTTGATTCCTGGGTCAGGAAGATCCCTGGAGAAGGGAAATGGCAACCCACTGCAGTATTCTTGCCTGGAGAATCCCATGGACAGAGGAGCCTGGTGGGCTACAGTCCATGGGGTCACAAAGAGTCAGACATGGCTGAGCACACACATACATAGAAAAGCACTGAATTCCTTAACTGGGGATATCTGGTTTTCTTTAATTTAAAGAAACAAACAAAAAAATATTTATTTGCCTGTTACATCTCATGAAAGAAGTTTGCTCTTACTGCAGCATGCAAACTCTCCATTGAGGTATGTAGGATTCAGTTCCCCGACCAGGACTTGAACCTGGGCCCCCAGCATTGAGATCACAGAGTCTTAACCACTGGACACCAGGGAAGTCCTACAAAAAAACTTCTGACCATCAGACTATCCGTCCTTTGTTGCAAAACTTCTATATAACCTGGCTCCTCCCCTCACCTCCTCTGAGCAGTTCTCTCAGGGATACTTGAGATGCTGCCTACTGGGCTTAAGTCCTAAAAATTTCTGCTGAGTAAAATATAACTCTCGGCTTTGGGGTTGCATGTTGACATCACCCTCCCAGTGCCCTATGTGTTCCCTAACCCGGAAACTCTCCAAACCTCTTCATTTAGTGTATTTATGGAGGTTCAGTTACACAGACATGATTGATTCAGTCCTTGGTCACTGCTGATTAAATGAATCCCCAGCCTCTCTCTTTTCCCCAGAGGTGGGTGTAAAGAGGCGTAGGGATGAAAGTTCTAACCCTCCAACCACCTGGCTGGCTTCCCTGGCAACCAGCTCCCACTCCCTAGAGTCATCTCCTTAGCATACATTCAGGTAGGCTTGAACCAGGCTTCTTACAAAGAACAGAAGATGCTCTTCTCACCCCTGTGGCTCAGAAAATTCCAAGGGCTTTCGGAGCTTTATGTCAACAATCAGAGAGAAAGATCAAATATGCAATTCTTCTTACATCAAAATATCACAATATTCCCCTTAAGATCACTTTCTCTGTCTTCACATGATTAATTTCACATTCAGTTCCTTCCAAGCAGAAGACACACCCTGCTGGGAGTCCATTTGGTCACTATGTCATCATCTTCACCTGTTGTTGCTCCCTTTGTTTTCCTTTGCGGGCAGAGGCTCATTGGAAGGGAGCTGGGGTGAATGGATCCATCTGGGAGCCCTTATGCTTGGGTGTACCACCTCTGAAGGCACAAGGCTTAGGCACTGGTCCCCACCCCTAAGTGCTGACCCTAGCTATTCTGGTTGAGCAGATAAACTAGTCATCATCATTATCTTCCTCCTCAAGGCTCAGAATTCATCTTTCTCTTTTAAATCCTTTGGCATGCTATTCCCAAACAACCTTTCCAGCCCTATCTTACCCTGCTACCTTCCCACACTTTACAGTTCAGCTAAATGAATATGTATCTTCTCTAAGTTTAATTCCAGTCTCAACTTCTCTCCTGAACTCCAGACTTGTATGTCCAACGGCTGACTTTAGTAATGCCACCTGGAGGGAGAATAGATAAACCCACACTCAACACGTTGAAAATTAAACTCATTTTTCTTTGGTTATCTATAAGGTTCAGCTTATATCCTGGAAGAGTGAAGCTTTCAACATGTTTTATTCATCTCCTGTTCAGTCTTAGAATTGCAGTGTGGGTCTTCTTCAATGTGAGAGGTTTCTCCGGTTGGAGCAAAGTAGATTGGCCTCTACTGTGATCACTGACCTGGAATGTGCCTCCCTCATTGCCTGGCCAAAGCTGTGTGTTCAAAACATCCCAATCTTCACGTTGCATCATCCACTTATTCCTTAAATGCTTACATCACTGCCTCCTCTGATCCAAGGACTGTAAGAGCTGGGACTGTATCTGTGAACTACATAATCAAGGTCTTGGTCTTCATAACCTGTAAATACTAGACTAGGGAGACTTTCACAATAAAAAGCAAAATAATAAATAAAACCATTCCAGACCATGAAAAGTAATAAGATCCAGGTGGACAATGGATCCAGCTGTTTCTGGAAATAAAACTCTTATCTGGAGTAAAGGCCATCTTCCATCCAGGGACAACACTCGGTTGAATTGAATCAACTTTCTATAGTCCATGCCAACTGTACAGCTGAATATCTCTTATTTCTATTTAGGAGGAATCTTGGCAGTGAAAGAGCACCTATGTAAAGTGCTTTCACCATTTCTAATTGGCCACAGATTAGGGAAACCAGAGATTTCTCATAGATTTATTCCCTCTGCTTTTGCAGCCAGAATTCTGGCCAACTTTGCATGGCTACCTCTGTTTCCATTTGAATGAGTCTACTGAATAGCTCTTCTTGAGTTCTGGTGCATGCTCTTGCACATGTCTGTCATCTAACATGTTGTCTAACTATTTGTTGAGTCTGTGGTATCCATTTTTCAAATGTTAAATTGTTGACCTGGGCTGCATCCTTTCCCTTCCTTCTTGAAAAATCTTCCTTTTGTTAAGTCTTTTTCCTCACTGTGTCTTTCTTCACTACAAGTGTGTTTGGCTTGTCCTAGGGTCCCTAAGTGAGCACTAATTTTATCTAGTCCTTTTGAGGGAATTTTGGCCAGAGTTGGTTTTTCTACCCTATCTACTGCTGTGTGTATTAACTGCCTATGTGCAATCTGGAAACGTATTTCTATCCAGAAATGTTGATTTCCTCAAGATAAAGCCGTGTGAGTGTAAGTCACTCCTAAATATATCTTAGTCTGAGTGTGCCAGAGAGCTTCCCATAACCACCACTGGCAGACATCAGCGATTTCTAGTGAACTCTCACCATGTTACTCCTAGCCTTCCATTATTCTTGCTTTCCCACTAAGATTTGCCACTGTTGAATTCTTCCAGTCCATCCTATTTTTACCCTATCTACTCATAAGGGGGTCAGATAAGGTGCTGACCCTCAGCCCACCACACTCCCCACCCCATGGCACCTTGTACCTTTCCTTCACAGCACTTCACTCACTTGAAATTATTTAATGTGTATGTATAAGTTAAGGTCTGTCAGCACTGCTAGTCTCTAATCCCAGTGAGGCTAGGGACTGTGTTCTTCTCATTCATAACTGTATCTCCAGGGTCAAAGCGCCTGAGGCAAAATAAATTCCCAATAAACAGAAGGTGACTAACTGACTTAACATTCACATCATGAGATAATGAAAAGAGCTGGTGGCAACTGGCCATCTCAAGGGCCCAGCGTCATTCTGTAGATCATGTTTTGTGAACTCTGCAGTGATCTTTCATCAAAACTTCCAATGAGCTGGAAGACTAGGCTTCTAACAAGGAGGGTGTATAGACCCAGAGGCTACCATCTTGTCACGTGTAGGCTTTTGGTCACTTGACTAGAATTCTCTTTTCAAAAGCATGCAGCCCTTATCTTCTCCTGGTGTGTTTACAAGAGCACCCATCATCTGCTGTAATCAGTTCCAAGGCTTTGGGGATTTTTTTTTTTTTTCCTCCAACCCAGCAGAAAACCAAGAGCACATGTAGACTCCTCTTCTTTGGGTGACACTGTAAATTGGAAAAACTTCATGGTTGAGGCTGCCTCCCTGAGAGCCAGGTCACTCATCTGGCCTGTCCTCCCCCCTGGGCCATCTTCTCCATGTTACCCCCAGGGGATCAGCGCCCTCATTCTGCAGCCCAGCTCCCTCTGCCTCCCACCCCCGAAGGTGATGCCTCATCTGGAGCTCTCCACCCCAGAGGCCACTCAGTGCTAAGGTGTTGCCTATCTCAATTGATAATTTTGCATTTAATTACAGCCTCAGAGGGACACAATTGAACCTGAGTAACTAACCCCGCTGATAGGAGTGTCTAGGTTCCAGAAGAAAGCAGGAGACAGAGGGATGGATGGTCAGAGCCCTGTAGCAGTCAATGTAGAAGATGAGAAACACTGGCAGAGGTGTTAAAGCCTGACAGACTTGCAGAGCTGAGTTCTTTTTGGTATTTAAAACCTTCAGCAGGTAACTTAAACACCCTCTTCGGTATGAAAAAAAAATGATTTGCAGTTAATAGCTTTAGATTAGCCCATTTTAATTCCTTATTCTCTAATAAACATTTTGTCTACAAAGTTTTTTAATAGTTGACAATCATTCAAGCACACTTTGGGCGGAGTTGATGGTTCCAATCCCTGGGGGAGTACACATTCCCTTGTTGAAACAATAGCTTCAGAATGAACAATGTTAGCGCGAAGATTGAAAGACAAAGACACAGAACCTGAGTCACTTCAATTCTGTCACCCTGTGTGATCATTTGGAATGTTTAACGTTTAATGTTTAATGTCTAACATTTAAAACAGGGAAACGAAGTGGCTGGAGCAATCACTTGAAAACTATGCTCTGCTAAATTTGGGATCCAGGCAAGGATCAGATTCTAGTTTACAGTGTGTGTTGGAGGCCCCTGTGGTGTTCATAAGTATTATTAAAATTCAACAGTAACCACGCGGCGATTGTTTAGAAATTCTTAGAACAAGAGAAAATATTGGAAGAGGGGGTATTTTATCACTGACAATGTTTGGAATGCCCTATGCTTGACAATAATGAAAAGCAGACGAATGGCTTATTCAATTTGATGGTAGTTGTAAAATTCTCTGTCGAGCTTGCACACACACCCCACCTTGCCAGCACCCAGGGCAGGTCCCTCCTACCATCTCCCCAGGTGTTCACTGTCGATGGGTTCAGATCCACATTCTGACATTTACTGTGCAATCTTGAGCAAAGTTATACATTTTCAGAAAGTTAATTTCTATCATTATCTATCATTATCAAGTGCTTACAATGTGCTGAAATGACATTACAGGTTTTGCATGCCTCATTTAATCTGCCCAGCACCCTATTAGCTGGGTACTGTCATTATTTCTAGTTTGCAGATCAGGCAACCAAGACACAGAAGATAAACAGCTCAGATGTTCACTCTGTGTGAAAGGTGCAAACCTGAGACTTGAATTTAGGACTGTCTGACTTGAAATCGTGGGCACTGGACCTTCTCTCCCTAAACATCACTTCCCTCATCTGCCGATGGGGATGATTGTGTCCCTCTGTTACCAGGCCCCTGTCTCTCTGGCTTCGTTTCCTGATCCTTCCCAACTGCCACTGCAGGATCTGACAAGACCACACTCTCTGTTGTGCCCTCAATTCCACATCTCCACGTGGCCCTCTCCTACTCAGTCTTTTAGGATTCAGCTCAAACAGCATCGCTCAGAAGCATTTCTTGACTCCCTCCCTTGCCTGCATTGGGCTCCCATGGTGCCCTGCACGTAACTCTGATACAGCAGCTCCTCACCCAGTCTAAATAGTCTGTTTGTGTGTGTATCTCCCCAGCCATCCCTATGTTTCTGAAGAGAACTGGTCTTCATGTTTATGCCATCAGCACCCAGCAGTGCCTGCAACATAAAGGAAGTTCAAGGATGATTTTGGAATGCTTTAGAAACACTGGATTTCAGTTTTCCTGACCTGGAAGGAAGCCTGAAATCTTATCATCAGCTTGACTCCCTTGAGAATGTTCACACATTGTCTCTGCCTTTCCCAGAGACACATTACTTCTCAAGACAGACAGACAGACAAGCAGAACTGTGAGATAGTGCTCTGTGTATTAATCTTCACCTTGTCTCACAGTTGTTGTTGTCCAGTCACTCAGTCGTGTCCGATTCTTTGCGGCCCCATGGACTGCAGCACGCCAGGCCTCCCTGTCTTTCACCATCTCCCAGAGCTTACTCAAACTCATGTCCATTGATTTGGTGATGCCATCCAACCATCTCATCCTGTCGTCCCCTTCTCCTCCTGCCCTAACCCTAACCCTAACCCTTTTCCAGCATCAAGGTCTTTTCCAATGAGTCGGCTCTCCTCATCAGATGGCAAAAGTATTGGAGTTTCAGCTTCAGCATCAGTCCTTCCAATGAATAATCAGGATTGTTTTTCTTTGGGATCGACTGGTTTGATCTCTTTGCTGTCCAGGGGACTCTCAAGAGTCTTCTCCAACACCACAGTTCAAAAGCATCGCTTCTTCAGTGCTTAGCCTTCTTTATGGTCTAATGGTAACATCCATACCTGACTACTGGAAAAATTATAGTCAAAGCTTTGACCTTTGTCTCACAGTACCCTACAGAATTTACCTTTTTGTAACATTGGCCATTCATCTCAAGGACTTTTTCCAGACTTGCCTACAAGTGTATCTGACCTATTCATGGATGATGACTTTTCTATTTTAGTAAATAGAAAACCATAAGGAATGAGGGTTCTAACCCTTAATGATCAAATTGCTACCCTCAAGATTTTACTGTCAATTAACTAACAATCACTGAAGAAGTCATCTGTGTATTCACATATTTATTAGCTTGAGTGGGTGTGAAGACCATGGGGATGATGTGTACTGGTGAAGGAGAGGAGAGGATTTCCTCCCACTAAGAGCTTTCATATGATATAGAAGCCTTCATTTTAGGAAGTCCCCTGGGCAAAGGGGACCCCCCAAGGGGTCCATTTGTCCAAGGTTTTTTTAGTCCAGAGCAAGCTACTCTGAGCATTGCCTGTGGACCTCAGCAGTTAGAAGCACTTTGATTTGACATTTGTCTCTAAAAAAAAACAAAAAAAACCCACTTGGGATCAATATCAACATTCAAGGTGTTTTCATTTTGGATGCCAACTCGTGATATGCACCCCGCCCCCCACCACACCCTCCCCCACCCCCGAAAGCCTCTGCAAATGACTTTTGCCTCTCAAATTGTAGGTCAAAATCAGTGCAGTGAGTGATGTGAGTGATGGAAGGAGGCCGAGGAGGGCCTCCCGGGTTCCACCCTGGCTCTGTCCAGGGCACCAGATGTCTGGGCGGATGAACATCCGGGTGTGATCAGCAGACTCTCGCCAGCCTCAGCAGCCCCTGCTCCTTGTCTCTGTGCCATGTTTGCTTTGCTGTGTTTGCGTTAACAGATAAGCATGTGCAGCCAACTTTCCAGCCGGTGGATGCTTGTATTTGCCCTGCTCTATGTCACACAGAAGGACTATTGACATTCCAGTCTTTAGCACTTTCAGAAAACTGGGAAAGGCTATAAGCCCTGCACCTCTCTGCTGTAGAAGCTGGTATTTTTCTCTAGTCAGGGAAATGTAGCAATGTCTAGAGCTGACAGCTAATGAGAGCATCTCAGAACTTCTGGATTCACCATCTTGTCTTACTCTGGAACACAGCAAGAAATTCTGAGACATTTCCAGACAATGTTTTAGTTTGTCTTATTTTTTTAAAATAACCATAATGAATGGGCCACAACCAATCCAAAGTGGAGAATCCATCAGTGTTGTAATTTCTGCCACCACACAAGGTATTAACAGAATATGGACTGGCTGCTTACTTGCTGTGATTCCTGGGAAAGTTCCTGAAACTCAGTTTTTCAATCTCTAAAATGGGGCTAATGATACCTAGTTGGGGGTTGCTGTGACTAGCAAATAAGCCAATGAAAATAAAGCATGTATCAGAGCACCTAGCATTTAGTATTTACAAATTCTTAATAATGTAGTAATTTTATGAGAAAAAAGCGTTTTTTTCTCATAAAAATTTTTTATGGTTTTTTTTTCCCACAAAATTCCTTCTTAGCACCAAAGTTATTTTCCTTTCTTTCTGATATTCTTCTGCTAGAGAAGTGCTCAGTTGGTTACTGAGAATACAAAAGCTTCTTTACTATAATAAATACTGGTCTTCAAGTGGACTTTATCCCAGGGATGCAAGGATTCTTCAATATTCACAAATCAATCAATGTGATACATCACATTAGCAAATTGAAAGATAAAAACCATATGATTACCTCAATAGATGCACAGTTAGCCTTTGACAAAATTCAACACCCATTTATGATACAAACTCTCCAGAAAGCAGGCATAGAAGGAACATACCTCAAAATAATAAAAGTCATATATGATAAACCCACAGCAAACATTATCCTCAATGGCAAAAAATTGAGAGCTTTTCCCCTAAAGTCAGGAACAAGACAAGGGTGCCCACTCTCACCACTACTATTCAACATAGTTTTGGAAGTTTTAGCCACAGCAATCAGAGAAGAAAAAGAAATAAAAGTGATCCAGATTGGAGAAGAAGAAGTAAAACTCTCACTGTTTGCAAATGACATGATCCTCTACATAGAAAACCCTAAAGACACCACCAGAGTGTCTTTACTAGAGCTAATCAATGAATATAGTAAAGTTGCAAGATATAAAATTAACACACAGAAATCCCTTGCACTCCTATACACTAACAATGAGAAAACAGAAAGAGAAATTAAGGAAACAATCCCATTCACCACTGCAATGAAAAGAATAAAATACTTAGGAATAAATCTACCTAAAGAAACAAAAGACCTATATATAGAAAACTATAAAACACTGATGAAAGAAGTCAAAGATGACACAAACAGATGGAGAAATATACTATGTTCATTGATCAGAAGAATCAATATAGTGAAAATGAGTATACTACCCAAAGCAATCTATAGACTCAGTGCAATCCCTATCAAGCTACTAATGGTATTTTTCAGAGAACTAGAACAAATAATTCCACAAATTGTATGGAAACACACGTGATAAGATGTGATCTTACTAATCTAAATATAAGACCAGAAACTATAAAACTCCTAGAGGAAAGCATAGGCAGAACACTCTCTGAGATAAATCATAGCAGGATCCTCTATGATCCACCTCCCAGAGTAATGGAGCAAAAATAAACAAATGGGACCTAATCAAACTTAAAAGCTTTTGCACATTGAAGGAAACCATAAGCAAGGTGAAAAGACAGCCTTCAGAATGGGATAAAATAATAGCAAATGAAGCAACTGACAAAGAATTAATCTCAAAAATATACAAGCAACTCCTGCAACTCAATTCCAGAAAAATAAATGACCCAATCAAAAAATGGGCCAAAGAACTAAACAGACATTTCTCCAAAGAAGACATACAGATGGCTAACAAACACATGAAAAGATGCTCAACATCATTCATTATGAGAAAAATGCAAATCAAAACCACAATGAGGTACCATCTCATGCCAGTCAGAATAGCTGCTATCAAAAAGTCTACAAGCAATAAATGCTGGAGAAGGTGTGGAGAAAAAGGAGCCCTCTTACACTGTTGGTGGGAATGCAAACTAGTACAGCCACTATGAAGAACAGTGTGGAGATTCCTTAGAAAACTGGAAATAGAACTGCCATATGACCCAGCAATCCCACTGTTGGGCACACACACCGAGGAAACCAGAATTGAAAGCATCACATGTATCCCAATGTTCATCACGGCACCATTTACAATAGCTAGGACATGGAAGCAACCTAGATGTCCATCAGCAGATGAATGGATAAAAAAGTGGTGGTACACGTACACAGTGGAATATTACTCAGCTATTAAACAGAATGCATTTGAGTCAGTTCTAATGAGATGGATGAAACTGGAGCCTATTATACAGAGTGAAGTAGGTCAGAAAGAAAAATACCAATACAGTATATGAATGCATATATATGGAATTTAGAAAGATAGTAATTATGACCCTATATGTGAGACAGCAAAAGAAACACATATGTAAAGAGCAGACTTTTGGACTCTGTGGGAGAAGGCGAGGGTGGGATGATTTGAGAGAATAGCATTGAAACGTGTATATTACCATCTGTGAAACAGATTAACAGTTCAAGTTTGATGCGTGAAACAGGGCACTCAAAGCCAGTCCCTGTGGGACAACCCAGAGGGATGGGTTGTGGAGGGAGGTGGGAGAGTGTTTTGGGGTGCGGGACACATGTACACCCATGGCTGATTCATGTCAATGTATGGCAAAAACCACCACAATATTGTAATTAGTCTCCAATTATAATAAATTAATTAATTAAAAATAAATAAATACTGGTCTTATCATTTGACTATGCAGCACCACTATTTGATAAGTCTTACTGTAGCATGTTGCTAGCAACATCCTTATATTGCCATAAGTGCAATAAATTAAACTCACATACAATATGAAGGTTAGAAGTTTTTACATTCTGCTTTCTTCTTTTTTCAAAAGATCTGTGTCACACCCAGAAGACTTCACTATATTTAGATGCAGCAATATTGAAATTCATAATTCAGAGAGAATTAGGTAAAGTTACTTCACCTAAGCCTCAACTTGAAACTATGTGGATAACATGGCCTTCTATCCATAAGAAAATAGTTAAGATCACATAAGATACAGCAAATACAGTGCTTACCTGGGCTCTGGCATATAGTATGCACTTAGTGTTGTGATTGCTATTTAGTTACTAAGTCATATCTGACCCTTTTGAGACCTCCATGGACCATAGTTCACCAGGCTCCTCTGTCCATGGGATTTTCCCAGATCACTGGGAGTGGGTTGCCATTTCTATCTCCAGGGGATCTTCCTGACCCAGGGATGGAACCCAGGCCTCCTGCATTGGCAGGTGGATTCTTTACAACTGAGCCACCAGGGAAGTCCATGTACATAGTCAGTTTTAGCTATAATCATTACTAATGAAATTTTCACTTTGATCCATTGATTCTATCATTCTTCCTTTTTCTCAGACTAAGACTAATTTATTACCTTACAATTGTGCATGGATTTGACTAGCAGGGATGGGGAATCAGTGGAAACAGTGGCTGACTTTATATTTTTGGGCTCCAAAATCACTGTAGATGGTGATTGCAGCCATGAAATTAAAAGATGCTTACTCCTTGGAAGGAAAGTTATGACCAACCCATACAGCATATTAAAAAGCAGAGACATTATTTTGTCAACAAAGGTCCATCTAGTCAAGGCTATGGTTTTTCCAAGAGTCATATATGGATGTGAGAGTTGGACTATAAAGAAAGCTGAGCACCGAAGAATTGATGCTTTTGAACTGCGGTGTTGGAGAAGACTCTTGAGAGTCCCTTGGACTACAAGGAGATCCAACCAGTCCATCCTGAAGGAGATCAGTCCTGGGTGTTCATTGAAAAGACTGATGTTGAAGCTGAAACCCCAATATTTTGGCCACCTGATGTGAAGAGCTGACTCATTTGAAAAGACCCTGATATTGGGAAAGATTGAAGGCAGGAGGAGAAGGGGACGACAGAGGATTAGATGGTTGGATGGCATCACCGACTCAATGGACATGAGTTTGGGTAAACTCTGGGAATTGGTGATGGACAGGGAGGCCTGGAGTGCTGTGGTTCATGGGGTCACAAAGAGTCGGACATGACTGAGCAACTGAACTGAACTGAACTTGACTAGTGATGCATTAAAAATGTTTCTGAACCTTTCTAGGCCTTATATCTGTACTTATTTATTACTAATAAGCTTAGGAATTGCCATAAGCATCAGAAAAGCAGAGAGAGCAAAAGTCTGAAAAGTAGGAAGGATGAAGCTGTGGAATAGGGAGAGTGACAGAGAGGTGGGAGGCTTGGTGGTCTGCAGCTCCAGGTCCTTGCAGAGACTGAGGGACCCATCTCCTGTCTGACCTCAGGATCAGAGCCAGCTGCTTAAGCTAGCTCCAGTTGCTTCTCATTACTTGCAGCTAAACAGACCTACTAGAGTTTAGCACCATTAAATGGTTAGTAACTTATGTAAATTTTAAGTTATTTATGTTATTTTTTCCCCTCATATTCATGGAAGCCTAGATATCAAGAAGATGTTACATTTAAAAAAAACCTGAACATCTATATCCCTCATGAACATATATGAAAAATCTCTAACAAAACATTCTCAGATAAAGCACAGCAATATATTGAAATGGTAATATATAATGATCAAATAGGGTTTATCTTAGAAGTTCAAGGGTAGTTCAAGATTCAAAAATCAGTCAACATAATTAATATATTAAGAAAATAAAGGAGAAAACCATGTGACCAATGAAATGGATGCCAAAAGACAGCTGACAAAATTCAGCACCCATTTATTTTTTAATTGGAGAAGAATTGCTTTACAGTGTTGTGTTGGTTTCTGCCATACAACACACAAATCAGCCATAATCATACACATATCACCTCCCTCCCCTTCCCCACCCCACCCCTCTAGGTCATCGCAGCGTACGGGGCTGGGCTCCCTGTGTTACAGAGCAACTTCTCACCAGCTATTGATAAATCCATTTATTTTTAAACTACTTAGCAAAACAGGAAAAGGAAGATACTGATGCTATATAAGGAACTACGTATAGCATTAATGATGAAATGCTATATGCTCTCTCCCTGCAATGAAAGACAAAATAAGTATGTTTGCTCTTACTACCTTTATTCTGCATTGTTCAAAAGGTACTAGCCAGTGTCAAAGGCAAAAAAAAAAAAAAAAAGTCATAAAAATGGAAAATAACGAAGTAAAACTATCTTTATTCAAAATAGACTCCAGACATAGAAAACAAACTTATGGTTACCAAAAGGGATAGTTGGGGGAGAGGGTGGCAGTGAAGGGGGAGGTAAATTAGGAGTTTGGGATTAACACATGCACACGACTATATATAAAACAGATAAACAACAAGGGCCTACATATAGCACATGGGAATACATTCAATATCTTGTAATAACCCATAACGGAAAAAGGTCTGGAGAAAGTATATATAACTGATGCTTTGCTGTACATCTGAAACTAATGCAGCATTGCAAACTAACTATATTTCAGTTTTAAAAAAGATTTTAAAAACTGTGTTTATTCACAGGCAACATGCCTGTTTGTCTAGAAAATCCCAAGAAATCATCTCCCCCTATTGTGTCTGGCAATGCAGGATACAGGGATAGCCTGTGACCATGTCAAACATAAGGTGTTCTCAGAACTCACAGTCTTGAAGTAGATGGACAATTACAATAGACCGTGATAGATCCTTCAGAGGAGAAAAAACTGTAGTGAAAGATCAAAAAACATGGAAAGATGTGACGAAGAACCAGCTTTCAATAGAGGTGAGCAATTAAGATGCACAAAAGTCCTGAATATACTGTCATATCTTAAAAGAAACAATGCTATGGGGAACTCCCTGCTGGTCCAATGGTTGGGACTCTGCCCTTTCACTGTGGAGGAGCTGGGTTCCATCCGTGGCTGGGGAACTAAAATTCCCAAGGGTGCAGCCAAAGAAGAAGAAAGAAAAAGAAAGAAACAATGCTATGAATGCATGTGTGTAGCATTTAGATTACTTTTCTTTCCTATTACTGAGCAAGGAAGAGAACTGAAAAGATCTGGGGTCAAGGAGGTCAAACCAGTCCATCCTAAAGGAAATCATCCGTGAAGATTCATTACAAGGACTGATACAGAAGCTGAAGCTCCAAAACTTTGGCCACCTGATGCAAAGAGCCAACTCACTGGGAAAGATCCTGATGCTGGAAAAGATGGAGGGCAGGAGGAGAAGAGAGCGACAGAGGATGAGATGGTTGGATGGCATCACCAACTCAATGGTCAAGAGTTTGAGCAAACTCCTCCAGGAGATGGTGAAGGACAGGGAGGCCTGGTGTGCTGCAGTCCAAGGGGTCACAAAGAGTTAGCAACTCACTTGGTAACTGAACAAATGGGCTAGGAATGGTAGAGTTTGCCTCCAGGGTCCACTCCAGAATCCATGGGTTCGCAGAGAGCCAGACATGACTTAGCTACAGAAGAACCACAAATAAAAATGAACGTCTTACTATTGTGATCCCTTCTTTTGGGATTTTCCAGGTAACACCCTTTGCGCCCTCCAGCCCCAACCACTTACATGATGATTGATGTCAAAGTTGAGGAAAACATGACATTGGACTCTGCACCCTAGAGGTTAATAGTTTGCACAGTAAGTATCAGGAGCTTGTTTCTGCGCAAGGCCAGATCCTTTTTTTATCTCCGTTTCCAGTGACCAAATTTGCTCTTTCTGTCACATTTTCCTTTTCCCTGGCTAGTGGAGGGTGATGCAGTGTGCAGAGTACTGGCTGGGCCAGAGAATATACCCTCACCGGCTCCCGGGGCTGAGAGTGGGTTTGAGAGAAGCCAATCCCCAAATGAGAGGTGAAGACCTAGCTGGCACCGACATGGTGCAGAGTGCTGGCGGCAAGAAACAGCATCTCAGACCAGCAAGAGGCAAGGACTGGCCCTCCACCCGCAGAGGAAGAGTAGCTGACCTTGGGCAATTCTGTAAGAGAAACTGGAACACATCAGAGCTCAAACTAGCTGGTAACACACTGAATTTCATTAGTTTTTGAGTGATGAGGTGGTGGAAGCTATCTTTTAAAACCCAGGGTAGGGTTTCCCTAGTGACTGAGTGGCAAAAAATCCATCTACCCATGCAGGAGACACGGGTTCGGTCCCTGATCTGGGAAGATCCCACATGGCTGAGGAGCATCTAAGCCTGAGACATAATGATTGAGCCTGTGCGCTGGAGCCTGGGAACCCAAACTCCTGAGCCCACGTGCCCGAGGACCCGTGCTCCCCAACAGGAGAAGCCCCTGCCCTGCAACAGGGGAAGGCTGCATGCCTCGACAAAGACCCAGCACAGCCAAAAATAAAAAAGGAAAAGAATACTGATCTAAATCAGTCTTCTTACAGATGAAGAGAGCAAAATATAAAGCTCTTAAGTGATTTATCCAAGTGCCTCAACTAAGTAAGAACAGAACTAGAAACTCCGGAGCAGAGCTTGGATGGTCCCCGAGAGAAAGCAGGGACACAGGGAAGACTGCAGAGTGCTCCTGGGTTCCAGCTGCATCAGAGGTTGTACATCTGTCACAGCGTACACCACATGGTCTGGATTCCCTGGTGGCTCAGACGGTAAACCGTTTGCCCACAACCCGGGAGACCTGGGTTTGATCCCTAGGTTGGGCAGATCCCCCTGGAGAAGGAAATGGCAACCCACTCCAGTACGCTTGCCTAGAAAATTCCATGGATGGAGGAGCCTGGTGGGCTACAGTACATGGGGTCACAAAGAGTCGGACACGACTGAGCGACTTCACTTTCTTTCTTCCTTTCACCAGCATGGTCAGGGCTCCCCTCCAGGGGCACTCAGAAAGCTGGGTGGGGAGGCAAGAAGGTGAAACACAGGACTAGGCTGAAGTTCGGGGTTTATGAAGATGGGGACTGGAGAATGACAAGCCTGCTGGAAGCGGAGGGCATGGCAAGAGTGCTGTTAGTGACTCGCTCTGGGGTTCCGGTCTGATCTGAACAAGACTGACGCCTTGAGGAGCAGTCAAAGGGCTGGAGCGCCTAATGGGGCTGAAGAGAAGGTAGGGGAGAGGAAAAGGATGGGGCAGATAAAGGGACCAACTGTTGTGGTCAGAGCTTGGTCTCTCTTTGAGGAATCCATTATTATTCCCACTGGGCTTTCTAAATAAGACTTAAATTTTTTTATTAAAAAATTTTTTTATCATTGGAGTATAGTTGCTTTACAAATGCTGTGTTATTTTCTGCTGAACAACAAAGTATATCCGCTACACGCATACATCTGTCCCCTCCCTCTCTAGTCTCCCTCCCTCCCACCCCCCGCCCCACCCCTCCAGGCCATCACAGAGCACTGAGCCCCCTGCGCTGGACAACAGCTTCCCACTGGCCATCTGATTTACACACAGCAGTGTATATATGTCGATGCTACTTTCAATGAGAGCTAAATGCTTTAAAGATTTTGGGCAGAACCCTGTCTGCCTGAGAAACATAACAAGAACAATATCTTCTTTAATCACTCTAGTTAGCAGTTATTTTTGCAACGCATATTAAGTGCACCCAACCTGGGGAGTGTAATGGGTGGGCGTTAAAAGCACAGCTTCTGAAATTACAGATATGTATCCTCGAGCAAGGATTTAATGCCTCTTTGCTTCTTAGTTCCCTTACTTGTAAAATGGGGGTGATGATAGTACCTGCCTCATAAGGTTGTTGTGAACTTCAGATGAGTTAAAACCATTAATAAGACCTGCTAGGCAATGTGCTTGATTTAGATATGAAAACCTCTTTGTTGGTTCAATATGTCAACAATTCATGGTGCAGGAAAGTGAGGAAGATCACAGGAACTGTAGAGTCAATATACCTTCTTAGAGCAAGGCAATCAGATATCCATAGTGAAGCAGGACTCTTAAAAATATTCTTGGGTATCGGAGGATGAATGGATAAAGATGCCGTGTACACACACACACACACACACACACACACACACACACACACACATATTCAGCTGTGAGAAAGAAGGAAATCCTGCCATTTGCAACAACATGGGTGAAATGTGATACTAAGTAAAATAGACAGAGGAAGACAGATATTGTGTGATTTCACTTATAGACAGAATCTTTAAAAAAAAAAAGATCAAACTCATAGAAGCAGAGTGCAGAATGGTGCTGCCAGCTGTGGGGAAGGGGAGAGGGGGAATGGGGAGACGCTGGTCAGAGAAGAGCACACAGTTACAGTTTTATCGGATGAGTCCCTCTAGAAATCTAGCGTACAGCATGCTAACTATAGTTAACAACACAGGTGAATGCTGGAAATATGCTTAGAGTAGATATTAGGTGCTTTAACCACACACAGAAAAACAGTAACCATGGGACCAGTGTATGTATGTATATGCATTAATATATATGCGTATATATAAACCCCACTCCAGTGTTCTTGCCTGGAGAATCCCAGGGACAGGGGAGCCTGGTGGGCTGCTGTCTACGGGGTCGCACAGAGCTGGATATGACTGAAGCGACTTAGCAGCAGCAATATGTACATATTTATGTGTTTAAATACCTCATTATATATATGTATATCAAGTTATCATGTTTACATCTTAAATATATACAATTTTTATATTAAATAAAATAATGGGGCATTTTGTTTCTTCAGACTTTCATGTCAAAGTTGAAGTTGCTTGATAATAGATGTTGTGGTTTAGTCCCCATGTTTCTCGTAACCGCCACATCACTTCTGATAGATCTGGCTCATGAGTAACTAGAATTTGGCCATGTGTGAGGCTTGGGAATCCAGGATTCCTCAATATATAACAAACTCTCAGATGGTTAGTTCTTAATATATGGCTGCTATTATTACTATATGACTTATAAATAAGCTCCTGCCTGCCATGAGAGATTGTTTATACAATGAGGAAAGAGGGCTATTTTGGTTTATTTATTCAGCATAATTTATTCTTGAATACTACTGCAAACTGAAGGTAGAGATGAAAAATACAGTGTTTACCTTCAAGTTGTTTTCCTTTAGTTGGCCAACAGACACATTAACCTGGCAAGAAGAGATGTGTGTATTACATGCAGTGGATATATTTCTTCCATGTTTCCAGAAAAGACAGGAGGGAGAAAGAGACTAAGAGAATGATGGGTGAGAAACTGAAGAGAAAATTGGAGGAGGGCTCTCTGCTGCCCTTCAACTCCCTGTGAGGATAAAGGGACTTAGCAAGGGAAATCCCAGAGCTGAGAACACATATTTTCAGGCTGTGCATTCTTTTCCTAAGGATGGCTCGTTGGCAGAAATAAATTGGATACATGTACTAAATGTACTTTTCTTGTACTCTGGGCAGTAATGTACAGAGAGTTGGGTTTTTTTTTTAAACCTAACTGACTTTAAGGACATTTGCTCAGAGAGAATTCGTTAATCAAGTAGCCTTGTGCCATCCACTGTGGGGGTCCACCCACCCCTGGACATGAAATGTGAACTCGGCATCAGCTGACAAAGGATGCTCGCCAGTCCACCTGTTGTGGAGGAGGTTTTCCAAACAACACCTGGGAGTCTGGTCAATACCCTGGGTGGACAATTTGATGGGTCTCGGCATTCTACTATACACCTGGGCAGTGGCCTAGGGCAGGGCTTTACCCGGCTGAGGTGTTGGGACATAGAGGTGGATGAGACAGCCTGTGGAAATCATCATAAGTCACCTGTTAGAAACAATATACAGATAAATGATGCTTGCTAGTTTGTCTTTAAAAATACATTACAGAGGATAAAAGCACCTGCTTATACTAATATCAGTGTCACACACTGTTTACTGATACACCTTCTTCAGTCAAAATACAGGGGTCGTGGGACTTCCCTGGTGGTCCAGTGGCCAAACCTCTGCATTCTCAATGCAGGGGGTCTGGGTTGGATCCCTGCTCAGGGAAATAGATCCTGCATGCCTCAACTAAAGATCCCACATGCCCCAACTAAGACCTGGTCCAGCCAAACAAATGAATATTTTTTAAAAAAAGAAAAGAAAAGAGAGAGGGGTCATGTCATACATAGCATGCAAGAAATGTGTAACTCATGGGAGCATGTCACATACTGAATATCATTCATCATTATTTTAATAAATAGTGGGTAAGTCATTTGACCTATGTGACCCCCAATTCTAGGTTGGTTTGTGAAAAAAAAAATAAAAGAGAGACATCTTATAGAATAACCTGTGAAAAGTAACTGTATATGATTAAATCTAGCACAGTATCTGATAAGGCGTGTAGGGAACAGCTCAGACCTCAGAGTTAGTATAAAGATTATTTTAAAGTGAAAACATTTGAGCTAAAAAGATGTAGAAAGAAATCTTATCTGAATGTTTCATATCTAACTGAAGCAGAAGCTCCCCAAAACACACCTGCAATTAACCCCCTGTAAATACACCTTATCTCTTCTCCTGTTAATTGGCTTATTGTCAGTTAATTTGCAGGTCCCAATCACTAGACCCAAGTTGGACAAGGATAAATATGTATTTCTTGACACTTAGATGTTACTTTCCTCCCTTCTCAAATTTTCACTGAAAGTGGTAAATAAGATGATTACAATTCACAGCAGAACCTTTAAAAGGAAGAAATAATTATGAATGCTTAAGACTTAGTATAACCCAAAAGAACAATAAAATGTCCTCAAGCCCAAGCAAACTGAGAGAATGAATAAATTCTCAATAGAACCCAAATTCTGCAAGCTCACAGCCCCACCTGCAGGATCTCAACTCTTCCTCAAAGATCCCCTCTTATTTGATGGCGTCCCTAGGTCTCACAACAAGTCACTTCAGTTGTGTCTGACTTGTTGTGACCCCATGGACTGTAGCCTGCCAGGCTCCTCTGTCCATGGGATTCTCCAGGCAAGAATGCTGGAGTGGACTGTCATGCCCTCCTCCAGAGGGTCTTCCCCACCCAGGGATTGAAACTGCATCTATTACATCTCCTGAATTGGCAGGCAGGCTCTTTACCTCTAGCACCACCTGGGAAGCCCTTACTTTCTCAAGATTACTGGTCTAGTAAGAACTTAAGAACAAGTCCAAACTTGTCCTATTGCAGTAGCCTCCTTGCTGATGAACACTGCTCCAAGACACTCGAATGTTTCCCTCACCGTGAATGTCTTCCCTGACCATCCTGCTTCCCTACCTGGCCTTCCCTCATCAAACCCCTAAACCGTAGTATGCTGATGCTTCCCTATATCAGAATCATGCATGGTAGGTTGTGTAGAAAGAAAGACAGGGCCTCACACTGGTACTTTGCCACACCCTGCCAATCCTGTAGATGACATAAAATCCAGTAGGACATGTAAACAGCTTCTACTGAGGCCAGATAGAACAAGAGACCCTGGGCTAACCCCTCTCCTGTGCTGCCATTATCCTGCCATCCACTCATTCATCCACCTACTCACCCATTCACCCATCCGTCCATCCACCCACCCATCCATCCATCCACCCATCCATCCATCTATCCACCCCTCCACCCGCCCATCCATCCATCCACCCATCCGTCCATCTATCCATCCCTCCACCCACCCATCCATCCACCCACCCATCCATCCATCCACCCATCCATCCATCTATCCACCCCTCCACCCGCCCATCCATCCATCCACCCATCCATCCATCTATCCATCCCTCCACCCACCCATCCATCCATCCACCCATCCATCCATCCACCCATCCATCCATCCACCCACCCATCCATCCATCCACCCATCCATCCATCCACCCACCCACCCATCCATCCGTCCATCTATCCACCCCTCCATCCACCTATCCACCCTCACGTCCACCACAAATCACATCCGGATCTTCAGTCATTCAAACGGAGAACTTCCTATCTCTTATTTCTTTGTGAGCCTTGAGACCTTTTAAATCCTTTGCAATTCAAAATGCTCTTCATATTGAACACATGTATCAAATATCTGACTAAGTGATTTACATATACTAGCACTTGGAAATTTTTTTTAACATTTTGAGGTAAGTACTAGCCTTAATCTCGTTGGACAGATGAGGAAACTGGCATATAGATGTCAAGCAGTTTGCCCAAGGTCACACTGGTGACTGTTGACAGAGACAGGATTTGAGCCTGGATTTCATGTGAATTTCTCTAAATCTAGAACCCTTAATCTGTATAAAACCCTGCATCTCTAAGGGGAAAAAGAAGCTGTTATATTACAGGATAACTACTTTTTCACTCTTCCCCAAACAATGAACACATTTAATTTTACGAAGTACTATTCATTTCAATCGATGTTTTTAAAGCACTTCTTGGGATCAGATTCTCTGCTGGCTACTCTTTACAAGGCAGGACCTGTTTCTTAGGCTTCTATGGAGCCCAATTCCCATCAGTGCTTGGATCCCTAGTGTCTGACGCATGACAAAATGACTAAGCACATACAACGCCAAACAAAATTCCTAGACAAGGAAGGAAATCAAATAGAAGTGCAGACACTAATTAAATTAGCAGGTCACAATTTCTCCCAGACATTCCTTCCCTGCCAGTCATCATAGGTCTCCTCCTTCTTAATAATGATTAATCCTCCTTGGGTGCAATATGCTTCTTATATGTGAATATTTTTTCCCTCTAAATTCAACAATAGTGTTGGATTCCAAATTGGCTGTTAAAACTCCTGCAAGCTCCAACATCACAGATAATCCTCAAGGTGATTCACTGCCTTTAATCTAGAACTTGAATTGATAAATGCACGGATACATATGGGAACATGCCTGATAACCCTGGAGCAAAGCAGCTTACTCTGCCCAGAAACAGGACCTTGGGGACTGCCCTGATGGTGTTAAGGCTTCTACCAGGTGGCACTCCTGCCAAAGGGGAAGATGCAGGAGACATGAGTTTGTTGAGTCAGAAGATCCCCTACAGGAGGAAATGGCAACCCATTCCAGTATTCTTGCCTGGAAAATTCCATGGACAAAGGAGTCTGGCAGGCTGCGGTCCATGGGGTCACAAAGGGTTGGGCGTGACTGAGCGACTTAGCACGCACGCACAAGTTCACAGGCCTCACAAGCCCTCAAAGGAATGATGACATTTATTCTTCTGAGGACCATCTCAGAGAAGAGACTAGCATCCTCATGTCCTTGAAATACTCAACTAACACTCTTGTTGATCAATTGCGTGGATTTAGATGTATACAGTGATATCATTTCCTTTTTTGTTCTCCTCTTTATTTTCTGATGTAGGTGCTTAAAAGCAAAGAGATGGATAAATGAGGTCTTAAAGAAGTTAGGGTTAACTTGTCTTTTTGTGTACACCATATCTTTTTCCCATTCAGTTGTGATATATTGTTTTAACTAATACATTTTAAATGGAGCAGACAAAATCCTTAGATTTCTCAGATGGCTGGTGCTGCCACAGGACATTTGCATAGACTATTATTCCTGTGTGGAATGCTCTTTACCTGCTCTTTACTTAGCTCCTATTAACGTCAGATCTCACTGAAGTACTACTTCCTAGGGAATCGGCACCTGACCTATCTCACTAGTCAGATCACCTCATTATTTACTCATAATGATGCATGCAAGTCCACCTTCTACCACTGATCACAATTGTAACTATATATGTGTTTGTGTGACCATTTGATTGTCCATCAAGTCCATCTCACAAGTGAAAGAACTATGTCACTGCTGCTCATCATTTCTTGTCAGTGTTTTGCACAATGCCCAGCAAATAACAGAGGCTCATTAAATATTTCTGGAATATATGAATGAATTAATGAAACTATTTTTAAAGCACTCCATTTCATCATAGTAATAAATATAAGGAACAGGAAGAGCACATAATCTGGAAACTTGGTTTTATGTCTATAATTTGCTTATTAGTAATATTGTGATCTTGGCCATGTTAACATTTCTTAGCTTCTAGGTCCAGGAGTATCACCTACCTTAGAATTTCAGTGAAAATAAAATAGCACAATAGATGAGAAAAGGTACTGACTAGTTCTAGTACAGTATACAAATGTTAAACTATTGTTTTGAGTTGCTATAGATACAGAAGTTCATAGAATACTTGCTACCCTAAGGAAGATATGTTTTTCTTGAGCTTTCAAAACATACATACACACACACTGATTATACAGACTGTCAAAACACATAAAAACACAAATAGACAGTGTGGTATAAAAGGGGGTGCTGTAATTCTCTGAGAATGTTTGAATGATTCTAGAAGCAATTAAACTCCTACCTCACAACATATACAAAAATGAATTCAAATAATTCAAAGTTGAAAATGTAAGAATCAAAACTATGAAAGTCTTAGGAAAAAAAACATAGGTGTAAATCTTCATGACCCTGAATTAGGCTATGGTTTCTTAGTTATGGCACCAAAAGCACAAACAACAAAGAAAAAACAGAAAAAAAATGGACTTCATCAATTGAAACCTTTGTGCTTCACAAATACCATCAAGAAAGTGAGAAGACAATACACAAAATGTGAGAAAATATTTGCAAATCATATATCTGATAAGAGAAAAATAATATATATAGAAAACTATTATCAAATATATCAAGAACTATCATACTCAACCAGAAATTCAAAAAGAAAATGACAATCCAAATAGTGATGGGTGAAAGATTTATATGCACAGTTCTCCAAAGAAGATACATTCACACATCAATTACAACACATTCCATTGTTGAGAACTTGTAGACACAGTCACACTTACTGCTAGAAGACGGGGAAACTTAGCCCTTGATAGAGAAGCTACAGCTGTCTATAATAAAAGGAGGAACACAGATTTTTGGTGGAGATCTACCCAGGTTGGTCTCAGTCGCAATTGTCGGTCATATTATTCCATCATTTGAGGCAGAAGGTATATAATGCCTTAAGAACCGTTTCAATCTCAAGGTCACTTCAGTTCAGTGAAGTTGACCTTTGGTGTCTCGGCGTTCAGGTTGTTATTCTATCCTTGCAGCCCAGAACTCTTCTCATCCAAGGCACGTAGTCTGGTGACACAGGGTTTCCTGTAATCCTATGTGGAATATGTAAACTCAGAACAAGAAAAATATGTGCTTTGTATCCTTTGTATATAAGTCATTTCCCCTCTTGGCATCCCAGAAGCTAATGAATGAGACTTTTTCATCCTCTCTAAATAGTCTTCATGCTTCATGAGCTGTCACGAAAAGGAATGACATGCTCTGAATCCATTTGATGTAGGTGCATGCAGATTGAATGTCTTGTCATTAATTATACTTTTTGATTTGTGGTAACCCATGTGATAATACCATTTCCCTTTTATTCTAGAAAGAAAAACTTGGAAGAAAAAAAGCAATGCAAAGACTCCCAGCCCAGTCTGGTTACATTTGGATTAGTTAGCTATGTGCTGACGCCAGTAACAAAAGACTGACCCAAATCCCAAGGCAGGCAAGCACTCAGAAAGTTATTTTATTTTCAGAGTGAGGTGATCTCAACCTTATTTGATTCCTACCCCACCAAGTAATGAATCTGATTCGCTAAGGTCAACAAAAAGATAATACAGTGGCAAAGCCCTTTGCAGCTTTGCAAATAGCTCTCATATCTTGTGTTGCAGTGCAGTAGAACATTTAATACGCATTTAGTGAGTACCTACTATGTGCAAGACACTGTCTCAGGCATTTGGGTTTTTTATTTCCCTTTACTTATGAAGAAATTGAGATTCAGACATGCAAAGTGGTTTGCCCAAGGTCACAGCCAGTGGGATTAAAACCTACTTTTTTTTTTTTAAACTCTGGCTCTCTTAAATTAACAATAGGCTATAAGAGCAACTGTAGATTATTTACCTGGTGCAGGCGAAGTAGGAGAAATTTTATATACCCTATCTCATCTAACCTTCTCATCAACTGTGAATAGGTATTGTTTTCATCATTCCATAGATGAAATTAAGGCTCAGAGAAGTAAGGAGCCTTCCTTACCTGAAGCCACAACACCTGTAGGTGGCAAAGCTAGCATCTACATGTAGCTCCATGTATGGGAGACCTCCTTTGCCTGTATTACTCTTCCTCTCCGCTGATTGGCTGTAGCCGTGAGGCTCTGCTGGGGGCCACAGCTGATTGGCGGATACGCACCTGATACCAGCGCAGCTTTCCTAAGCCCAGGGCTCTGCGCCTCGATTCCCCCGAGGTACACTCCAAGACACAGTTCTCCTGCAGTGTCAGTTCCTGCCACAGTCCTTGCCTATTCAAGCTGGGCCCCTAACCTCTGTCTGGTTCTATAATATTAGGTTCTAAAATCACTTGATGACTGCCCCCGGCCCCTGCCCTAATAACCAGGAGGGGTCACTACTTCATGCTTCTCTTGTTGTTCAGGCCAGCTTATATTTCTGGAGATGAGTCTTCAGTTCAATGCTCCCTGGCCAGGATCAGCAACACAATTTTCAAGGCCCGGTGCAAAGTTAAAATATAGGGTCTTAGGTTTAAAACTTCTTAAGAATATCAAGAAATCAACATTAAAGCACTAAGGCCAGCATGTGGCCCTTCTAAGGGGGGGACCCCGTGCAACCTGGCAGCTCACATGCCCAGGAAGTCAGCCTGGATCCTGCAGGCTTTACTGAAATCTTTGGAATGACCGAGCTTTTCACCACAGATTCTCCCTCTGTTTTTGTGACACATCTATCTCCCTGCTCTAACCTAGAACAGGCCTGCCTTGACCACGGCTGTTAGGACTTGTCGTTATTCAGTCGCTCAGTCATGTCTGACTGTTCTGCAACCCCATGGGCTGCAGCACACCAGGCTTCTGCCCTTCCCTATTTCCCGGAGCTTGCTTAAACTCATGTCCATTGAACCAGTGATGTCAAGCAACCATCTCACCCTTTGTTGTCCCCTTCTCCTCCTGCCCTCAATTTTCCTCAGTCTCAGGGTCTTTTCAGATGAATTGGTTCTTAGCATCAGGTGGTTAAGGTATTGGAACTTCAGCTTCAGCATCAGTCCTTCCAATGAATATTCAGGGTTTATTTACTTTAGACCTGATATTGGTTTGATCTCCTTGCTGTTCAAGAGACCCTCAAGAGTCTTCTCTAGCACCACAATCTGAAAGCATCAGTTCTTCTTTTTTTTTTTAAATTTTTTATTAGTTGGAGGCTAATTACTTCACAACATTTCAGTGGGTTTTGTCATACATTGATATGAATCAGCCATAGATTTACACGTATTCCCCATCCCGATCCCCCCTCCCACCTCCCTCTCCACCCGATTCCTCTGGGTCTTCCCAGTGCACCAGGCCCGAGCACTTGTCTCATGCATCCCACCTGGGCTGGGGATCTGTTTCACCATAGATAGTATACATGCTGTTCTTTTGAAATATCCCACCCTCACATTCTCCCACATAGTTCAATAGTCTGTTCTGTATTTCTGTGTCTCTTTTTCTGTTTTGCATATAGGGTTATCGTTACCATCTTTCTAAATTCCATATATATGCGTTAGTATGCTGTAATGTTCTTTATCTTTCTGGCTTACTTCACTCTGTATAAGGGGCTCCAGTTTCATCCATCTCATTAGGACTGGTTCAAATGAATTCTTTTTAACGGCTGAGTAATATTCCATGGTGTATATGTACCACAGCTTCCTTATCCATTCATCTGCTGATGGGCATCTAGGTTGCTTCCATGTCCTGGCTATTATAAACAGTGCTGCAATGAACATTGGGGTGCATGTGTCTCTTTCAGATCTGGTTTCCTCAGTGTGTATGGCCAGAAGTGGGATTGCTGGGTCATATGGCAGTTCTATTTCCAGTTTTCTAAGAAATCTCCACACTGTTTTCCATAGCGGCTGTACTAGCTTGCATTCCCACCAACAGTGTAAGAGGGTTCCCTTTTCTCCACACCCTCTCCAGCATGTATTGCTTGTAGACTTTTGGATAGCAGCCATCCTGACTGGCATGTAATGGTACCTCATTGTGGTTTTGATTTGCATTTCTCTAATAATGAGTGATGTTGAGCATCTTTTCATGTGTTTGTTAGCCATCTGTATGTCTTCTTTGGAGAAATGTCTGTTTAGTTCTTTGGCCCATTTTTGAATTGGGTCATTTATTTTTCTGGAATTGAGCTTCAGGAGTTGCTTGTATATTTTTGAGATTAATCCTTTGTCTGTTTCTTCATCTGCTATTATTTTCTCCCAATCTGAGGGCTGTCTCCTCACCTTACTTATAGTTTCCTTTGTAGTGCAAAAGCTTTTAAGTTTCATTAGGTCCCATTTGTTTAGTTTTGCTTTTATTTCCAATATTCTGGGAGGTGGGTCATAGAGGATCTTGCTGTGATTTATGTCGGAGAGTGTTTTGCCTATGTTCTCCTCTAGGAGTTTTATAGTTTCTGGTCTTACATTTAGATCTTTAATCCATTTTGAGTTCACTTTTGTGTATGGTGCTAGAAAGCGTTCCAGTTTCATTCTTTTACAAGTGGTTGACCAGTTTTCCCAGCACCACTTGTCAAAGAGGTTGTCTTTCTTCCATTGTATATCCTTGCCTCCTTTGTCAAAGATAAGGTGTCCATAGGTTCGTGGATTTATCTCTGGGCTTTCTATTCTGTTCCATTGATCTATATTTCTGTCTTTGTGCCAGTACCATACTGTCTTGATGACTGTGGCTTTGTAGTAGAGTCTGAAGTCAGGCAGGTTGATTCCTCCAGTTCCATTCTTCTTCCTCAGGATTACTTTGGCTATTCGAGGTTTTTTGTATTTCCATACAAATTGTGAAATTATTTGTTCTAGTTCTGTGAAAAATACCATTGGTAGCTTGATAGGGATTGCATTGAATCCATAGATTGCTGAAAGCATCAGTTCTTCGACGCTCAGCCTTTTTCATTGTCCAACTGTCACATCCGTGCATAACTACTGGAAAAATCATAGTTTTTTTGACAATACTTGTCAGCAAAGTAATGTCTCTGCTTTTTAATATGCTGTCTAGGTTTGTCATAGCCTTTTTTCTAAGGAGCGAGGGTCTTTTAATTTCATAGCTATAGTCACCATCCACAGTGATTTTATAGCTCAAGAAAATAGTCTGTCACTGTTTCCATTGTTTCTCCATCTATTTGCCATGAAATGATGGCACCAGATGCCATGATCTTCATTTTAGGACTTGGTCTCCATTTATTGACCCTTTCCCTCATTTGTCCCAAACTCCCCCAACCTCCAGTAACCTACCCCCACTCTCCACAGCAGCCCTCACACTCTGACATTCTTAGGAACACAGCTCACCCATTCAACGCTCCAGGCAATGACTATGCAATGTGTACATATAGGGAACAGAGAGAGAGAGAAAGAAGGCTGTGCAGGTTTGGCAAGGTATTTGTTTATAACAATTTCTGGCATCTGGAGTAATTTTTGCTTTTTATTAAATATATCTCTGCACTCTGGAGTTGACTCTCAACTTGGCCTGAGCTTCTTGAGGGAAATTTTGGGAGTTTTGCCAAACAACAACACAGAGCTTCATATTTATGTTATAAAAGCCAGCAGTGTCATCACAGACAACTTCCTTCCTTTGCCTGAGCAATTTTCAAAAACACAGATCACAGCCTTATTCAGTACAGTAAACCACACCCTCCACCCTTGTAAAGCTATTGACAACAGCAAGGCAAGAACATGGAAGTCATATCCAAATGGAAAACATTGGCTCCAGTGTATCCTGTTGTGAAATTCTCAAGCATTGGGTTACAGCACTGACAACAAGGGAGAAATTAACAAACATCAAGAGGGGAAAGAGAAAAAGATTCCAAATGGAGAAAGACAAAAGGGGGAGAAGTTCAAAAGGCCACATAGGGCAGAATGTCCTGTGCATACCCAAGACTCTGGCTCTTTTAAATCACTTCCAGCGGATAATAGTGATAATTTATTGGGTATTTGCCATGGGCCTGGCATGGCTTGATTACATATAATATTTATCTGGTCTTCTTAACAATCCTGGGCTTCCCTGGTGGCTCAGATAGTAAAGAATCTGCCTGTGATGAAGGAGACCCAGGTCCAATCCCTGGGTTGGGAAGATTCCCTGGAGAAGGGAATGGCAGCCCACTCCAGTATTCTTGGCTGGGAAATCCCATGGATAGAGAAGCCTGAGGGCTACAGTCCTTGGGGTCACACAGAGTTGGACAGACTGAGCGACTAACACTTTCACTTTTCACTTAACAACCCTGGGAAGTAGGTATTATTCCCCTCATTTTATAGATAAGGAAAACTAAGGTCCGGAGAAGTAAGACTTGCCCAGAGTCACGTGTCTTGGAAGTGGCTCGCTTGAATGTACAGACGATCCTCTGCAGGTCAGGAACCTTCCCTCGTCTATTCTCCCTCACTCCCTGCTGGCTGACCACCCGTGGCCACAGTTGATGGCTTGAGGCTGGATATCTGACACAAGAGCAGCTAATTCGTGGGACGGCCAGCATCCTATGACTCATGCATCCAGCCTCAGAAATGCAATCTGGGCCCATTGGGTTCCTCTGTTAGATGTTAGAATCTAGAAAATTACAGCCACCAAGTCACGGAAGCTGAGCTGAAGGCTGGTAAGAGGCACTTCATACAGCAGCAGCCATTCTGGGTCACATGTTAACAAAAGTGAGAACTACAGGCAGAGGGAGGGGAAAACAGCATAGATGCACAGGAAGAAGAAGAGATGTCAAGAGAAAGGGAGTATAAAATCAGAGAGCCAGAGAGAGAGACAGAGATGGAGCGATCAGGGCAGGGACACAGAGTCAAAGGGAAGAGAGCCAGGGTGAGCCCCTTGGGTTTCTGCCAGAGCCCCGACCTCAGGCCCCAGGAGTCTTGGCTGCGTTATGGCTGCCCAGCTTGGGTTCCTGTGATGTCTTTGGGACCCTATGACAATCCTTTCTACGTCTACTTTGGTTAACCTTCTGCAGCCAACATACTTGAGTAAAGCCTGGGTCTCTGCCTCCGGGCCACTTCCCATGGCCCCAGCTTCCCCTCCAGAGTCACTCTTCAGGCCTCCTGTTGCCATGGTTACAGCCACCATCATCTCAGGTCCCTGACCTGGAGCTCAAGGGGCACCAAAGCAGGTGGTCAGCCTTGAACTTGGCCTCCTCACTTTCCTTTATGACCCCTCCTCCCCCAACACCCAGATGTAGGCTTCGTAGAGCCTAGAGATTAATCTGGATATGGAGTAAACGAAAGCAGAAACAGTTGAGTCAAGAGGTTAAGATGTGAGCAGACCCTGGCTTCACGTCTGGATCCTCCTCCTAATGGCTGGGTCACCTTGGGAAAGCTGTCGATCTGAGTCCTGGGTGACGTGGATGTCTGTATAATCACAGGGAGATGATGACATGAGCTGAGGCCCCTTCCAGCTCTGACTTTCAAAAATCCCAATGTATTCCATTGTGTATATGTACCACAGCTTTCTCATCCATTCGTCTGCTGATGGGCATCTAGGTTGCTATATGCAAGACGGAAAAAGAGACACAGATGTATAGAACAGACTTTTGGACTCTATGGGAGAAGGTGAGGGTGGGATAATCTGAGAGAACAGCATCAAAACATGTATATTATCAAGTGTGAAACAGATCGCCAGTCCAGGTTGGATGCGTGAGACAAGTGGTTGGGCTGGTGCACTGGGATGACCCAGAGGGATGGGATGGGGAGGGAGGTGGGAGGAGGGTTCAGGATGGGGAACACATGTAAATCCATGTCTGGTTCATGTCAATCTATGGCAAAAACCACTACAATATTGTAAAGTAATTAGCCTCCAACTAATAAATATAAAAGAAAAAAAAAATCCCAATGTAGATGCCATTCCCTTTGACTGGCATTTAGAGAAGGTCACCCTGCCTGGATCCTTTCTGGAATTTGTGCTTAATCATCACACCATTTTAGCTGCAAATATCAAAAAGGTGCTTCCCAGGTGGCGCAGTGGCAAGGAATCCACTTGCCAATGCAGGAGACGCAGGAGACGTGGGTTCGATCCCTGGGTGGGAAAGATTCCCCTGGAGAAGGAAATGGCAACTCACTCTGGTATTCTTGCCTGAGGAATCCCACGGACAGAGGAGCCTGGTGGGTACGGTCCATGGGGTTGAGAAGAGTCGGACACGACGGAACATAGCACATAGCACATCCAAAGGGCACCTACGGAGGGGCTGAGCAGACTACAGGAAAGGACCCACCTCAGCAGGGAAGACACAGAAACACACGAACTGAAGGTTCAAGCAAGAAGGTTCAACCTCTCACACCTGAGAGAAGCCAGGTCACACCAACAGCCCCAGGAACTTGCGGTCAACTGTGTGAACAGCAGAGGTCAAGGGCGTGTGCATTGCTGAATTAGCAAATTTCTAAGGCATCTATCACAGCAGGCCCGCTTGCAGGCTTTATTTAGGTAAAACTCCCATTGAGCCTCAGCTCTCAGGGCCCAGGCTGACTCAGAGCTTCAGAATCTTGGCCTGCAGTGCGATGAGTCATGGTGATGAAATTTCAAGAGAAAAGGACATTCTTAAAATTAGCTTTGAGACAGCAACTGGACGCACTTTTGCTCTGGAAGTGCCTTTCCCAGGTTATTTTAGTTAGTGTCCTCTTTAAGAGGACTCAGATGGCTGGGTTTGCCTCTGGTTCCCTAGCCTTTGGGCCCCTCAGAGGCCCAGCACTCCAGACCTTCCCAGTGCAGTTCCTTTCAAGGAAGCAAGTGCAGGCCCCGGGCATGGACCCTCAGGCCTGCTCTGACCCACGCACTTCTGGCTGTGGTGGTTCCAAGAGGGGCTGGAGTTCTCAGAGGAGCAAGGACGGGGCTGGCTTGGCTTGACCACCCCCAGTACTAGAAGTTCCACCGCCGAACACAGACGAGGCATGGGGGTCTCCTCTCACCCCACCTCACGAGCCCTCTGACTCTGCACAGGCCCCCTTGGTGCCTTTTGACCCGGCCTCCTCCCAGGGCAGGAAATCAAAGCCGATGCTGACTTTGCAGTCAGAATATTTCCATGAGCAATGAGATGTGGATGAACAATTTCTCCACTGTTCGCTGTACAACAGAGGGTTCTGTTGAAATCGGGCAGGAGTGGCTCAGCTCCCTTCATTGATTTCCCGCGATGGAGAGCTGACTCTCTTCAACCTCTCCATCCCTCCTTGGGGACGTGCTATCTTATGGGGACAACTGGGATTGCCCTCAAAAATCCAAATGAGGACACTTACCGGGTCTTCAGGGAAGCTGGTAGGAGCTGTAAGTAGAAATGATGGGCACAGCCCAGCTGATGAGCTCTGAGAAGGTCCAAAAGGTCTAAATGAATGCATCTCCCTTTTGCCATGCTTACACTCATTTAATCATTCACTGAACAAGAACCGAGGGCAAACCAACCATACAGCATCGTGAAGCTATTTCACAGGAACTACTGCCATGAAGAAGATACGGCTGCTGCCCACAAAGAACTCACCTTTTTAGATGGTTGTTGTTGCTTTAGTTGCTAAGTCATGTCCAACTCTCTGTGACCCCATAGATTGTATTCCACCAGGCGCCTCTACCCTTGCGATTTCCCAGGCAAGAATAATGGAGTGGGTTCCATTTCCTTCTCCAGGGGATCTTCTCAACCCAGGGATCGAACCTGAGTATTCTGCTTAGCTGGCAGATTCTTTACCACTGAGCCACCTGGAAAGCCCCATTTATGTGGCGGATACTGGTAAACAGGGCATGGCAGTGTGCACTCACAGAGGCTTCTACAAAATATGATGAGACACAGAGAGAATAAATGGAAGGTATGGATGAGGGCAGGCTCTGAGAGAAAAGTGAAGATGCTTATCATTAAGAAAATAAAAAAAAATTCTCCAAGCCAGGCTTCAGCAATACGTGAACCATGAACTTCCAGACGTTCAAGCTGGATTTAGAAAAGGCAGAGGAACCAGAGATCAAATTGCCAACATCCTTTGGATCATCGAAAAAGCAAGAGTTCCAGAAAAACATCTATTTCTGCTTTATTGACTATGCCAAAGCCTTTGACTGTGTGGATCACAATAAACTGTGGAAAATTCTGAAAAAGATGGGAATACCAGACCACCTGACCTGCCTCTTGAGAAATCTGTATGCAGGTCAGGAAGCAACAGTTAGAACTGGACATGGAACAACAGACTGGTTCCAAATAGGAAAAGGAGTACGTCAAGGAGTATATTGTCACCATGCTTATTGAACTTATATGCAGAGGACATCATGCGAAATGCCAGGCTGGATGAAGCACAAGCTGGAATCAAAATTGCTGGGAGAAACATCAATAACCTCAGATATGCAGATGACACCAGCCTTATGGCAGAAAGTGAAGAAGAACTAAAGAGGCTCTTGATGAAAGTGAAGGAGGAGAGGGAAAAAATTGGCCTAAAGCTCAACATTCAGAAAACAAAGATCATGGTATCCAGTCCCATCACTTCATGGCAAATAGATGGGGAAACAGTGGAAACAGTGGCAGACTTTATTTTGGGGGCTCCAAAATCACTGCAGATGGTGACTGCAGCCATGAAATAAAAAGACTTCCTCCTTGGAAGAAAAGTTATGACCAACCTAGATAGCATATTAAAAAGCGGAGACATTACTTTGCCAACAAAGGTCCGCCTGGTCAAAGCTATGGTTTTTCCAGTAGTTATGTATGTGAGAGTTGGAATGTAAAGAAAGCTGAGTTTCAAAGAATTGATGTTTTTGAACTGTGGTGTTGGAGAAGACTCTTGAGAGTCCCTTGGACTGCAAGGAGATCCAACCAGTCCATCCTAAAGGCAATCAGTCCTGAATGTTCATTGGAAGGACTGATGTTGAAGCTGAAACTCCAATACTTTGGCCACCTGATGGGAAGAGCTGACTTATTGGAAAAGACCCTGATGCTGGGAAAGATTAAAGGCGGGAGGAGAAGGGGAGGACAGAGGATGAGGTGGTTGGATGGCATCACGGACTCAATGGACATGAGTTTGAGTAAACTCCGGGAGTTGGTGATGGGCAGGGAGGCCTGGCATGCTGCAGTCCATGGGGTCGCAAAGAGTCGGACACGACTGAGCGACTGAGCTGAACTGAACTGAACTAGTATGGTTTGTGTAACTAGTCTGTTGGACAAACATGACTTGTAGCACGTTAGAAATGCAACTTTTTGGCTGACTCCTCCTGTCCTGGTTTTTCCCCATTCCTCTCTCTCTCTTTTTCTCTCTCGCTCTGCTGTTTGAAGTCAAAGCCATGAGCAAGAGGAAAGGTAAAGACATAGAACAGCTTTGATTTGGCCAAAGGAAGAATCCCTGGTTGGACCAGGGCAGGACTCGTCTCTTGGGGTCATGGCATGGATGCTCCCAAGATCCCTTTTGGAGGCCTCCGTCCTACAGTTTCCTTGACTTTGACAAATGTGACTCCATTCCTGGAGCCACTTGAGGCACTGGGAGCCGCACATCTCATCTTCCTGCCCTATTCCCTCCTCCCTCAGGCACTCTCAGACAAGACCTAAGAGGAGCTAACCACAGGCTTATTTTTTGGCATGACCCACATCTCATGTGCAGGAAACAGTTGCATCCCTTACCCTGAAAAGCTCTGGGGGTGCAGTCTAAGCTCCCCCAGAACTCTGTCTTGGCTCTTGCATCTACATCGCAAGTCACCCCTCTCCCATCCTCTACTTCTTGGGAGAAGCCGGGTGCTAGTCACGGTTGGCTAGGGCCCCAGTGCTCTGTGTCTCCCTACTGCAAAGAAGAGCTCTCTGCATTCTCCAGTAGCATCTGCACCCTCCCCTGAAAGGTTTGCTCAAGCAAACTCCTTGAGCCAGAGGAGTCTCTTCTCTCACCCTCTCCCCTCTCCACCCTCTCTGACCCTTTCCCCTATCCTTTATGTGGATGAAGAATGAAGACACACGAGCCCTTCCCTTTGAAAATCTGCATCCTGGGGTGTGCTGTCAAACTCATTGTTGGATCCTGATTTCATCTTATGAAGTCTCAGATGAACTAGTGGCAAGAATCCCATTTCAGCATCTTGTTAATGTCCCATCACTGCAGCAGCCCATCCGGACATGGCATCTCCCAGGATGCTCAGCCAAGCAATGGTCTGCTTGGATGCAGAAGTAGGGGACCTCTCAAAGGCCCAGTTACTTTCAAGATGCTCTCCATTGGCTGATTTCCTTACTTACAACCCAGGTGAGTTTTTTCCATCCCAGAGATTACATGGAGGACTTTGGGGTGGGGTTGTGGCCTGGATTTAGAACAGGAAGCTACACACTGAAGTTTTCTGAGCAGCGTAGTTAAGAAAGGACAGGGTTGAAGTGAATCCATGTTTCTTCGCACAGAGATTTCTTCCTCTACAGGGTGTTGTCTTCCTCTGACAGACTGTGGCCACAGAAGGCCACCCATGGAGTGGAGGATACAGTCAGCGTCTACACAGCGGCAGCAGAAACAGAGGCTGACCTCACTGGCGAGGCCACTTCAGCACCCTTGGTCTTGGCCCATCCATGAACACCTCTGACAAGTTAGAAGATGCTCCCCCGAGCAAAAGGAAAGCAGTACAGCCCAGGATCCCTGGATTACCAGCACATCACCAACCTTATGTCACCTCCACATAAACCCAACCCCAGGAGCCCAACAGCCAAACTCTGAGCCCTGAGTAGGACGTGAAAACTGAGTCATAGATTGGTGACTCATCAGTGAGAGACCACACAATGAGTCAGGCAGAGGAGCCCTGGAGACAATATTTTTAAATCTGAATTCTCCAGACTGCCTCTAGAGAACCACCCTTGAAGGAGAGAAAGCCCCAGAATACATGGGTGGGAAGGCAGGTTCAGACACCAAAGCCCCCCTGAGGACGATTACACACCTTGGCTTTCAGCATGGTTCTCTGGGAGCCTGGGGTGTTGTGCATTAGATTCTAAAATTGTTCTGTGATCTCTGACTTCACTTACTGAAAACAAGTTCATCCATCTTCTCACGTTTGCTGCCTGCCCTCGGTGACTCATCACTGTTCATTTCATTATCTGACCCTGGACACAGAAGGACCGTCGGGTGACAGGATGGTGACACAGAACAGCAGCTGAGGACATAGCCTGACCTATTACACAAACCTGGCTGAAACCTTGTATCATATCTGATAGGATCTGGAGCAAGGAACTTGCTTCATTTTCTTTTTCCATCATTAAAGCAGAAATGATAATGCACTTGAAGAGATGCATGGAGGAATAAGAGAGATGCTGTTTCTAAATGGCCCAGAGTGCAGGAAGTGAATTGAAGTGAAAGCTCTAAATGACCCAGAGTGTAGTAAGTGAACTGAAGTGAAAGATCAGTTGCGTTCGACTCTTTGAAATCCCATGGACTGTAGCCCACCAGGCTCCTCTGTCCATGAATTCTCCAGGCAAGGATTCTGGAATGGGTTGCCATTCCCTTCTCCAGGGGATCTTACCAACCCAGGGATCGAACCTGCATCTCTTGCACTGCAGGCAGATTCTTTACTACCAGCTGAGCCACTAGGGAAGCGTCAGAGTGTAGTAAGTGCTCTATAATTGGATAAATATTGTACTGTTTACTAAGGATTTGTGTTTCATTGATGATTTCGCTTCCTCAGAAATTTGCTATTTGCTTACAAAGTTAGATAACTCTTTATCATTTACTTGGGGGCAAAAAAAAAAAAAAAATGAACACTGTGCCAATATATCCCCTCATTCCCCCACCCCTCAAAAAAAATCAAATAGCTGGAAGGATCTAAACCAGCTGGAACACACAAAGTCTTGAGACAAGGGCCCCATTCAGTCCATTTTATATCTGCAGGGCCTGGCAAAAAGTGCTTGGGGAGCGGTTCTAGATAAATACAAGGCTGAACAGCACATAGGTCGACATTGAACATTTCTGGAGTTTGTGTCATGCGTATCTGGACACACTCATTCATCAAGAACCTCCGTGTAGAGCCTGCACCCCATATTATGTGAGACACAACTTGGCCATCCACACGTGTGCGCATGCTCAGCCACTAAGTCGTGTCCACCTCTTCACACAACCTCACAGGGACTGCAGCCCGCCAGGCTCCCCATTGGGATTTTCCATGGGATTTTCCAGGCAAATAATACTGGAGTGGATTGCCATTTCCTCCTCCAGGTGGTCTTCCTGACCCGGGGGTCCAACCTGAGTCTCCTTGGTCTTCTGCATCAGCCAGCGCACCACCTGGGAAGCCAGCCATCCACACACAAACAGCAAAAACAAGACGTGCTCAGGTGAGGGGATGCAAGGCCACAGAGTGACTGAGAGGATTAGAAAAGTCCTGGAAAACGTTTCGGAGGCAGACTTGGAAGCGAGGACTCGAAAGAACAGGTGGAATCCTCCACCAGGCAGGATGGGATGGGGCACCTCGAAGGGGGAAGGGCTAGCTCACGAGGGTGGCGGCGGCTGCAGGGCGCGGCAAGCAGCGCCCAACGCGGATTCGTGGATACACCGAGCACGCCCGGGGCTTCTCAGAAACGTTTCGGAGGGGTTTCTGTCAAAGGCTGGTCTTCCGACCTTCAAACAGGTAGAGCCTCAGTGACCTAGAGACTTAGGTTCCTCACGTAAATGTGATTGCCTTGGTAATACCTGGGATGTTCAGATCACAGACCTATAAGATTGGGAACAACGCTCATCAAATAGGTAATCTCTGGCTGTTGCTTTGTTGTTTAGGCTCCTTTTGGTTTAGTGGTTACTCCCTACAATGGAAACTGCTCTCCCAAACGACAGCCTGCTTCTCACGCCGGCCACTGGGCAGCTCATCCACCATCTCTTTTTATGTCCTTTAATCTCAGGGTGATGGGGGGTGTATCCAAGTGAGCCTTCCCTCCACACCCGCTGCCCTCTGCACATGGCTTCGGTTTCCCAGGTAACAGCTGCTATTTAGCCTCAGAGTTGAAGGAGAGACCCTGGGGACTGATTGCAGTGGATTCCACTGGGTTCACAGGCATTCTCCCTCATGTTTTGCCAACTGGGGTCCACCCAGGCTTTTGGTGAGGGCAGCTGCAAAATATGTGGTGTGGTTGCACAGAGTATTCTTTTTTTTTTTTCCCTAATGGGGATATAGTTGTTTTACAAAAGCATGTTGGTTTCTGGTGCACAATAGAGTGAATCAGCTCTGTGTATAAATATAGCCCCTCCCTCTTGGACCTCCCTCCCACCCATCCCCCTCCCCCCCTAGGTCATCCCAGATCATGGAGCTGAGTCCCCTGTGCCACACAGCAGGTTCCCACCAGCTGTCTGTTTTACATGTGGCAGTGTATATGTCAATCCCCACCTCCCAGTTCCCTTCCCATTCCACATGTCTGTTCTCTCTCTCTGAGTCTCTATTCCTGCCTTGCAAATAAGACGCATCTGTACCACTTTTCTAGATTCCACATATATACGTTAGTATGTGATATTTGTTTTTCTCTTTCTGACTTACTTCAGTCTGTGTGACAGTCTCTAGGTCTATCTACATCCACCATGAAGATGTCAGGAAGGCAGCATAAAACTGTTGAAATAATGACGAGTTTGGAACCTGAAAGGTGTGGCTCTGAATCCCAGTTCTGACACTGACCAGCTGTGCAGCATTGCACAAATCGCTTAACCTCTCTGAGCCTTGATGACATCGTGTGCAAACCGGACTTGGTAACTGCCTCACAGGGTTCTTGTGAGCATGAGCGGCGGTGCGGATGAGAACCCGGCACAGAGGGGCTCGGGCAGTTAGTGGCATTAGGGTTCCAGCGAGGGAGGCTGGTTTCAGAGCCGGCATCTCAGGACTGTGCTTGCAGCCCGTCATCCCCAGTGTGCCAGGCACCATCCTGGGCACGTAGTTGCTCTGATTCAGGGAGTTCACCCCCTGTGCCCCCTCCAGTGGGCTCAGTCCAGTGACCGTCCCATCTCCTTCCCAGCGGCACAGCCTATGTTGGACTCTTCCTGACTCTGGGTGGGGCCCATTCTGGATGCCTCTGACTCGTGCTGTGCTGGGAATGAAAATAAAATGGCTCTGGGATGTAAACAACAGATTGGTGTGGTGCTGGGAAGCCAGCAGCAGGAATGTGAAAATAAGATCTTGATTGAATAGCTGTGGCAAATATTCTTGACATTCAGACATTCAGGCAAATATTCAGACATTCTCGGTCTGTTCTTAGGGTAAGAGGAGCTCTTGCCCCAGATTGTGGGGCTGGAAAAATCCGTTCTTCGTAAGGGGGAGCAGTTCTTCCAAGTAACCCCGTGGTGACAGCCTGGGTGCTGAGAAGCCAGGCCAGCTCTCACCAGCACAGGGAACCAGACCCCAGGACACAGACCGGGGAGGGTGGGGGGCTGTGAACAGCCAACAGAAGTGGCAGCTCTCCCAACCCTTCCATTCTGCTCAAAGGCATGTTTCTCACGGTACCCTCCACAGGCAGAAAGGGAACGATCCTCCTACCACAGCCACATACATCGAACACCTGCTCACCAGAGGGTGAGTGAAGACACCCCAACATCTATAACCAGTCTTCTCTGTGCTTTAGGCTTTGCTTGCCCTCCTCTCACCTGGTATCTCGGCTAATCATTCATTGAGAAAACAGACCCCATCGGGCAAGTGCACGCCACTCCCTGCAGCCGTCGGAATTCAGGCAGAAAACAGAACCTTCCTAAGTATTAAAACAGAGGACGTGGCATCGACATATATACAGCACCATGCGTATGATGCAGAGTTAGTGGGAAGCTGCGTATAACACAGGGAGCTCAGCCTGGGGCTCCGTGATGACCTAGCGGGGTGGGATGGGGGAAGGGAGGGAGGCTCAAGAGGGACGGGATATACGTGTGTGTGTGTGTATATATATGTAGTTAGTGGCATTAGGGTACCAGAGAGGGAGACTTACTTCAGAGCCGGCATCTCAGGACTGTGCTTGTATCTCATCATTCCTAGTGTGCCAGGGACCACCCTGGGCATGTGGGTACGCTGATGCTTTATATATAATTCTTATTATATATATATAGTTATGACTGATTCATGTTGTTGTACAACAGAATCCAACACAACATTGTGAAGCAACTATCCTCCAATTAAAACATTAAAAAAGGAAACAGGGAATCTGATACCAGGAGACGGCCATGGAGAAGAAGGAAGACCACAGCAGGTGACGCCCGGGGGTCTCCGACGAAAAGGAGGAGGGGGGCAGTCTTGTCCCCGAGCCGAGGTGCTGGGCTCCCCTGCCGACCCCGACCACGGAGGGTGTGCCTGCAGGAGACTGGTGCCAAGAAGCTGCAGCTGCTCTGGAGGTCTCACCCACAGATGGACGAGGAGGAGTACCCCCTCGTCTCCCTCGCCCCCACCTTACAACCTCCCATCAGCACCTCGGATTGACTACACCCAGAGAGAAGCCAGCTGACACGGGACGTGGGAAATGCAGGGGCCGCCCGCAGCAGGCAGAGCCAGGCAGGGGGGCACGAGAGACCTCGGCAAGGGCCAGCACGCCAGGGGCAGCGACGCTGGCCTTCCTTCCATCCTCACAGAAAGAGTCAGATGCTCAAACCCGAGTCCCTCTTCACCCGTTCTTCTGATACGGAAAAGGAAGCTCAGAAGAGTTCAAAAAAAATCACCCATGGGCTCTTAGAGCTGAGATGTTTTGGCATCCGAACTAACCTAAGCTGTCTGAGATTTAAACTCGCAAACTTTGTTTTCTCTCCTGACAGGAGAGCTGGGTAAGTTCTGATGAAAGTGAGCCAGATCTATCTTTAGACTCAATCAAAGGCTTTAAACTTAATTTTTGCAAACCGCAATTAGTGGAAAATACATTTGTGCCAAAGAGCAAGCAACTAAGGAAAACAAGCCCGTGGCCTGCTGGAGCTTGACAGCCGGTCAGCCTTGCAGAACGAGGCTGGGGCTTAAACCATCTCCAGGGGCAGCGCGCTGCGCTCAGGAACGTGGACGGGCCCAGCGCCCGGCCGGTCAAGGCCACCCCAGGTCTCCCCGAGTCACCGAAGCCTTTCCGCCCATGTCCCTGCCCGGCACCACTCTGCGGAGTTCCCACAGCTTCGAGTCAGCGATCCGTGAGGTCCCGGCGCCGAAGGCTATTCCAGGCCACCGGGAGCCCCTCCTCCCGACCCCCGAGGCAGGTCACTTGACGCCCCTCCCCACTCTCCTCGCCACATTTTGTGCGAGGCTCCGTCACGGGACGGGATGCACTGCTCTGCAGTGGTCTGTTTTCCCAGCGACCTGTCCCAGTGGACCGTGAGCTCCGCAGGATGAGTGCAGGGATACACGGGGACCCAGGATATTCTTAACAACACGGGTCAGTGAAAAGAATGTGCAATCGGGTGTCTCTTTGACCTCGAATTATATCCCACGGATGCTCTCCTTAAAAGGTAGTCATTTTGGGTCTGAACTTCAGTTTTTTCCTCTAAAAATTGAGATTAATATTACCTTCCTTAGCTGCGTAACACAGGGAGCTCAGCTCTGGGATGACCTAGCGCGGTGGAATGGGGGAGGCGTGCTCAACAGGAAGGGGACACATGTATACATATATTGCTAATTCACTTTGTCCTACAGCTGAAACTAACAAAGTGCTGCAAAGCAGTTATACTCCAATTTAAAAAATAAATAAAAGGAAATGTAACCCAACTTAAGAAAAAGGAATAATAAAAATTAAAGAACTTAAATATTACCTTTCTTTAAGAAAGGGTTGCTGTGGCTGTGCGTAGATTAGACTTGCTCAACAATGATTATTTCCTTTCTTCCTTGACATTTTGAAAGCAAACTACTCTGTTCTCTCCTAAAATGTTTTTGGATCACCAAAGAATAAAATATTGGGACACACAGGCCATGATCTTGAAGCAAGGAGATGACAGGAACTAAGATTCAGTATAGGAAATGGAACCCACTTTGAGTAATTCAAGAAGAAAGTGATTTAACGTGGATATTGCTGCTGCTGCTGCTAAGTCGCTTCAGTCGTGTCCGACTCTGTGCGACCCCATAGACGGCGGCCCACCAGGCTCCGCCGTCCCTGGGGTTCTCCAGGCAAGAACATTGGAGCGGGTTGCCATTTCCTTCTCCAGACGTGGGAATATTAGGGGAGTAAAATTGCCAAAGGAGCTGGAAGAATGGACCTCACTGGCCCAGCACTGGACTATCAAGTTCAAGTACATCCAGACCATGGTAGCTGCCCTGCCCACTTCAGGAGGCTCTGTTGCTGACACAACAGCCAAATCATCTCCCAGCTATAACCTCACATGTTAGTTATCTAGGGCTTCCCAGGCAGGGCGAGTGGTAAAGAACCCGCCTGCCAGTGCAGGAGACATAAGAGACGTGGGTTCCATCCCTGGGTTGGGAAGATCCCCTGGAGGAGGGCATGGCAACCCACTCCAGTTTTCTTGCCTGGAGAATCCCAAGGACAGAGGAGCCTGGTGGGCTACAGTCCATGGGGTCACAAAGAGTCAGACACAACAGAAGTGACTTAGCACGCACACACATTAGTATTCTATTGCCACATGACAATTTCACCATAAGCCTAGGGGCTGCAAGCAACACACATTACTATCTCATAGTTACTGTGGTCAGGAACACAGGCATAGCTTACACGGATCCTCTGACTCAGCGTCTCGTGAAGCTGCCATCACGGTGTCAACTGGGGCTGCAGTCTCATCTGAGTTCTGCCCGGGGAAGGAACTGCTTCCAAGCTCACATGGCTGTTGGTGGCATTCAGCTTCCTGCAGGCTGTCAGAAAAGGGCTTTGGTTTCTTACCAATTATTATTAAGCAGAGGGCATCCTCAACCTCTTGCCACATGGTTACTAGCTTCCCAAAAACCAGTAAGAGAAAGAGCATCTCCTAGCAAGATGGACAATGCGGTCTCATACAACATAACCATGTACATGTAATCTATCACCATGCCACATCCCATGGGTTATTACAGGGGTCCCCGACATCTGGGATCTAATGCTTGATGATCTGAGGTGGAGCTGATGTAATAATAGAAATAAAATGTACAATAAATGTAATAAGCTTGAATCATCCCAAAACCATCCCCACTCTAGTTTGTAGAAAAATTGTCTTCTATGAAACCCATTCCTGGGGCTGCTGGAAGTCACAGGTCCTACCAGCCATATTTCAGGGGAAAGGATTTCACAAGGGTGTGAATGTCAGCAGGGAGAATCTCGGGGCCATCTGAGTCTGTCCACCACACCTCGTTTGCCAGCAGCCTTAGCCGCAGGAGGATGGCTTCACCTCACTTTTGCCTCTCATGTTACTCACCAATGCATTTACTCTCAAAGCAGAATTTACATTATAATCCTAGATGCCAAGGATTCTGGAAAATGTCATGTATCCTTTGACAACTTCTCTAACCAGATGGAAGGTAGAATTGTGGTTGAGAGAGTCAGTTCAAAATATCAACACCAGTGGCATGTGATATTGAGTATTTGCTCTAGTGAGAAATATTACTAACGTGATGACAAAACATGCATTGAATATTTGTTGTGGTAGCATCAGTGTTACAAAATGGTCAAGGGCATGGGCTTGTAGTCAGATTGCCTGGATGCGGATTCTGTTTCTATCTTAAAATCCTCATCTGTAAGGTGGGCATGATAATTATACCTATAGAATCATGTAATCAGTGAGGGTTTGGCATAGAGTCAGGATTCAATAGAGGTTAGACAACATCATCATTCCTGTGGGTCAAGCCATTTCCTAAGTGCTTTCCACACATTATCTCATTGGATCTTCACTAGAGCATTATGAAGTTGCTACTGTTATTCCCATTTCACAGATGAGAAAACCATCTCAGGGAGGTTACACGATTTCCCCAAAACTATTAAAGCCAATTATTGGAAGAGTTCACGGGTTAAACTGCCTCCTCTTCACCCTTTGAAGATAAAATTGATGTTTATAAATGGCCATAATCAAAATAACAGGAAGAATAATAATCCTTTAAAACGATGGAGGACTTTACAGTTAACAAGTTGCTTTCTCACTTGAGCCCTCTGATAGAACGTTGCAACATGTATGTTCATTGTTTGGTTTGAAAATACTCAATTCTGAAACAGAAATGGAAAAAACTAGACAAATGAAATTCATAAAATATGTTATTACAGAAACTATGACATGTGTATATTTAACCATAGATAGAAAGAGATAGGTAAAAAGATATCTACTTTTTAGGAGGCAGTAAATATTCTTGAGGCACCCGTGCATTAAATATGAGTGACACATAAATATGCATGAGTCCTGTGAGGTACTAATATTCTGGGTGTGCTACATAGACAAGAGCAATCAATATCCATGAGGCCGTAATTCAGCCACACAGGGATTGACACCCATTCTGACTTGTGTGTCCCCTGCAAAACCTCACGGCTGAAACTCAGGCCTGCTCAGCAGGTGAACTGCAAGCTACAGCTATTAGGCTGCCGTACCCTGTGTGTCTCTCCAACAGTCTGTGTGTTCTTGGGCAGGGCACTTTCCACTGGTGAGCCCCTTAGCTCAAACCCCAACTCTCATCCTGTAACCCAACCATCAGCGGGGAAGATCCCCGAGGGGGAAGGTTGATGCAGCAGAGGGAGAGGTAAGGGAGGTAAGGCAGATGAACACTGCCCCCGCCCAGGGTTCGGCGGTGTGGTCCTTCCACCCTGATCACACCCTACCCGAGTGCTCATCTCTTTCTTCTTGCTTCCACTATGTGTTTTACGTTGATTCTATAATCCACGTGATTGAAACCCAATTTGGTTAGTGAGCCATTTTGTTCCATGATCTCGGGTAGGGTGTACCAGTTTGCCTGATAGTGACCTTAGAGGCTACCATTGCCTCACGGTAACTTCCCTTGTGATAAGTGATGGGAAGTAGGTAATGATCATGCTCCTCTCATTATGGATAAGGAAACTAAGAAACACAGAGGATATGTGATTATCTAAGGACACTCAGCCAGTTAGTAGATTAATTGGAACTAACACATAGGTTTCTCCAACTCCAAGTTTAGTTCCTTTTATTCTAAACAAGATCCACATAAAAAAAAAAAATCAGAGGGTACAAAAAAATAAAAAAAGAAATAGGTTTTTCTTGTGGGCCTCCAAAGAAAATTTGCAAAGAAAAATTCCAAGGCTGTTCTGAGCAGCGGTTCCTGGGCAGAACAAGGCATTGCTCTGGCGAAAGCCTTATTTTGATGGAGCCACTCACACTACATGCCTATGATGGAGCATCCTTAACAGAGGCCCCTTGTTTAGATACCCAGATGCCCTTCCTCTGTTCCTCATTGATCCTGTAAACACAGCCTCCTTATGGACAAGGCTGCCAGCCGACAGACGCATAGAGGCTCTGATGTTATTAGGAATTACATCCAGAAAAAAAGGAGGCTTGAGCCACAAAGGGGTCAGTCATCTTCGTGTCGTTCCTGAAGCTGGATCTCTTGCTAGACAGTATAGCCCTCAGAGATTTGACCTGTGTGTTTGTTCTGGCTCTTTTAGCTGTTGACTTTTGGATCAACTTTAGGTTGGCTCGGGTATGAAACTTGCTTTCCTCAAATTCATAGTTACTTGAATAAGCACTTTCTGCTCTTCCTACCATTCCTTTCCTCACTACCTTTGAAGCCATGTGTAAATAAAGGTTGCTGGCCGAAAGGATCTGGAGGCTGTGACTCAGGTCTTTCTAGAGAGGGCAGGCTCCTGGGTAAAGACTATTTATGCCAATTACCAAGCTTTTGTAGGAAGCATCAGTCTTTTTAGGGTTTGCCCAGTGGTTCAGATGGTCAAGAACCTGCCTGCAATGCAGAGACACGGGTTAATCCTTGGGTCAGGAAGATCTCCTGGGGAAAGCAATGGCAATCCACTCTGGTATTCTTACTTGAATAACTCCATGGACAGAGGAGCCTGGTGGGCTACAGTCCACGGGGTCACACAGAGTCACGACTGAGCAACTAAAACACTTCTCAGTCTTTTCAGAGGAGAAAATGGGTAAGCCACAATGGAACCTTGGAAATTATTTTCAACAATCATTAGGCACCCCAAATGTGTGATTTTTCTGCAAATTTACCCTGGCTTTGCTCTTGTTTCCATTTCATCATAACCATATTACCTCCATCACTTGCTCATCAAATCACTAGGTTAGAAATACATCACAAAAAACTACTATTCATGGATATGAGGAACTCAAGTTATTAACAAGGAAAATGAACACCATGTCTTCTTGTCTTTTTCCAATCATGTTTTTGTGGATGTGTTTGAGTGTGTGCAGGCAATGAAAACACCTAAAAGGTGAAATAACAAAATGTTTACATGTACTTATGGAAGAATTATGAAGCTACTGGTGGAAGATGGTAAAGAATCTGCCTGCAAAGCAGGAGACAAAGGTTCAAATCCCTGGGTCAGGAAGATCCCCTGCAGAAGGGAATGGCAACCCACGCCACTATTCTTGCTGGGAAAATCCCATGAACAGAGGAGCCTGGTGGGCTGTAGTCTCTGTGGGTCACAAAGAGTCAGACACACTGAGTGACTCACACTTTCACTTTTCATGGAGGAATTATAGGTAATTTGTATTTGATTTTTTAAAATAACTCTCTGTATTGCTTAAATTGTTATAATCATCTTTCATTGCTTTTACCATTTTATTTTCTTTAAAAAGTTTCTCTATTTCCTTTCTGAATAGAAATAGCAATACTTGACAAGGTCTTTATTGTTATCAAGGAGCTTTTTGAAAGCTAAATAACCTCAGTGGAATTTATAAAATCCCTGGGAAGTTAGTATCATCTTTATATCCATTTTATAGATGCCTCAAACAGCCTGTTGTATCCAAGGTTACACAGCTACTAAATAGGCAAAATTGAGAGGCAAAGACAGATTTTTTTTTTACGTCAAAGCCCATGTACTTTCCACTCTGCCATAGCTGCTCTCTGTAGGGACTTTCAGCACTGTGTCCCCAGTTTCAATCAACAATTGTTCTCTGGCATGGCACTCCAGGGGGTGCAAAGATAAAAATCTTGCCCCTCCAGGAATTCACAATCCAGAGCAGGGGTTCACAGCCACAGGTGCTCAACAGATTCAGTCAACAGAACCAATTTTCAAACTCTTGATGTCTGGGTCAGCCTCAGACAATCTTTAAAACTCCTCAGATGATCCCAATGTGCAGCCAAGGTGAGAACAACTGGTCTACCAAGAAGCTGGCATATCCGTAAAGGCACAGATCCTGCCAGAGACAATATATATACATTCAATTATGAGAATTCACAGCCTTGTTTCCAGTCATTGCTTCTTTCCTGGCATCTTATGGGTCCTTGGCATATGGATCTCTTTGCATGGATGTCCCAGTTTAAGACTATAAATTTAAGGCTATGTACTATAAACAGCTTTTCATGTTTATTCTTAAAATTAGTTGGAAATTGCTCTTTTACTCACTTAATACAGTGTAGTTGGGCAGCGTCATGTAGCAAAGAGAATTCTAGACAAGGAACTCTGAAGACGGGTTCAGTCTTGACTCAGGCTATAAAAACTGTGGTTTGGGACAAGTCGCTTCTCCACTCTGGGCTGGGTTTCTTCCTCTATAAAATAAAAAGGGTTTAATTACATGCTGTCTTTGTTCCTCTAGCTCAAACTACCCATATAATTCTCTATCATGTAACCCTTACTAAAAAGCAGCTAGCCCAAGATAGACAATGAATTTAAAACCTATGTATTGTAGTTATCGATTGCTACATTACAAATCACCTCAAAATTTAATGGCTTAAGACGGCGGCTTACTATTTCTGATTCAGTGGATTGACTGGAAGGTTGCACTGGTCTCTCCTGGGCTCACAGGTATGGCTGCAGACAAGGGGAGTCAGCTGTAGCTGGAACTTCCAAAAGGGTCTTACTCAATTGCAAATTGGTGCTGGCTGTGGGCTGGAGAGCCTTCATCCTCTCCAGGTGACCTCTCTTCCTCCAGGGGGATAGCCTGGACTTCCTCCTAACATGATGGCCTCAAAATTCCAAGAAGGTAAGAGTAGCGTTGCATAGCCTCCTGAGGTCTAGGCTCTGGAACTCCCATGGTGTCACTTCAACCATAACTATTAGTCAAAGCAAGTCATGGGATTAGCCCAGGTCAGATAGAAAAAGAAAAAAAAAGAGGGTGGAGCAAGAGATTCCACTTCCTGATAAGAGCTAGTAATGACAGACTGCAAAGGGGTGTGGACACATGAGGTGTGGTGCATGTGTGGCTATTATTGTAATAATCGACTGTGTTATTTTTGCCTGGAGGTGCCATATAATGTAGTGGTTAAGGGCACAGTCTTTGGATTCAAACAATCTGGTTTCAAATCCTGCTGCTTCTGTTGACTTGTAACATGGGACAGGAGACTTAAATCTCTCTGTGCCTGATTCCTCATTGGTAATTTGGGAAGGATAATAACAGTGCCCTCCTCATGAGGTTGACTGTGGGGAATAAATACGATTATATCTGTAAAGCCCTGTGTAGTGTGCTCGGTCGTGTTCGGCTGACACCACACGGACTGTAGCCCACCAGGCTCCTCTGTCCATGGAATTTTCCAGACAAGAATACTGGAGTGGGTTGCCGTTTCTTTCTCCAGGGGATCTTCCCAACCCAGGCATGCATCTCCTGCATTGGTAGGCGGATTCTTTACCACTATGCCACCTGGGAAGCCCGTAAAGCCCCTAACTCATAGGAAATGTGTCCTAAAAGCTCTTTGCTCTTACTACTGGTCCTAGTTTTCTGCAGGAAGTGAGACAGCTACTTCATCCTTCAGGTCAAGGCACCAACACTTATCCCACTCCTTCCCAACATCACTGACTGCAGCCACTTGTTGTGAACCTGAGGGGTGACAACGCATTTGGTACTGGTTATCACTGAGCTTATTTGCAGGCAGCATCTCTTCCATGAAAAGCCAGCTCGGAGCACTCATCTGAAAACAAGGAGTGTGATGCATGGTCTCAGTGGGAGGAGTGTGCTTCTGGCATGAACAGCTCTTGTTCCTCAGTAGCTCCTGGCTCCTGACTGCCTGGTGGGGCACAGTTCCAGGTGAGAGAGCCCTCCGCGCCCCCAGGAACCTCAGCCTCAGCTGCACAGAGCACGTCACCACTTGCCGGCCAAGGCGCCCACCAGCACTCACCTGATTGAAGGTTGGAAGGCCCCTCGGTCACTGGTGTGGTCCAGCCTGTCGTTAAGGGCCTGATGTGCACAGGCTCCCTAAGTCAGGACTTAACCTGTGACTTGTCTTCTGGGACACACAACCTGAGCTTTCTTCAAGGCAGTTCAATAAACTAAGCTCAGTAGTCTGACTCGGAGCTTTGGAGTCAGACAGACATGGGTTCCAATTCCATACTGACACCTACAATCATCACGACTCAGGGCAAGGGGGATAACCTCACTAGTATTTCCTTAGTTGTTTCCTCTGCAAAAATCATCTACCTGGGACTTCCCTGGTGGTCCAATAGTTGAGAATCCACCTGCCAATGCAGGGGGCACAGGTCCGGGTCATTCCCTGGTCCGGGAAGATCCCACATGCCTCAGACAGCTAAGCCCATGTGCCCCAACATCGAAGCCCGCGCTCTGGAGCCCCAAGCCACAACTACTGGAGGCCGTGTGTCTAGAGCCTGTGCTTCACAACAATTCACAACAAGAGAAGGAATGCAGAGCCCGTTCGCAGAAACGAAGACCCAGCACAGCCAAATAAATACAAAACTGAAAAAACCATCTACCTTACAAGGTTGTTGTAAAGATTAGAAATATGTATACAAAGCACTCAGCTCAGACTCTGGATATCAGTAGGGTCAAAGTAAATGATTTATTCAAAGTGCCCACGAGCTCAGGGTACATAATGGGTCCTATAAAAAAAAAAAAAAAGTTACTTCCCTTTCAAGAACCAGGGTGAATCGAAGCCTGAAGCTATTCCTTTATTAATGTATTCCACAAACCACTGCAAATGTTGCAGAGAACGCAAATGTATATCCAGTTCCAAACTGGAAGCCCCATGAAAGCAGGGACCCTACCTTTTGGAAACTTGCTGTTTAAAAGGTACCTAGTACAGTGCCTGAAACACAGCGGGGGTAAAATGGGTGCTTGTTGAAGGAAAGATAACCTGGTCTCTGCCATCCCTGAGTTTGGATTTAGAGAGAAAATGAGGAATATGTATAGATAACCGTATCCAGGTTGACTGATTCAAGTGGTTAGAGAGGAATAAGGGTATGTAAGAAATTACCCCCTGCAGCGGGCTCAGGCAAGGCTTTGTGGGAAAGACACATTAGAATCAGCTTTGAGGAAAGGGAGGATTTCAAAGTGCAAATATGAGAAAGAAGACTGAGAATAAAAAGGAGGACCCGTTTAGCCCACGGCTGAAATTGAGAACTGAAGTTGGAAGTGGCTCCCTTTCTGTATGCTTGTTCTTGTTGCTATTGTTGAGTTGCTCAGGCGTGTCCAACTCTTCTGTACCCTGTGGTCTGTAGTCCCACCAGGCTCCTCTGTCCACGGGGTTTCCCAGGCAAAAATACTGCAGTGGGTTGCCATTTCCTCCTCCGGGGGATCCTACCAACCCAGGGATGGATTCTTCACCACGGAGTACCAGGGAAGCCCCTATGCATGCTTACATGTCTGTAATTCAGAAAGACCTCAGAAAACCTCTCATTATCTGAGTGAGTAGTATTCTCCCATCTCTGGGTGGCATGCCCAAATTACATTATTAAATATCTTAAAGGAACTCTTTGTATTCTGACTGGCTTAGAGACAAAAAACCTCATATATAAATCTAATGTTCCTAAAAAAAATCCCAGAAATAAAGGAAATTGGGCCTGGAATACTTTCAATGTAAAAAAAAAAAAAAAAGATATTCTTACAGAAACAAACTTAGAAAGTTTTTTAAAATTCAAGTACTCAGGATGCAAGTAAATGTCTGGCAAACAAGACTAGTTCAATAATTTCAGTTTAATAAAACAGCTGCTTTCTGAATTATAGTTGTGCATGATACAAATATGTTTTTACTCTACATGAATATCTTCTTCCTAAACTTATCCAGATTTACTGATAGGGTAAGTTAGCATTGTTGTTGTTGTTTACTGACTAAGTAGTGCCTGACTCTTTTGAGACCCCATGGACTGTAGCCCGCCAGGCTCTTCTGTCCGTGGGATTTCCCAGGCAAGAACACTGGAGTGGGTTGCCATTTCCTTTCCCAGGGAATCTTACCAACCGAGGGATCAAACCCAAGTCTCCTGCATTTGCTGGCGGATTCTTTACCACTGAGCCATTAAGGAAGCTCTAAGTTAGCATTACTTCTACTAAATATATAGAATTTTAGATTTTTTAAATTCAAATATGTTTAATCATACCAAATCATTATTCTGACCAACTTTATTTCAATAGTAATTATGTTTTCTAGTATGTTAGCTTGAAGATAATTTCCCAGATCATTAGGCAACTCTCAAAATCTTGGACAGATAGTAAGTTGACTTCATTAATAGATATTTATTAGATACTAAGATCATTTCTGAAAAGACAGAATACGGAAATGGTGTCACTAAGTATAATTTAGATTGTATACATTTGCTTCTTATTTTTATATGCTATTTGGGTCTGTTAATAAATGTGTTTATGTTTTGCCACTTTGAGAAGTTATAATAAAGGATGTGCAATGGATATAGAAAGTTGTAGAAGGTTCCTGAAAGGGGATTTAATTGTAGTCAGAGCTGGCTACATTTAATGGGTCTATTTATGAGATTTTCATTGTATTTGAGCTATTTTATACCTCTTTATAAACTGCAGACAATGGATATGCCTGACAAGACTGTCAGGCAGAGATTAACTGACTTCCTTCTTCCCCGTGGAAAAACCAGTTTTGGTACCTGGGTACCTGCAAATTGAACCAGATCCTGTTACCTTACCCAAATAGTCAGTTTTCCCCCAATTTTCAGTTCTTCCAGATTCCTTCAATATCTAGCTATAACCTTCCAAACTAACTTTTCCAATTTATCTGCCTTCTGCCTGGTGGCATCCCTAAGAACAGTAGCTTGACTGTCCATATTCTTTCTGGGACTCTTGGTTGACTTGCAGCTGGCCATTTGCCCCAGGACCTAAAGAAGGCCTGGAAGCCAGAGCTCTATTGCTTGATATAAAGCCTGAAGCACTATCCATCATGGTAGAGCATGTGTGAGCTGGAACTCTCTCTTGACAAGCCACTCTCTGGACTACTAAGGGAGGCTGGTGAAATGCTTGGGTCATGCATGCCCTCATATGAGAGGTAACCTTGACTGTGGACAGCAATTTCACCAAGACCACTGACATTCTAGCTCAAGAACTTCAAGAAACTCAAGGAGCTGTGCTGCATAACTGGATGTATTCCTCCACTGGACTGTTGGAATCCACTGGACTGGTTACACTTAGAGTGCAACTCCTGGTTCTTTAATACAAACTTTTATATCACTCTTTCCCTTTTTCACTTTAAAGTGAAAGTCACTCAGTCATGTCCGACTCTTCACAACCCTATGGACTGTATAGTCCATGGAATTCTCCAGGTCAGAATACTGGAGTGGATAGCCTTTCCCTTCTCCAGGAGGTCTTCCCAACCCAGGGATTGAACCCAGGTCTCCTGCAGTGCAGGTGGATTCTTTATCAGCTGAGCCACAGGGGAAGCCCTTTAAACATACTTCTTTTAAGACGCCTGATCCCCAGGACCCTAAAATAACCTACCTTTGCCACCACTTCTCCATAGATGGTTGAACTGGTTTTGCAAGAACAGAAGCAACAAAAAGTCCTCAAGAGACTATTTCTCAGACTCTGCTTCACTCCGTTCAGGGGTTTATAAATTACTTCTGAGTTGTTCAGTGACAAGTGATAGTCATTCATTTTTCAACAAAAGGGCAGGCAGTGTTGAACTTTACCTGAGCCCTGTGCTCTCAGAAAACGGAGCTGGCTAAGAAATTCCCCCACACATTTGTCCTCTGAAATCTCTCTTCTCTTTTGTGTTCCAAGAAATAGCTTCAGCAATGCTCTCCCATGCACTGCAAGAAGACCCATCTCTAGTCTTCTTCATGACTCTTTTAAGACTGTGGATGACCCCTTTGCTGACCTACCCTCATTAAAATCCCAGGCTCCCTTTTCCTTTCTTAGAGAACTTTCTCATTCATGAACATTCTTCCTATTGCAATAGCTTGAAAAAAATCATCTCCTTACTTGACACTCTGTTCTGTCTGTTACACTTTCCAATTTAAAAAATAAAGATATGGGAGGCTTTTTTCCTGTCTTTGGAATTGTTGTGTAAGGAGGTGATGTCTGAGACAGTGACTGCCACCTCCAACTATGGAACAAGCCTGAGGATGGAGGGGTGGGGGGCACAGTGGGGGGGATGTGGAAAGCACCTGGGTCCTTGATGACATCATTACATTACTGAAAAAGTCAATCTTCTTACTCCCCATCACTTCCAGACTTCTTGTTCCAATAAACAATATATCGTCTTATGCTTTAAGTTACTCTCTGTTGGGTATTCTGTTTTGAAGCCTCAAACACCCTAATAGAATGCTTGCAGGCTTCAGGAATAAAGAAAACTTGTGCCAGAAACCTCGAAAGATGTATGAGAAGAAATGATTGCCTGTTATATGCAGGTTATGTTGTTGTTCAGTTGCTAAAGTCATGTCTGACTCTTTTCCACCCCATGGACTGCAGCTTGCCAGGTTTCCCTGTCCTTCACCATCTCCCGGAGTTTGCTCAAACTCAAGTCCATTGAGTCAGTGATGCTATCTAATAATTTCATCTTCTGTCGTCCCCTTCTCCTCCTGCCCTCAATATTTTCTAGCATCAGGGTCTTTTCAAGTGAGTCGGCTCTTCCCATCAGGTGGCCAAAGTATTGGAGCTTCAGCTTGAGCATCAGTTCTTCCAACGAATGTTCAGGGTTGATTTCCTTTAGGATTGACTGGTTTGATCTCCTTGCTGTCCAAAAGTCTTCTCCAGCATCATAATTTGAAAGCATCAATTCTTCAGCTCTCAGCCTTCTTTATGGTCCAACTCTCACATCCATACATGACTACTGGGAAAACCATAGCTTTGACTATACAGAATTTTGTTGGCAAAGTGATGTCTCTGTCTTTTAATACGTTGTCTAGATTTGTCATAGCTTCCCGTCCAAGGAGCAAGTGTCTTTTAATTTCATGGCTGCAATCACCACCTGCAGTGACTTTGGAAGTTGTAGAGAGACTTAGTTTCCTGTGTCATTGTGAGACACTGGAGATGCAGAATCATTCCCGAGAGGCCAAAAGACACAAAAGAAGCTCTCAGATGCGAATGAAGTATGATTCAAAGGCAACCTGGATGGATAGATGACTGAGGACCTGAAGAGCTGTTGGACATCTCAGCAGATGTCAGCACAGGCATGTAACCTCACAGATCAAAGGCACTCTGTGCCTCCCCTAGCATGTACAAGGGTCTCCAGGGAAAAGTGGGCATGTTCAAACGAACTGAGATGAACTTTTACCCCCATGCAATAGCCAGACTCATGAGGTGAGGGCTTTGGGGATAACTATCTAGTGGGGTGGCCTTCATGAAGAACTCCTTCCATCTCTAGAGTTCCCAGGAGGAAACTTGGAGTCTTGGCATGGGGTGGGTGGGAGTGGGGGAGCAAGAAAGATGGGCTCCCGATCCCCTGCTGCAATTCAACCAGAGCAATCTAATTTTGTCTGCACTATATTTGTGGCTTGCAATTACAATTTCACTCAGGAAAGAATTCCAATGCTAGCAACAATTATTAGCTCTAGTCTGTGAGCTAGAGGACACATCTCAACATCTCTCTCCCATCCCCATCCTCAAGTAAACCTTGAGGGAGCAGGTATGTGGTTGGGGTTGAAAGTAGGTGTTGGGTACACAAGTTTCAGGAACCTTACTGACAAAGGTATATCTTTACTATGGGTCAGAAACAGGAGGTAGAGTGGCCCAGCTTAGCACCATATTTTGATAAAGAAATCTACTGTTACCTTCTCCCAATAAAAGAAAACTCATATCCTCAAAATTTGGCCTGGAAGGAGTACCTCGAGGGGGAGGATAGGAGTTGGACCTAGAAACTCTTCTTCTGTTCCTCTAGGTTTTAAGTATTCTCTTCCCCTTTAGATTTTCTCAACTTGTTCACTTTCCCCGTTCTCCAATAGCTCTCCAACCCTCTCAACAGAATGATGCTCCCCCAACATCTTTCTTTCTTTCTTCAAATCTTTCTACTTTCCTCTTAAAATGGCAACAAGTCAGTTTCACAGATTCTTCAGCTAAAATGGACTTTCAAAAACAACCGAGTGTTAGGGAAGAGCAAAAGAAAAACACAAGAGTATCAACTAAGTAAATGATGCAATTTTCAAAGCACAGGCTCTGATTCCACTTGAACTGGATTGTTCTCAGGGATTTCACCTCTTCCTGTTTCATACAAGCTCCGTGAATGTCAGTGAGCTAGCCATCCAAAGGGCTGACATCCCTTCCCAGATCCTCTGCCTAAGCCCTCACTTCAAAGCTCCCACCTGTTGCCCGTGGGTAATACTGGCCACCACCTAGGATCCTCTCCTAAATATCTTGACTCTTCCCATTGACAAGATCAAAAAAGATTCTCTCCCAATACCTATCTTGGCTTGGTTCTGACACATATTTTCTGCCCAGGATTGACAGGATGATTCATTCTTCAAGAGAGATTGCCCAGTACAATCTCAGTACAAACACTGGTGTGGCTTTATCCTTTCAGATCAAAGAGTCTATTGTTATCTTAATCCTTTTATAACCAGACAGGGGAAATTATACACTAGGATTCCTCTTTTTTTTTTTTTAATTTTGTATCGGAGGATAGCCGATTAACAATGTTGTGAGTTTCTGGTGGACAGCAAAGGGACTCAGCCATACATATACATGTATCCATTCTCCTCCAAACTCCCCTCCCATCCAGGCTGCCATAATAACATTGAGCAGAGTCCCATATGCTATGCAGTCGGTCCTTGTTGGTTATCCATTTTAACTATAGCAGTGTGTGCAGGTCCATCCCAAACTCCGTAACTATCCCTTTCTCCCATCCTCACCCGCCTCCCCCTGCAACCATAAGTTTGTTCTCTAAGTCTGTGAGTCTCCTTCTCTTTTGTAAATAAGTTCATTTGCCATTTCCTCCTCCAGGGGATCCTCCCGAGCCAGAAGTGTGCATTTCCTGTCTCCTGCATTGGCATGGGGACTCTTCACCATTGAGCCGCCTGGGAAGCCCAGTTCATCTGTATCATTTCTTTTTAGGTTCCCCATATAAGGGATGTCATATGATATTTAGGATTTTTAGAATTTCTTTCATGAAGAACATTGTATTTTGGCCTGAAGGTTGTTGGATATGGGGTGGAAAAGCTTGTTCTAAACACCTGGGGCCTGAAATCTATCTTAATCCCTGGACCTTAGCCTAGTTCTGTTCCTGGGCCTAGGGAACATCTTAATAGAAGAACTCGAAGTTTCAACAAGTGATCCAGGAAGTGAGGACGGGTGCCTTAGGCCGGTTACTGCATGCAGGAGGAATTTGGAGAGAACAGGAATGTCTAAAAGTGGACTTTGGTGTGACTGCTGTAAATTTTTCCTCTAACTCCTCTAAGAAATCTTTAGTCAAATCTGCAAGGCTCGTGTGCTTTGGTGTGAGGGAATTCTTTTGCACGTTGACTTTCACGCCTGGTTGGGGTCATCCTTGGTGCAACACAGGACTGGAGGAAGACAAAATCTAGACACGAATGGGCCATGAGAGAATAAGTCCTCAGGGAACAAGTGTTGGGAGAGATAGACTGTGAAACTGGAAGTGTAGGGCAAGTTTAGCCGGATGTGTAGGTCAAGGAGGCCCTCGTTGACTTCAGAGCCACAGTATGATACATTAAGCATTGTAATCCTTCACTGATCCCCAGTATCTAAAGTCCATACTCCTTGGGGGAGAGGGGCCCCTCCTCCAAATACTTTTCTTTCCTCAGATTATCTTTCCATTTTCCTTCTAAAATGGTAACAAATCTCATCCACAGATTTTTTTCTTTTTAGCTAAGACTGGAATTTTCGAAACAACTAAGGATTAGGGGACTATACATCAATTAAATGATGAAATTTCCAGACACAGGGCTCTGAGCCTTTGTATGCACGACACACAAAAATCCATTAAAATTTGGCCTCCCCAACTCTCCAATGTCATCTCTCCACCACTCCTATTGTCACGGATACTGCAGCTCTGCCACCGTTAAGAAACCTAAATGATGACCAGGTCACTAACCCAAATGATGGTCACTCCACCAGGTAGAAGTGACTACTCTTTACCCCATGTCTCACTGGAGCATCGCATTCCAAAACACTCTGTAGATATTTATTCACATGCTTTTCTTTTCCAATAGATTGTGAGTTTCTTGCCTCAGAACCTAACAAGTCCTTGTGAAGTAGTAGATTCTCAATAAATATATGTTGAATGGGAAGGACTCCAAAGCAGGATATAAAAACAGAAAAGAGAGCAGACAGACTAGGTGGGAATGACAATTCTGTCTTTTATGAGCCAGATGACTTTAGGTAGTTTTCTGAATCTCTCAGACTGTCAACTGCCTCATCTATTAACAAAGGCTACTTTGTAGAGAGAAGTCTAAAGTATGTGTAGGACCTGGCCCCTAGCAGGTATATAGCAAGTGGACCCTATTACTCAGCAGGCTGGTGGTTTTCAAGGTATTTCTTTTCTAGCAGTGTAGCTCTTTTAAAATGAAATGTTCACAGCCCTGAATAAGAGCAGAGCTGCTCTGACTTGGGGGTGCAGCCTCAGAGCCCCACCTGCTGAGCTACTTCCCCATCTTGACACAGCCACTCTTCACCCCAGAAAATCCCTGGGCCCCCAAAGTGGGGAGTAAAATCTACTGCCTTAGACCAGCATGGAAGATACACAAGTGGTAGCACGGAAGATGATTGTAAGTGACTTAAGTGAGAAAGAAAGCTCAGTCGTGTCTGACTCTTTGCGACCCCATGGACTATAGCCTACAAGGCTCCTCAGTCCATGGAATTTTCCAGGCAAGAGTACCAGAGTGGGCTGCCACTGCCTTTTCCAGGGGATCTTCCTGACCCAGGGATCGAACCTGGGTCTGCCACATTGCAGGCAGACACTTTACCCTCTGAGCCACCAGGGCAGCCCAAGTGACTTAAAGGTATAGCATTAAATAACACTGATACCTTTTAAACAGTTAGTCCCTGTCCAGTTAAATTTTTTTTCCGAATCTTTAGGGGAAAGTCTGAATCTGGAGCTAATACATTTTTAACTCCTCTCTTACTTTCTCCTAAAACTCCAATACTCAAAGACAGCAGGCTGCAGTCTCAGAATCTTCTAAGAGTACCTCACTGGAAGTTAACACTATGGATTTGTTCAGTTCCCATCTCTACCGGTATCATGCTGTTTAGGTTTGGGGAAATTATTTGACAACAAATTTGTAAAACAAAAGTAACAATGCTTAGTTAATTCATTTGTGAGTATCAGCATGTATTTATTCTAGATATATTTATTGAGAGATTTCTGTGTGCCAGTTAGCCTGGTGGAATACAGTGGTAGACCAGACAAATGATTTGGTCTTTGGAAAAGATCACATCTTTGCCCTCATGGATCTTCCACACTAGAGGTAGATATAGATCAATAAGGAGATGATTCATTGATATAGTATGCGAAGACCACTGGAGGCATCCAGCATGCTTGGGAAACACTTAAGAAGGACACCTAACTTGGACTTGGGGGTACAGTTGGTCAAAGAAGTTTTATTGGAATAAATGGCAGCTCAACTGAGTTCTGAAGACCTGTTTAGTCCAGAAAGAGAACAGGGAACAACATGTGCAAAGGACTACAGGGCAAGGGGCACGGAAATAAAATATGTTGGGTCCTGAGTATAATGTCCCAAACAGACATTATTCACAATGGCAGCAGCCTTTAGAACTGCTCTAAAGTGCTGGGTCTCCAGAATAATGAGATTTATCTCTGCACCTCAGCATGAAAGCAGTTTCTGCCACATAGTGGATGCCCAATAAGTGCTGAAAAGTGAATGACTGAATAAACAAATAAATGAGTAAATAAATGAATGAATGAATGTTAGTTATTTCTGTCTGCTTCCAGAGGCCGGTCCATGTCATGAGCCATATTCTTACTCAGGAATTACCAGAGAGTAATCCTGCAGCCTGGTTTGGACTTGGGATTTGGAAGATTTTTGTTGGGTTCAGCTGGTAACACGTGGCCTCCCTTACCTCTAACCCAGAAGGGGCTGTGCTTTTTTCTCCTATGATACAGATGCTACTAACTGAGACCCACATAGCTGTTTTTGTCTCAAGGCATTCTGTCTGAATGGCTCCAACCATCATCCCACAGAGTTAGGCAATCTGTGATATTGTAAAAACACCATGACTGCCTTATCTTCTGGGACCCCAACTGACTCTGGCTCATGGGCCAATGGAGCAGCTTAGCAGGTGAGAGATAAGGAAAGTCAGGCTAACATTAATAGGAAGGATGAACATTTATTGACCACTTTCTACTTGTCAGGCATTCTGTATGCTAAGTGCTCTATATGCCTGACCTCATTTAATCTTCACAAGGACCCTTGGAAATGGATACTGATATTATCTACATTTTACAGATGAGAAAACTGAGGCTTGGAGAGCAACCTGATGGTTTTAAGTCAGGGGTAAGCTGGGATCAAACCCCATTGGTGCAACCGAAAAGCTGGTACTCTTAACCTCAACCTCAAGCAAACAAAGCAAAACACAACTTGTACATGCTGCCCACACAGCCCACACCAACAAAATCAGGGGCATGCCAACAGAATCTGTGCCAAACTTCGTTCCTGTTGACTTTGTGAGCCTATTAGGGTACTGAATAAACACTTATTTAGCAAAATGGAGAAAAGAGAAGAAGATTGAACCAAGCGATTCCAGTCATGGAATCTTTTTTTTGTTGTTGTGAACCACATCATCTCAGACTGCACTTTATCAGTTTAATCTTTCTTAATTTGCAGTCACTAGAACAAGAGACTCAGTCTCTGATAGCAGAGAATAGCTCAGTCTCTGCCTCTGAAATTATATAAATAACATAGCCCCAGAATTCACAAGTTTTTCTTACTTTGCAGAATGAGTTCTTCTCTCCAAATCTCAACACCCAGAAGCTGGTGTGCGTGCTAAGTCATTTCAGTTGTGTCCGGGTCTTTGTAACCCTATGGACTGTAGCCCACCAGACTCCTCTGTCCATGGAATTCTCCAGGCAAGAATATTGGAGTGACTGCCATTTTCTTCTCCACGGGATCTTCCCGACCTAGGGATCAAACCCTTATCTCTTAGCTCTCCTGCACTGGCAGGCAGGTTCTTTACCTCTAGCACCGCCTGGAAGAGCAATGTAAAAACTAAGAAAATCTTTTCTTTAAACATTTGCCTTCAGATCCCCATAGGTGGTTGACCTTCAGACCCATCACTGTCCCCACTCAGAACTTTGTCCCTTTGAGATTAGTTAGGCCCTGAATATGTTCCTTCAAGATTCACCTTGAACATGGATAATTTCCATCATTTGTGGAGGGCCCTAGTGGCTCAGATGGTAAAGAATCCGCCTGCTATGCAGGAGACACGGGTTTGATCCCTGGGTTGGGAAGATCTCCTGGAAAAGGGAATGGCAACCCAATCCAGTATTTCTGCCTAGAGAATTCCATGGACAGAGGAGCCAGGTGGGCTACAGTCCATGGGGTCACACGGAGTCGGACATGACTGAGTGACTAACACCCTTACTGGCCAGGCCCTGAGCAGAGCATCTTCCATTCACTGCCTCGTGTACTTTCAGAAGCCTGCACGGGTCCTGTGCTCCTCTCCAACGGCCCTTTCATGTGACCTCCTCTTTCTAACTCTTGCATTTTTCTCACTTCTCGTTTTCAGCAGATCATCATGCTGCACGCTTTATAAACGGAGCCAATTAGACAAGATCAACTCTTCTTCCCACTCCCACCCAACCCACCGCCTCCCATTTCCCAGGCTCTATGCCATTTCTTTTCTTTTCTTTCTTAAAATGTGAACCTCTCTCTCACACACCTCCCTACACTCTCTCTGTTAGAATCTTTTCCTTCCTTAAACCCACATATCCTCCCTTGAAATCCTGATCTGTTCTTGCTTTTACCTTTTTTTCTTCTCTACTGAGAAAAAGTTCTCAGATTCTCTTTCTCCCCTACTTTTCAGTCCTCTGTGGTCTGCCTTCAATTCCCACTGGCCCATCAAAATGTATTTGGCAAGGGTCACATGGGACCTCCCCGTTGCCAAGCCTGTGGGTGAGATGTTTGAAACTGTCCTATTGGGCATCTTCAGAATACTGAACACTCAATCATTCTTCATTCTAACAACCTCCTGGCTAACCTGACTTAGCGACTGCACTCTCTTTATTTCTCTGATCCTGCTGTCTCAGGTTCCGTGTCACTCTCTCATGGCCCTTGTTTTGGCCTCTCACACCTTCTCAGTGGAGTTACTGGCTTCACCTCCACGAGGCCTGAGAGACGCGTGGCAAGCCGGTGGTGGGGCATGGGTTCCTCATCAATGAACCGAATCAGGCAGCTCGCGGGGAATCCCTGAGGCCCGGTGGCGATTCCTGGACCCATAATCAGCCTCCCTGCTGGCTTGTTCTCTCTTTGCAGGTGGAGAGGAAGAAGTCAGGCCGAGGCTCTGATGAGCACGACTACAGACCCCATTATCTAATCTCAGTGGGGCCTCGGTGCCACTCAGACAGCCTCCTTGATCCTGGCCGACTCCCTATCACACTCCTCCAGCGCATTTTCCAACTGTTCCCATTTTTCTTAAACCCCCAACCCCCTCCAGCCCCTCTGCCCACAGCTCCTGCTTTGCTTAGAAGACAGGTCCTTGACTTCCTTCTTCTTCCATGAAAAACCTCCTTGTTTCAGGGCTTGCCTGGTGGCTCAGTGGTAAAGAATCTGCCTATCAATGGAAGAGACAGGGGTTGGATCCCTGATCTGGGAGGATCCCAACCACCACGGAGCGACTAAGCCCGCCAACTCTTTGCAACCACCTGGACCATAGCCCACCAGGCTTCTCTGTCCATGGATTCTCCAGGCAAGAATGCTAGAAATTTCCTCCTCCATTTCCTCCTCCAGGGGATCTTGCCAACCCAGGGACCGACCCCCCCATCTCCTGCAGCCCCTGCACTGGCAGGTGGGCTCTTTACCACTGAGCCACCTGGGAAGCCCAGCGAAGCCCGCGGGCCACGTCTGCTGAGCCTGTGCTCACGAGCCCGCGTGCCCCAGAGCCTGTGCTCTGCAACCCAGGAGCCCATTGCGATGAGAAGCCAGCATACCGCAACCAGAGGGTGGCCCCGCTCTCCAAAGCTAGAGAAAAGCTGGTGGGGCAACAGAGACCCAACACAGCCATAAATAAGTAATTTATAAAGTTATTTAAAAATCCCCTGACCTGGGAGGATCCTACGTGCTGCAGAGCAACTAAGTCCATGAGCCACAACTACCCAGCCTGAGCTCTAAAGCCTGGAAGCCGCAACTCTGAGCCCACGTGTCTCAGAGTCCGTGCTCCGTAAAAAGAGAAGGCGCCACAATGAGAAGCCCGTGTTCCGCAACAGAGAGCAGACCCCGCACTCCGCAACTCAGGCAGCAACGAAGACCCAACACAGCCAAAAATTACACACAAAAAAACCCCCACAAACTTACTGCTTCTTCTGAGTCTCTCCTCCCTCTTCTCTGCCCCTCAGGGACCCCCACGCCCTGGATTGGATGAGGTATCCTCCGCCCACCAGTCCTAGAGATCGTCTCCAGGAATTTCCCCCTGGTTCCTGCACCTTCTTCAGCTCCCCAGGCTCATCACCTCAGCTTAAAAAGAGATTCCAGTGTTTCCCACACAAATAAATACGAAAACAAACATCCTTTTTCTCAACATGCTTCACTCAAAACACCATCCTACCCTTCTCTCTAATGGCTGCTTCCTCCCCACACCTCTTCCACTTATAGATTTGGATTACATCAGGAATCTCCGTTCACAGCAGAATAGTTAGAAACTGCACACAAGGAAAAAGTGTAGGGGGGGAGAAAGCTATTATCACAACCCCCCAACAATGACTCTATTATTACCCTGAGTACAACTTCCAAACTTCTTTCCATGCATATGTGTATGTACATAAGGTTAAAAAAAAAACAGATTTTAAAACAAAGATAAAATCATATTCTATGTTGTGTTCTGTGACTTGCTTATTTCACAGAGTACTTGGAGTGTCTTTTCGCTGAGCTTAGCCAGATAATTCAGGATCATCTCCATCTCAAGATTCTTAACCCCACCTGCTAGATCCTTTTGGCCATGTAAGGTAACATATTCACAGGCTCTAAGGATTAGCCTGTGGACTTCTCTGGGGGAGGGGGACATTATTCTGCCCACCCTAAATAGTCAGGAGCCCAAAGACATGAGAGGGGTCACAGTGATTGGTGGGATTTCAGCACAGGGAACAGCAGCATTCTGATGAGACCTCAGTCTTGTCTCATCACACAAAGTCTCCATGCCCATAAGTAGAGATCTTCACTGTCTCTTAAAGAAACAAACTCACAGTTATAACGGTACCTCTTTTTCGGTCCATTCCGTCTTCCTTCTTTGTGGAAGTCACCTTTCTCCCCATCAGCACATGATTCTGGTAGGTTTGTCATGGAAGGCACCATGCTCTGGGCAGACCAATCACAGTACTCCACGCCTTTGGGGGCAGCAGCTGAAGGATGGGTAAGCGCTGTAAACAGCGCCTGTAAGATTCTTGGGGGAAGTGGCCTGGTCTGGATGCTGGGACAAGAAAGTTTTCTCTCTCATGGAGATGGTGAGCTCTAGAAACGCTGGATCCAAGGGAGGCCGTCCTTCCCATCATGGAGACAGATCCTGTCTAAGAATGAAGCCATTCCAGAGGAGAGGAGAGAGACATCGGGGTAAGCAGGGGGTGAGAGATCTTAAGACCAAAGGACATCAAATACGAGCATTTGGTTCCAGACCTGCCTAAAGCCAGACAATTTCTGAACTCTTCAATTGCATGAGCCAATAAATTCATTATATCTTTCTTTGCTCGAACTTTGAACTAGTTTGATTCAGGTTTCTGTTACTTAAAATAAAGAATCCTTACTAATATAATACTATTCCACAAATGGATTCATTAAATCAAACTAACCAAATACTTTAATGGTGGTTTCCAATTTGTACTACTACTAGTTTAACTAGACCATAGTTAACATCCTTGTACATCTATCCCTATGCATATACCATTATTTAGAAAACATCTGGGGACTTCCCTGGTGGTCTAGTGATGACGACCTCATGTTCCCAGTGCAGGGGGCCTGGGTTTGATTAGGGAACTGGATCCCACAGGCCGAAACTAAGGATGCCCCGTGCTGCACCTAAGACCTGGTGCAGCCAAATAAACAAAGCATAAGAAACGAAAAGAAAACATTCAAGGAAATACAATTAGAGTGTTGTGCTGGGCGAAAAGTTTGTTCGGGTTTTCCGAACATCTTGTGGAAAAACCTTGAATGAACTTTTCGGCCAATCCTATACATTCGAATGTATTCTTTAGACTATATTCAAAGAAACCCATCAATTTTGCCCACCGTGATCTGGCTACAATGCCACAATCCTCTTTAAACCTCCCCCTCCTAGGTCACTAAACATCAAAGTGCCTAGTCCAATAATTCTTTTCTCCATCCTCATCCTACTAATAAGCCTTTTCTCATTTCTTCCACCTAGACGATCCTCTTAGACTCCAATGAGTCTTTCTCCTTACCTTCTTTTCTCACTTCCAGGACTGAACTTGGATGCCAATTCAAAAAAACTGGTGAAAAATTGGGAGTACTGGATTAAGACAGTTTGGGGTCTGTCTGTCTTTATTGAATTTGTTGCAGTATTGTTTCAATTATGCATCTCGGTTTCTTGGCCGTGAGGCATGTGCCAGCTCCCTGAGCATCGAACCTGTCCACCCTGCACTTGAAGACAAAGTCCCAGCCACTGGATGGCCAGGGAAATCCCCCAGAAATGATCTTCATCTTCTGCAGGAGGTCTTAGATAGCTTTAAAGACCTGATAAAAGCTATGTTTTTTCCCTTTCCAGAAAAATGCACAATCAGACAAATATTTGCATACAACTCCAGAGGCTTCAAGAGGCCCCTGGGTCACTTTGGAACCCCCAGGGAATCTCCTGATCTATATCCTCCAGGTTAAGAGCCTCTGGGTACAGCAGTGGCAAATGCTTGACTCCTCTCCAATCTTTACCACTTGCCACTTCAGTGCCCCCTGCCATTGGTAAACATCGCCCATTGGTCACGCATTCTCTTGCTGAGCTTGGCGGTGCTTAGCTAAACCTACTGTGGTAATCATTTCACGATCAATCATTTCACAAACCATCATGCTCTATGCTTCAATCTTATACAGTGATGTATGTCAATTATTCCTCAATAAAACTGGGGAAAACGCTCTAAAAACAAATGAACATTTATCCAAGTCACAAGAAATCAAATGGTTTTCCTAAAAGACACTTCTCTTCATTTTCATATTATTTTCCATGATCCACACACACAAAAAGAAAAATTAAAAAAAAAACAAAAAACCCAGCCATTTCTGCAGATGGTCTCCTAACCTGTGTTTTCCTCAAGTGCCCTTCCTCAACTGGAGCTCATGGGTTGGAGAAAGAGAGTCAAGTAACCCAGTCATTACCAACCAACCTGCCTTGTGCAGTGACTTCACGACCATATGGGAGGTCCTTGAGAGAGCCTTCGGGGAGAAACACAGGGGCCACTGACTCTTTGGACCAGCCCAGAATAACTTAACAGAAGAGAGGGTGGGCGAGCAAGTTAAGAGGAAGTGCAGCTGCTCTTCATGACACCCATTCATCCCTTCTCTAATCTGTCCTCCCCACCTTCTCCCCTGCCGCTGTGTCTCGGCATCTCCCAAACTATTCCGAGTGCTCCCGGACCCAGGAAGCCAGCCCAGTGTATGACCTGGGTCCTCCCTCCAGCTGTGCCCCCAAAGCACAAAAGTCTGTGACATCTGCGATTCTGCACATCTGGGGAACAGCGCTCAGGCCAGCAACCACATTTCGCTTTCAATATAATTTCCCCTCTGCCCTTTCTGTCTATTGCAGGCCTCTTAAATCATGGTGGCTGCATCCAGACCTCCGTATCTTAGTGACTATCTATGTTTTGCATTCCTTGCTTCCTCCTCTCCCCCCATGTTTAATGGGAAATGTTTCCTGTCAACATTTCTTCCGTCCTTTCTGGTGACTGTAACTCCAGCCATTTTGTTATCGTCAATGAATTTCATTAAAAAGGATGAAGATCCCACGTTCCAAGATCACTAGGGTAGATATTAAGTGAACTAAGGTTGACCCTCAGCTCCATCACATCCTCCAGAGACCTCCCAGAATGCCGCCTAATAACTGTTTGTGTTTTTATGTAGTCCAAGGTCATAGTTCTATACTGTGCCTTGACAGACCACACTGGATTCCTTCCAAGAACACAATTTCTTGACCCAATTCAATGTCCCATTAAAATTTTAATCTGCCTCCTGTTACCCATGAATATTTGTAACCCACGCTTTCCAAATACCAATTCTCCACAGAGAATTTATGTTTTAGATATTTTCTCCTCACATGACTACATGGAACACTGCTGCACACACACAAAAAGCCCACGTATCTCAAGGCCCTACAACTCGGGCCCTTTTTCTTCTAGACATATGTTCTCTATAGGAACAGAGCTCTGAACGCAGATGTGTGCTAAGTCACTTCAGTTGTGCCTGACTCTTTGCCATCCTATGGACTGTAGCCCACCAGACTCCATGGAATTCTGCAGGCAAGAATACTGGAGTGAGTTGCCATTTCCTTCTCCAGGGGACCTTCCTGACCCAGGGATCAAGCCTGAGGTTTCCTGTGTGGCAGGAGAATTCTTTACCGTCTGAGGCACCAGGGCCCACAGTTAAGGTTGCTGCTGCTGCTAAGTCTCATCAGTCGTGTCCGACTCTGTGCGACCCCATAGACGGCAGCCCACCAGGCTCCCCCGTCCCTGGGATTCTCCAGGCAAGAACACTGGAGTGGGTTGCCATTTCCTTCTCCAATGCATGACAGTGAAAAGTGAAAGTGAAGTCGCTCAGTCGCATCCGACTCTTAGAGACCCCATGGACTGCAGCCCACCAGGCTCCTCTGTCCCTGGGATTCTCCAGGCAAGAGTACTGGAGTGGGGTGCCTCTGCCTTCTCCGACAGTTAAGGTTAAGGATCTTCAAATAGATTATCCTGAATTATCTGTGTGGGCCAACTTAAATTACATGAAAAGTAGAGACCTTTCTCTGGCTACAGGCAGAAGAGAGACAGCAAAAGGAGAAATCAGAGAAATGCATAACCTTGTTGTGTCAGGCCCCATGCATACTAGTTACTGAATTTAATTCTTACAAGAACACTATGAGGTAAATAGATGTATTTCTTTTTATAGGTGTCTCAGTAAAACAAACGCTAAAGTCCAACAGCTGCAACGAAGAAAAGTATGAGGTGACTTTCAGAGAATTCAGGTCTGCCTGATTTAAATTTACTGCGATGTCTTATGGTGTTTTCCATAAATACCACCTTTGCCATCATCACAGCAGACATCCCTGCAACCCTGCAGAAAGCAGCTCATACTCACAGCAACAACTTGAGGAAGGTTTTGTGGCTCAGCTGGTAAAGAATCTGCCTGCAAAGCGGTAGACCTGGGTTTGATCCTTGGGTTGGGAAGATCCCCTGGAGAAGGGAATGGCTACCCGCTCCAGTATTCTGGCCTGGAGAATTCCGTGGACTGGATAGTCCACGGGGTTGCAAAGAGTCGGACATGACTAAGCGACTTTCACTTTATTATCTGAACTTTAAACATGAGAAAATTGAAGCCCAGGGAGTTGAAATGCTTGAGTTCACAGCCCCCGAGGGACACAATTATATTTAAGCTCGGGATTCCTGAGGGCAGGAACATGTTAAGGTTCTTTCCACCCACTACAGTTAGTTCCAGTCAGCGCTGAGGAGTTAAATGTTGTGTCGTCTCTTTTCTAAAATTACTGCAAGGCAGTATTTCTAGCACCTCTGAGTCAGATTTCGGTTGTTCCTCTGCCTTGATTATACGTGCCGCACCTCCCCAGTGCTGGGTCGGCTGCAAATTACATTGGTGTCACTCTGACTTCTCCAGATCCCACACCCAGCTCTGGAATGAAATGGATTCTAACACCAGCGCCTGAAGCCTCTGACTCCCACCTCCCCCAACACAGGCAAACCAGCTCACAGTCCCTTTTGTTTAAGATCTTTTGGTCAATTTGTAATCAACATGTCTTTGTATAAGTAAACTTTTATTTACTTTAGTGTTTCAAATATAACACACCAATTGTCAAGAAAGGAATTAAACATCACATTTAGTTTCATCACCCAGAAAACCAAAGGACGTTACTTTTAAATTGAAATGTTCCTAAAGGTCACTTGTTTTTCAGCCAATTAGTCATGTCATGTCTGAGTTGGTAATGGACAGGCAGGCCTGGCGTGCTGCAGTTCATGGGGTCGCAAAGAGTCGGACACGACTGAGCGACTGAACTGAAGTTGTGTCTGATTCTTTGAGACCCCGTGGGCTGCAGCATGCCGGGCTTCCCTGTCCTTCACTATCTCCCTGAGTTTACTTCAACTCATGTCCACTGAGTTGGTGATGCCATCCAACCATCTCATCCTCTGTCACCCCTTGTTGCTTACAGATTCTGTATCTAATACTATAAAAATGAAATGCATGATAATATCTATCTTTACTTAGGAACCTAGTATTTTAAAATGAATTTCTTTTATGTGCCTGACCCTTTTAGAACTTTATATGTGTTACTTCATTTTAGTCTCATAATACTTTACTGATATATAACTGACATGAAAAAATTAAATAAGATGTTTTCAAAGTGTAAAAAAATAAAATAAGTTGATTTCTTTGGTGTGACATACTTTCTTTCAAAAAAGAAAAGAAACCTTATTGAACTCTGTTGATTGTTTTTTCCTTAAGGTCTCTAGGTTTATCTTCCAAATTTCATAACTGTTTCATTAGTGCTACTACTTGATGAAAGAGGACCTACCTTCCACCTAGCTCATAAATCACCTCTCTGATTCTGACCTCTAGAGCTACCATAGTTTTTCTTTACTTTATACACATTAATGCAAATACCCACTTTTAATACCTCTGAGAATGTGCATCTTGCTCTGCAGATTCTGCAAAGTTCCTGTTTGCTAAGGGCTTCCAGCCTTTCCATCAAAAGTTATGATGGTGTTTTCATTATCCCATAATTCTTTGTACTCCTCAGCTCTGGGTCCTTGTGAACGGAAGCAAACAATAACCTGTGTGATGGTGTGTTCGTTATTTTGGCTACTTCTTCATCTATAGAACTTGACTGAGTGCAGCATTTTCAGTTTCTGTAATTCGAAAAAAACAAACATTTTTCTCAGAGCCCTCAGGCTTGTGCTACTGACTCCACCATTGTATCAGCAATCCCCGACCTTATTTCAGGATACTACAAGTTAGGTTACTAGAGTTTGGTTTTTTTTTTCCACATTTCTCCTTTTCATAAAGTGAGAGCATTGCTTTTTCTAAGCTAACTTCACTCATATGGTCCTGCTTTAATTACCTGAAAAGGGAAACATTAAATCAGATTTTATTCGTAGTGTTAGTCGCTCAGTTGTGTCTGACTGTCTGCACCCCTGAGGACTGTAGCCCCCCAGGCTCCTCTGTCCATGGGGATTCTCCAGGCAAGAATACAGGAGTGGGCTGCCATGCCCTCCTCCAGGGGATCTTCCCAACCCAGGGATCGAACCCAGGTCTCCTGATTACAGGCAGATTCTTTACCATCTGAGCCACTGACAAACCCACCTTATTTGTAGAGGGTGTGCCTAACTGTTTAGTCACAATAGAGTCTATTGAAGAGAGCAACTGGTGTTTTTTGGTGATCCAGATTGAATTATTTACCATTTATTAAAGTATTCCACGTAGAGACTTCCCTTGTGGTTCTGTGGCTAGGATCCCACATTCCCAGTGCATGGGATTTGGTCGGTGGTGAGAGAATAGATCCCACATGCATGGGATTTGATCGCTGGTCAGGGAACTAGATCCCACATGCCACAACTAAAAGATCCTGCATGCCACAATGAAGATGGAAGATCATGCACACTGAACTAAGACCCAACAGGGTCAAATAAACAAATATATACATATTTAAAAAGAAAGAACTCCATGTGTATGGACTACATGCCTAGTAATAACAACGTTTTCTAAGTGCTTACTAAGTACCAGGCATCGCTCTAGGCATTTTACACATATTAATTTATTCATCAAAACAAATATGTGATAATTTAACAGTCTTCATTTTATAGACAAAGACACTGAGGTACAGAAATATCAAGCGTTTTGCCCAGGGTCACACACCTAGTAAGAGACACAGCTACAATTTGTTCCCAGGCAATCTGAATGCTACATTAAGTGCTAGGTCATGGGATATGTCAGTGGCTATCTAGGAAGATGAGCAAATTTTCAAATTAGGATGTATTATTTTAAGAATTAATTACAGAATGCATCATTTTTTCAAAAAGCACCTATCAAATACTGACTCTTCCTCCACTGGAGTAGATACTACGGAGAAGAGAATTAGCAAACTGGTCCACATATACTGAGTGGATTTAAAACTAGCTGAGGAGATCCAGGATACAGATATGGCACCACTAAATAATACGATCAGCATCTAAATGAAAGATGATAGAGAACAGCTTATTTGCGACAATGGAAACTATAAAATGGGAACATTAACTGTGGATTCATTTTGCCAAAGTAGTACAAGGGGCAAGCACTACAGTGTGAACAAATTAAAGCATGTAAAAGGAAAATCTGGATACTGTGACTTCATTCAGTTAATTCAAACAATATTTACTGGGCACCTACTGTGTGTCAGGCAGTGTAATTGTTACTGATTGTTAAACCATGGCACGATTTACTGAGAGAGATTATAAAATTACTTTCTCTTGGGGAACTTCAAAAAGTAGGACAGTCTATATTTAGCTATGCCCAGAGGCAGGGAGATGAGCTGGGTGATGATAACTGCACCTAATAATACCAGGCTGACCTGAAAGAGGGGTGCTCCGTGACCCTCTCTCTTGCTGCCCCATCGAGGTTCACAGGGAGAAGGGTCTTTGGGTCACCTCAAGTGCTCACAAAAGTGTAAGACTCAAGCTACATATTTTTCATCATCTAACCCAATCCTTCATCCCTCACTTTCCTCCCAAACCCTTTTCTAGAGCTCTCTGGGAGGAGACCTGTGACCAACGAACTCCATGTCCTCACGGCTCTGACGGTTCCCTCTTCTCCTGGCTTTGTTAAAACCTGGCTTTTCGCTGAGACACTTCTTCCCCCACAGGCACTCAAGGCCCTGTTGCCTCTCATACCGAGTGTACCTCAAGGCTCGAAGCTGGGGAGAGCCTCATCTCTGCTCATGCCACAGTGCAGCCCACTTCTCTTACTCCCTCTCTCAAAAGCTGCAGCTCCGGCCTTCAGCTCCCATGACTGCCTTGTAGTTGTCAACTGTCAGCCCCTCCCCTAGCTGAAGGCGTTGGTTACGGGCTCTGGTCCTGCTCTACTTCTGCTATCTTCTGGATGCCTTCAACACGCCTATAAATGGACTATTCACATCCCTGGCCTCTCTGTGTCTTGTTTTTGTCCACCTTCTCAACCACGAACATCCACTCCCCCGGTCACGCCCTAGACCTTGTCATGATGGCAGTTCCTCCCTGATTCCAAACAGCCCACTCCCTGACAACCACCTTATCAAACCTGTGTAGCCTACAGACTCCATCACTTTCTCTCCACTAGCCTTCTCTCCATCACCTTCTTACCCAGTTCAAACAGCCACTCCCTGGCAACAGTCTTTGCTCAGCTCTGCTCCTCCTCTCTCTCATACTCACCTAGAAAAACCTCAGCGGTCAGTGAACCAACTTCTCTGCCTTTTTTGGGCCCACGCCCAAGCAGTTGAATATTCCTGGGGGAAAAAAAGAACAAAACGAAGTCAATCAGCTTAAACTGTCTTTAAATTCATGTTAACAAACCTCAAATGAGCTGGGTTTCTCCAGCAAATCCATTTCCCACTCTTCAAGTCAACTAGCTCATACCTTTTTCTTTCTCTTTAAACTTCCCATATCCACTTTTATCACTTTCCCCTCTCAACTGAAGACCTTGATTTATGCTTCACTGAGAAAATACATGTTATTAGAGAAGAACTGCCTCAAATCACTTTCAATAAAATGTATACTGAAACCATTTTTTAAAAAAAGACCATCTATGGAATGGAAAAAAAATATTTGCAAAATGATGTAACTGACAAGGACTTAACTTTCAATATACAAATAACTTATATATTAATAGTTCAACAACAACAACAAAAAACAATCCAATCAAAAAAATGAGAACACCTAAACAGACATCTTTCCAAAGAAGACATATGGGTGGCCAATAGGCGCATGAAAAAGTGTTCAACATAGCTAATCATTAAGAGAAATATGAATCAAAACTACAATGAGATACCACCTCACTCTGGTCAGAATGACCATCATTAAAAAGTCTACAAATAATAAATGCTAAAGAGGGTGTGGAGACAAGGGAACTACACTGTTGGCAGAAATGTAAGCTGAGGTAGTCACTATGGAAAACAGTATGGAGATTCCGCAGAACACTAAAAACAGAATTACCATATGATCCAGCAGTCCCACTCCTGGGTATTTATCGGACAAAACTTTAATTCAAAAAGATATATGCACCCCTATGTCCAGAGCAGCACCATTCACAATAGCCAAGACAAGGGAAAAAGCCTAAATGTCCATCAACAGAGGAATGGATAAAGAAGATGTGGTACATATATACAATGGAATAGCACTCAGCCATAAAAAAGAATGAAATAATGACATTTGCAGCAACATAAATGCAACTAGGGATTATCCTATTAAGTAAAGTATTGGGTTGGCCAAAAAGTTCATTCAAGTTTTTCCATAAGATGTTACGGAAAACCCAAACAAACTTTTCGGCCAACCCAATAAGCTGGAAAGAGAAGAACAAATACTATATGATAGTAGGAAATGGCAATCCATTCCAGTATTCTTGCCTGGAGAATCCCACGGACAGAGGAGCCTGGCAGACCATGGTCCATGGGGTCACAGAGTCGGACACAACTGAAGTGACTCAGCAGGCACACACCACTTATATGTGGAATCTAAAACATGGCACAAATGACCCTCTCTACATAAAGAAACAGACTCACGGACATAGAGTTGTGGTTGCCAAGGGGGAGGGGGTGGGGGCGGCATGGACTGGAAGTTTGGGGTTAGTAGCTACCAACTACTGCATATAGAATTGGTAAATATTAAACATCCTATTGTATAGCACAGGGAACTATATTCAGTATCCTGGGAGAAACCATAATGGAAACTAATATAAAAATGAATGTAAAATTGGCATCAAGTCAACTATACTTCAATTTAAAAAAAAACTTTAAAAATGTGTACCAAATCTTCTTTCCTCCTCAATTATGAAAATGAAACAACAGTCACTTTCCTGTCATTGCTCAACCCCTTTACCTGGGTGCTCCACCTCATTCCCCCTGGCCCTTTGAAGGACTACACTCCTGTTGTCCCCAACATCCTCCACATCAGCAGTTCTCAAAGTGTGATCTGCCAACCGCTGGCTATTGCTGAGACTCCAAACCTATTCTTTCCCCAGTCTCCCCCCCACCACTAACAATAAGCAAAAACCTACCAGTCATCCTTGGTTCCTCCCGTTCCCCTCTCCCACTTCAAATCCGTCACAAACGCTTGCCAATTCTTCCGTCGTCATCTAGCACCCAAACTCTCCTCTCCACCTCTAACCTAAGTCACTATTATGCCTCCGCTGAACTGGTATAACAGTCCCCTAACGAGCTTCACTGCTTCTGCTGATAACCCTCACAATCCATTCTCTGCACACCAGCCAGTGATGACTCCAAAAACCTGTATCAGAACATGTCATTCCCTCAGTTGAATCAGCTGTTCATTGCTCACAGAAAAAGCCATGAAGTGCTGCAAACTCTAGCTTCTGACCGTGTCCCCAGTCTCAGGGCATTTTATTACAGAGCACAGCCTATTTATTTGTCTTTCTTTCTTTGGAGCACTCTGCCCTTTCCACTTCCTGGCTTTTGCACTTGTTCCCTTTGCTTGCAATGCTTGTCCACCAGCTCCTCAGCTGATTACCACATTCTCACTCTTTCAGTCTCAAAAATCTTCCTCAGAGAGACCTTCCCTGAGAACTGTATGGTAGGTGGCTTCTTCAGATTACTTCCTTATTACTGAATTCCTACATGACATTTATTACAACCCACCACTATCTTCATTATTTGTTTCCTCATTTGTCATCTGTTTCCCCAACTAGAGTGTGAGCTTCAGCAATGCAGGGACTTTATTTCTTTTGGTCATTTCTGGATTTCCAGCACCTGGAACAATGCCTAGCAGAAAGCAGGTACTCAATCATCATGTATTAAGTATACAGTGTGAATGAGATTTTTTAAAACTTTTATGTGTGGGTCCTTTGGCTATATTCTTAAAATGCGTTACAGTATCTCATTTAATGACCATAACAATCTAATGAGGCATGGTAACTATTATTTTCACGTGTCAGATAAGGAAAAGGAAGCTCAGGAGAGTTATTTGCTCAGTTACCTAACTACTACCAGCTTTATCGAAGCTTCCCAGGTGGCACTAGCGGTAAAGAATCCACCTCCAATGCAGGAGATGCGAGAGATGCGGGTTCGATCTCTGGGCCAGGAAGATCCCCTGGGGTAGGAAATGGCAACCCACTCCAGTGGCCGTTCTTGCCTGGAAAATTCCATGAACAGAGAAGCCTGGCAGGCTACAGTCCATGGAGTCACAAAGAGTTGGACACGACAGAGCACACACAAGCACACACACATAGCTAGTGCCAGCTGCATTAGTCAGCTTGGGCAGCCACAACAAAAGACCATAGACGGGGTGGCTTGACAGTCAACTTGAATTCATTTTCTCACAGTTCTGTGGGCCAGAAGTCCAATGTCAAGGTGAGCTGATTTGGTTTCTGGTGAGGCCTCTCTTCTGGGCTGGGGGACAGCTGCCATCTTATTATCACCCCACATGGCCTTTCTCCAGGTCACTGCACATGGACACAGAGACTGAGCTTTCTGGTGTCTCATCTTCCAAAGATGCTAATCCCATGAGATCAGAGCCCCATCTTTATGATCTCATTTAACCTTAATTACTTCCTTAGAGGCCCCATCTCCAAATAAAGCCATATTGGAGTTCAGGGCTTCCACATATGAACTTGGGTTGGGGGGAGTACAAACATTCAGTCTGTAAAACTGATAGAGCCAGGATCCAAACCCAGACTTGTCCAGTTCCCAAGCTGATATTCTTAATTGCTGAGTTATATTGCCATGTTGCTTCTGGGTCCTTAGTGTTAGTCGCTCAGTCGTGCCCGACTCTTTGCGACCCCATGGACTGCAGCCCACCAGGCTCCTCTGTCCATGAGATTTTCCAGGCAAGGATACTGGAGTGAGATTTTCCAGGCAAGGATACTGGAGTGAGATTTTCCAGGCAAGGATACTGGAGTGGGTTGCCATTTCCTTCTCCAGGGGATCTTCCCAACTCAGGGATTGAACCTGGGTATCCTACACTACAGGGAGAGTCTTGGTCCTTAGCTCTGCCCTAACCTGAACTTCTCCATGTCTGGTTTCATACATTGCCAGGGATTAGATTACTTGTCTGGTTTTCTCATGGGGCACACCTGCCTTGGAGTTAGGAGCCAGAAATGCAAAGCCTCTCACTACCTGTGTGACCTGGAGCCAACAGCTTAACGACTCTGGATACGTCTTAGTTTTCCCATCAATGAAATATAGGCAATATTAAAAGGTACTTTAGGAACTTTCTTCAGGTGTGAGGGAGAAAACAGTCCTCATGGGAATCCACTGAAGGTCTTGGAGCAAACACACAGCATGATTCCAATGCTTTGTTGTTATGAATATCTTCCAGAGTAACATTAACAGTTGCATAGATGGGCATGAAAAAGCTGCTCCCACCCCAGCATGGTGATACAGCCTGTGGGAAGGGACCTCTCAAGGCTGTGACCAGTATTTTCCCCTTCCTCCTCATGCTGAATCATCATTGTGCTTTTGTTTTGCTTGAATTAAGTATTTTTCTATTTGACTTAGTTGCTTTCCAGGCTGGGAGGGACTGCCTCAAGGGGATCATTCCAGAAGGCAGCCTGTCTGGAAGTTCTCAGCAATGTAATTTATCTACTTGAGATCCAAGGGTAGGGTAAATAACAACAACAATAACAATGACAACCTAATAGTCAAGACTTACACTGCATTAAATACTTTGGCCACTTGATGTGAAGAGCTGACTCACTGGAAAAGACCCTGACGCTGAGAAAGACTGAGGGCAGGAGGAGAAGAGGACAACAGAGGAAGAGGTGGTTGGATGGCATCACCAACTCAATGCACACGAATTTGAGCAAACTCTGGGAAACAGTGAAAGACAGGGAAGCCCAGCGTGCTGCAGTCCATGGGGTCACAGTCAGACACGACTTACAGACTGAACAACATACAGCATTAACTATATACCAGGCACTGATCTAAGTACTACGTAGATACGAATTTATTTACTCTCTACAATATCTCCTGTAACCACACCTAGCAATAAGTGATAGCATTAGTGAAGCACTACAGTAATCAGTCCCATAGCTAGTAAACACCTGGGCTGGGATTTGAACCAAGGGACTCTGGCTCTACACTCCATGCACAAGGCCACTCCTAGCATCTACTGTTCCTCCCTGCCTGGCCTGTAGTCCCAGGAGGAGGGGCCATCCCCCAGGACAGGGGAAGCACAGGGCCCTGTGGGAGGGGAGTATGTCAGGGAGCATCCACCTAGGACTGGAAGCAGAAGCCAGAAGCCTGGGTATGGCTACCAACTAGGAGGTTATGGTTGGTGGCTCTCTGAGAGGTCCCAGGCACCCCATGCTTTCTGCTCTTGTAGCACTAACCAGCCTGCATCCCAACTCTGGGCTCATTATCCAGGCCTGGAGCTCCTCCAGGGATGCTGTCTAGATGAGATCAGTGATCCCTCAGTAGCAGGGGGGACAGGGACCTGGTCCATTACTGAACTACTGGTTTTTTATTTTTCAATTAATTAATTATTTGGCCATACCGTACAACATGCAAGATCTTCCTTGACCAGTGATTGAACGCATGCCCCCTGCATTGGGAGTGCAGAGTTTTAACCACTAGATCACCAGGGAAGTCCTATTTTTATTTTTTACTTATATTTTAGCCATGCACCCTGTGGGATCTTAGTTCCCTAACCAGGGGAGTCTTAACCACTGGACTAAACTGCCCATCACTAAACTATTGTGATCCTGGGCCTAAAAAAATGCACTTACGAAATGAGTAATGAAGTAGGCCCACAAATACCACCGCAAGTACTGGCACAATGGTTTTGAATATTTAGAACCTTTTGTTTATTCCTGCTTAGTATAAAGGCCCTGAGGCAAGTTACTTGAGAAGTTTGGTAAGCAGGCATATTCTCAGGCCCCAAACCTGCGATTCTGATTCATTTGGTTCAGGTGGTTCTTAAAAACATTTTTACTGGAATATAATGGACAACCAGAAAAGTGTACGTAAGTGAACAGCTTGCTGAATTTTCACAAACTGAGGGCATCTATGCACCCTGCACCAAGGTCAAGAAACAGAACATTAGTGGAACAGTTTTGGGGAGTTTTAAACATATGCGTGCTGCGATTCATGGGGTCGCAAAGAGTCAAACACGACTGAGTGACTGGACTGAACTGAAACATATAATCCTGATCATTCTTACGCAGATCTCCTGAACACTGAGAAACACCGCAGGATTGCTTAGCACTAAAACTGTTAAAACGGAAAGAGCTCGCACGTGCATCTTTGAGGATGACAAGGACAGGAGAAGGGAAGCATTGCTCGCTGGGGACAAGTGACGCTGGCATTGCTCCTGGGGTAGTGAAATGGAGAAGGCCAACTAAGTCACCAGCTGGCTTGTTGGATATGAAGAGCAGAGCTCATAAGCTCCCAACACCTGATGAGGGGCCCTGATGACTCAATGGGAGAGAAGTCCATGGATCCCAGGTCCAGGCCTCCAGTTTATTAGCTGCTAAAGCAAACGAGGTTTCAGAGCAAAGACAGAGAGGTCCCATGGATGTAATCACTGAGTCACCCATTTCCAAAACAATGGGAGTCCCTCCTCTATCTGAACCAGACTGGATGAGACCTTCAGAAATTCTTTTTCAATTTCAATCACAATTTCTCACACACACCCAACTCTTGGTTGGGTACCAAGAGTTGCTCTGGAATGTTCTTTCCCATGCTTTCAATTGAGGTCTTTCACTATGGGTTGGACTCATTCGCTGTCTTTTTCCTCCTGTTTTTCCTTTCTTCAGAATTTTTTGATTCCTGATGTTCAGCCTAGAAGCTATGAGCCTGAACTTCTACAAAAATAAAGAAATTTGGTGATGGGAAAAGAAGAGAAGGCTTCATTCTGATTATCTCTTGATCACCCATCCGTGGATTTGTGGAGGTCTGATATCAGCCTGAGTATTCCAAGCTGTTGAGTTTTCCTCCAACATCTAACATCCTTCAAAGCCTCACCTTTAACAAGTATAGACACAGATGGCAGAGAGGGAGAGAGGTCGTGCGGGGAAGGAAAGTCATTTTGGTATCAGGCCTTAAACAATTTCTCTAGTCTTCTATTGTTAAATCACTGACAATTTCTCTAACTTTAAATTTTTTTTCAAGTGCTATATATTCAACAGAGGACTGGGCTGTTTTGTTTTGTTTCCCGGGTTTGGCCTCTAATTCTTCTCCCAGAATTTTTTTCCCCCCCTATGGGAATAGAGTTTGAGACATTTCCAAATAAGTTTGGAAAGGAGTTGTCTAGATTCTATAAAGATTTAAGATGAGTTCCTTTTCTGCATAACTCCTTGTCTCCAGCGATCAGTAACCAAAAGGACAATCTGCATCCTGGTTCCTAAGGAAAGCTGAATGAAGTGTAGCCCCTCCCAGAAAAGTGACTTCTCTTAGTCTACTAATCATTCATCCCATCATCCATTCATCCGCTCTTTTATTCAACAGACTGCCACTGCTGAGTGTATACTGTGTCAGGACTTAGCTAGGTGCAGATCACCAAGTGCAAGTTCCCTTCGCTGGCCTTTCCTTTTATTTCTGGGGGTGCGGTGGGGAGCACTCAGAAGAAGGGGATATAGACATCTCAAATTATCTTCTTTCCCCTCCAGCTGCCTCCAGGCTTCCAGTCCCCAGTTAGAAAGCTGCAATATGGAGACCTCCCTGACAGTCCAGTGGTTAAGAGTCCACCTTGTCACTGCAGGGGATGCAGATCCAAGAAATAACATCCCACCTGCCACAGAGCAACTGGCCCAGTGCTGCAGCTCGGGGCTTCCCAGGCGGCGCAGTGGTAAAGAATCCACCTGCCAAAGCAGGAGACGTGCGTTGGCGCCCTGGGTCAGGAAGGTCCCCTAAAGAATATGGCAACCCACTCCAGTGTTCTTGCCTGGAGAATCCCATGGACAGAGGAGCCTGGCGGGCTACAGTCCATGGGGTTGCAAAGAGTCGGACATGACTGAGCACTCATGCAAGGGAGGGACGGTTGCAACTAAAGAGCCTGTATGCCACGATGAAAGATAGGGAAGGCTGCAACTGGGATCTGACCCAGCTAAATAAGTAATAAATAAATAAAAAGAAAATCTTAAAAAAAAGAAGAAGAAGAAGAAAGATGCGTAACTAAGGTAAAAGCGATTCTCTCCCAACCTGGATCTCCTCTCGGTATTGCTGCTAGCCCCTGGCTTGCTTCAGGATGACTCTTAAGAGCTTAATAAGGGCCAAGGCCATCATTAAAGCTGAGCTTTGCAAGGCCAGCTGCCTCACTCCAGCCGTAGCCCTCAGCGCGGAGGGCCTGGGGATGGCAGGGTCCCTTGACTGCCTGCCGGATGGCCAGCTCGTGCTAGACAAGTGCTCTGGTCTGCTCTGCAGAATCAAAATTCAACTGTTCCACCCAGATTGTACTTGCTAATTTTCATCCTTTTGATCTCATTCCAAACTAGATGTAAGAGCCATTTGCATTAGTGGGGTGAAGATCATTCTGGAAAGCTGAAAGAGCAGCTCAGCCATTACGTTTGAAAATGTTCTACTGGCAGTGTGACTGAGGGCAAAAACCTGGTTCAGGCTGCATTGCGCCTTTGACACTTCGCAAACTGATGTTTTTTCTCCTTCATAAAAAAACTGATTTCCAATTTAAAAGACTTATAATGGAGTTTAACATTTTTCCTTAATGCAGTTTAGGTGTACGTACCTGGTTTTACAACAGATCCAGTAGGTGACAATGGATGTATACCCATCAAATTAAGGGAAAAGAGAAGCACTTTCAGATGGACGGACTCAGTTTACAGAATGATTCTTTTCTTCACCAAAGGAATTTCCACTGGGCTCTCTGAAAAGGGTTAACTTTCCTAGTGTACTTAAACACTTTGCAAAAGTTTCATTTAAAAACATGGTTTAAAAAAATAAATAAAAATAAAAAAATAAAAACATGGGTTAGACATCACACATCCTATGTAAAGAGAAGACTGCTCAACACAGGCAGATGGCTCATGCTATTTTTAGAGCCATTACCCCATTTCAAATGGAATTCAAATGATTTGTCAACATCTGGTTGGTATTCAATGTCCTGTCTAGATGGTACTGAAGCAAAGCTTATACTTGCTTCAACACCTAGGTCAATAGTCACTCCTTTGTTGAGCCCTCTCAGACAATGCTCACCTTTTTTGCAGAGGTGAAATCTTTTGGGCACTTACGTAGCAACTGAACTGCCCACTGTGAAGACTGCCCTAGAAATGGTCTAGGCTTTATCCATTCTGTAAGTTCAAATATGTGCCAGGTCCTCAAGAAACTTGCCTCAAAAGTAATTGCAGTTGATGAAATGGAATGAGAAGCAGCCTTCGCTGTTCTGAAATATTGTCTTTTGGTTAGAATTCCTCAGAATGAGATCTGATTTTGGTCACAGGACTATGTCTCCTAGTGGCTTAAAGTTAGGTTGCCTTTGTGGACAAATCATCAAAATTATAATAGAAAATAAAAGACCACATATAGGTCTAAGCCAGTCAGCATAATCTCCTGCAACCAGAGGGACTGCTTCAGGAATGTGCAATGGAAAGCAGACCTGGGATCTTTGTTGGAATCGAGGAGGAGACAAGTTCTCTCATCCACTGGATTTAATCCTCAGAAAATATAAATTAGTAGTGTCTGAAGGTTGCCTTAGCAACCAGCACAGAAGAAGAAATAATTGGTAGAGAAGCCCCGATGATATCATTCGAGCTCTGGGGTCCAACATCTGCTGAGCTAAACCTGTTTCAGGACTTCTCAATTAAGGGAGCAGGTAAATGCGCTTCTTTATTTAGACGTTTGCCTTGCCCTCTTGTTATTTACAAATGAAAGCCTCCTGGGACGTCCCTGGAGGTCCAGTGGTCAGGACCCGGGGCGTCCCCTGAAGGGAGCACGAGTTCTATCCCCGGTCAGGGAAGTAAGACCCCGCACGATGCGAGACACCACCCAAACACAAAACAAATGAATGAACAAAACAAATGAAAAACTCCTGGCTCCCTGTTTCCCAACTGGTCTTTATATCAATCACCAAGATCTCTGCTTTCTCAGTCCAAAGTATCCATTGGCTGATCTCCATGCCAGTGCCCATAATCCAGTTCAGATTCTCACGGCCTCCAATTTACAAACTCTGAGATTCGTCTCAGCCTCTATTTTGTCCCCTCCTATGAAGCTTCCCAGAAGCTGCCGCTTAATCCTCATAAAGCACAGATATGATGAAGGCACTCAGTCGGCTGCTCCACGGCTTTCACGGACTCGCCACTGCCCCCTGAATTAAAAAACCTACAGACTTCACCCCTCCCCACCCATCCTTTACTCTCACACAGAACACTTCACTTCTGACCCTTCTGGTCACCAACGGTGTGGAGGAGCTTTCCCCACACCAAGGAATTTTCCACAACACTGGCTGGGTCCTACAATGCCCTTCAGTTCTGACACCACCTACCTGGAAATAGTGCCAGGTTCCACAGAGCAAGGTCTTGGTCCCACAAGACTGCTCTCCCATTTCAGATGTCAGCTGGAAGCAGGAGTTCCTCAAGTTACCCACAACTTCTGTCCAATTTACCTATAAACTGGAGGTTCCCATGGACCTCTCCTTGGGTTCAATTAATCTGTTGGAGTGTGGACATTTACTTATGTCTGTGGTTGTTGTGTTTAGTCGCTAAGTCGTGTCTGACTCTTTTGCGACCCTATGGACTGTAGCCCACCAGGCTCCTCTGTCCATGGGATTCTCCAGGCAAAGATACTGGAGCGGGTGGCCATTTCCTTCTGCAGAAGCTCTTCCTGACCCAAGGATAAACCTGCATCTCCTGCATTGCAGGTGAATTCTTTACCGTCTAAGACACCAGGGAAACCCTTCTTAATTCTTACAGCCCTTTATCTCTTCACAACTCAGGACTTTAACTGATCAATTCCTCTTATCTTTCTATATTTTGTTACAGCTATTTGTGGATATGTTCTATCTGGGGCTTCCCTAGTGGCTACGAAGGCAAAGAATCTGCCTGCAATGCAGGCAACCCAGGTTCGATTCCTGGGTCAGGAAGATCCCCTGGAGAAGGGAATGGCAAATCACTCTAGTATTCTTGCCTGGAATAGCCCATGGACAGAGGAGATTGGTGGGCTACAGTCTATCGAGTCACAAAGAGTCAGATATGACTAAGCGACCAATGCTTTTCTCTCCAGTCTGCTCTCTAGAGATCGTTCTGGGGTGAATTAGTGGGTCATCACTAGCAGGTTCAGACAGGGTCTGTTTTTGGTTCTCTTATTAGTGGATCCCATCCCCTACCCCCATAGCAATAACCCATACGTTTACTGAATTGGTATAAAGGGAGGGATGAGAAAGGTTGTTTAATAGATTCTCAGGAAACTTGCTTTTGAATAAGTATAAAAAAATAATTCCTAAATAAGCTACCCATATATAAACAGACACTAGAGGAGCACATAGGGATGCGTGGAAATGGTCTTTCTTAAGTACTAAATCTCACACCTCCCCCTCCCCCAATTTTGCACTACTAATTTTCCAACACAAAAGTAAAATTCAGGTAAAGTTTTGACAAAACGTTAAAAATTCTAAACCATCGTCGTGTGTGTGCTCAGTTGTGTCCGACTCTTTGCCACCCCATGGCGTGTAGTCCTCCAGGCTCCTCTGTCCATGGGATTCTCCAGGCAAGAATGCTGGAATGGGTTGCCATGCCCTCCTCCAGGGGATCTTCCCAACCCAGGAACTGTAAACTATCTCCATGATGATGATCAAAAACCACACATAACTGAAAAAATATCTTATGACCAAAAGTTCTCTCGGAATCATGTTAACAGAAGCCATAACATGCATTTACGTCACGTGTCACAGCTCACAAAATACTTCTACAGACTTTACTTCATCCCAGGTTTACAACCCTGTGAGATCAGCAGGGCAAGACCCATCAGCCCTGTTTACCAGTAAGGAAGAGGTAAGGTCTGAGAGGCTAACCAACTAGCAAGTCTCTATAACCAAGTAGATGAGAGAACTAGGACTAAAACCCAAGGTTTCTGACACCTAGCCCCAGTCCTTTCAATTATTCTGTGCTTCTGACCTTAAGCTAATAGATAACATCATCCCTTGCCAGTGACAGATTTAGTAAAGGACTTATGACCATTGAATTTCCACCACTGTGATATGAAGAGGGGTCTGGTGAGCAGTATCATTGTCCTGCTTCTAAGAGGGCGATACAAGAAGAGAAGTTCTTCTTTTTCTTTCTTTCTGGATTTAACTGTTCATGGTAACTGCAGAGCTTCAGTGCTCCTCACCTGAAACCACCCTATCCCTCCATTTCTTGACATGTGTGGTCCTCAACTTCCTTGTTGTCATTTAAACCAGCATAAGTCAGGGGTTTCCATTACTAATACATGAGGTCATCCTAACAGAAACAATATGGGAAACTTGATGATATAAGGATTTGGGGTAGAGAGTCCTGTGGTTGAATCCCCACTCCAACCCTTCAAATTGGGAATTTTACTCAACTATTTAGAGCCATGGATTCTTATCAGTAAAAACAGGGATATGTGTCCCTGCTGCTCAGGGCTATTCAGTCCAATGCAGTAAGTAGTGGGAAGTGTCTGATACCTGGTAGATAATAGTCATTATTGTAAAGATGAACTTTATACCAATACTATAAATACTTTTACCAAGAAAAAAAAACTTTTAAAACTATGAATTTACACAAAACAACTTTATTGGCTCACTCATGCTCCCTACTCTAGTCAGTAAGGTCTTAGAGCAAATACAAAGGGTGATTCCTAACAAGCTCAGATCAAGAATACTCAACCTTTGAATGAACTTCAGTTCCCTAAAGCTTTGGGATTATGGAACAGGGGATGAAAGTGTTGATAATAAAACTACAACTGGAACTGAGGTTGGAGGGCTGCTACCACGACTGGAATTTGCCTTGAAGTCAGCAATCAACCTTTCAAAGAGCAGTCTAACAAATCAAAGACTTGTCATTTATTTGCTTTTAATTTTCCTGCAGAAAGGGTTTTAAGGATTTAATAGTTCAATTTATTGCATTGTTAAAAAAAAAATAGAGGAAAAAAGAGAGAGACATTGCCATCTCTTGTCCTAAAAGAGAAGATAGTTTGGATAACCTCACTTTACCAAGATGCTGTTTACACAGCCATGAGGTCACAACCATTAAGCACAGGACTGGGCCATTCTGGGCCTTCCTGGTTTGAAGTCAACTACCTTCTTCATTTCAACATTAAAACAAAAAATATCATGTTACCTTGGGATGGTGTCACATTACAAGAAGGAGCTATCTTTTGTTTTTATTCTGCTTTGTCTTATTTTTGCCAGAATTACAAATAATAATATGTAATACCGGTCAACTTTCAAACAGGGTTTCCCTGGTAGTTCAGATCTAAAGAATCTGCCTGCAATGCGGGAGACCTGGGTTCGATCCCTGGATCGGGAAGATGCCCTGGAGAAGGGAATGGCAACCCACTCCAGGATTCTTGCCTGGAGAATCCATGAACAGAGGAGCCTAGCGTGCTATAGTCCATGGGGTCTCAAAGAATCAGACATGACTGAGGGACTAACACACACAACTTTCAAATCAGTTTCTTGCAATTCACTACGTGACTATGTCCAACATCTTAATATTGTTGATTGCAACAACCGGGAAATGCTGTACTTTTCTTAAAATTTTTATAAAAAAGAATAACGATCTAAAGATGTGTGTCAAAATCCAACTGGAGGATGGCAAAGTTTTAAAGGAGGAGCTAATTTTTATTGAGAGCATAATCCCCAAACTACTCTGTTACCTATCACCCCCGTTTGATGGAGTGAACCCACTGTGTATGTGTCAAGGGCTGCATGTATTTGTCCAAACAGGGCCTCAGTCAGCCTTGAGTTAAAAAAATAAAGCATCCGTGTACTCTGGGAAAAGTCAGAGGATGCATACTGGGACCATGAGGACAGCAAGAGGTGGACAGCCATTCCTTACCAGTTCTGGCTTATGTCTTGATTTTTCAGGGACAAGGACGATAACGTGAACAGCTGCTCACAGATCCCACAAGACCTCGGGGCTCAGTGCTCTCCCCACTAATTTTAGTTTGCTGGAAACCCGGATAAAGTCACTCCTCCTTGAAGGGCGTCCAGCTGCCGGTCTCAGTACTGGAGTCTCCTCCCAGCATGACCTTCACCGCTTTGTCAGGGAGCCAGGCTCCCCGAGCTGCCACCCCGAACCCACCCGTCCTCCAAGAGCACCCGCTGCAGCCCCCGGCTCCAACATCCACCTGCCTTCATGAGGGTAAGTCCCACCCCACCCCACCCCACCCCTGCGCCTATGCGAGGACCTTCCCAATATCAGGTGGAGAACCAGTTGGCTTTCCACGGCATGCGGCACTTTGAAGGGGAAAGAACATGAATGGCCATGCCTGTGGTTTCCCTAATCTGTGTACCAAAGGCAGCAGGAGCCAGGTGACCCTGTGTCTGAAATAAAGCAGGTTACTGCTCTCAAAGAGCAGGAAGCGAACGGCTTCTGCAGAGACAATCCCTCCTCTGTTAAGGGCTGGCCGCCCTAACTTTGCTTTCACAACGTGAGAAACCACCTCCATTCCCAGGGATGACTATGGGGCTCTGGTCCTGCTGAGCTGGTCTGCTCTTCAGCAAGTCTCCTCTCTACCGAGTGGAAGGAAAACTAGGGGCCTCGGACTGTGTCTGCACAGTGACCCAAGAAATCTGCTGAAAACGGAAAACAAGTCTCAAATTTAGCTCCCTGGTGTCTGTTCTCAAGGTCACACTGGCTGATGATGTCAGCCCAAACAGCCAGTCTCCCCTGTTCAAAAGGGCTCCCCACTGCCTACAAAAGGCCATCTATTTTGGGCTTTGCTACAACAGTGTTTGGGGCTGGATGTGCAAGGGCTTGAAAATAAACCAACACACGATACCTTCCTCAATTAGCTTTTACACACCAGGAGCTATCCAAGGAGCTGTTATTGTAAATAAGAAGTTGTAGCTAATGAGCAGAAAGAATCAGGCACCACATATGTTAAGAAGTATTTTGATGCAACTCCTAAATTAATCCTCACTATAACCCTGGCAGGAGGGTATTGTCACCACCCTATTTTGCAAATGAGGAAACTAGGCTCTCCCAAGATTCTGGTTATTTTCTGTCTTTATTTGTGTGTGCTCAATCGTGTCCAACTCTTTGTAACCCCCTGGATGGTAGCCCTCCCGGCTCCTCCGTCCATCAGATTTTCCAGGCACCGAGACTGGAGTGGGTTGCCATTTCCTATGCCAGGGGATCTTCTCGACCCAAGGATGGAACCTGTATCACCTGCTTCTCCGGCACGGCAGGCAGATTCCTTACTATTGGGCACCTGGGATTCTCTGCCAATCTCCCAGCAAATCTCCACCCTTCGGTGCCCTGCCCTGTGCCCAGGAGGTTAAGCCTTGCAGACAGCACGGTCGGTTCCCTTGTGAGCTGACTTTGGCAGCTCCAGAGCTCAGGGCAGGAAAAGAGGAGGTCAGGGTGTTTCACTCCTGCTCGTTCCCTTCCTCCCAGGAACCAGATTCCCGCAGGGCTTGCAGCTGCCGTCCCAGTGACCCAGGGCTCCAGGACACGTGCATGCAACCAGGTTCTGCTCGGTCTCCTCTCCCTTGGGCCCAACAACAGCCACGGCGTCCCCCTGCTGCTAGACCCTGGGTGCGCTCTGTCCTGGCTTGGCCCATCCACCCTGTTCTCACTGCCAGAAGTGGGCACTCCCATAAAATTTCTTCATCCAAACCAAGCAAGGGCAAAGTAGGTCTCTGTCAAGACAGCAACTGAAATAGCCAACCAAAGACATGCAGGCCAGAGATTCAGCAATGGTAGGGGAGAGGGAAGGTAAACTGAAAATGAAATATATAAAATTATTAGATCCATGAAAGAGTTGTACAAATTGTCCTGGGAAATCAAAGGCCAACTAAAGAAAATATGTTGTAGAGGATGTGACATAGCGTTAGGCCTTTTAAAAATGTATAGAGGTGGATTTAGAAAGCAAACCAGTGGTTACTGAAGGAGAAAGGGAGGGGGAGGGTGAAGGGATTAAGAGATACAAACTACTGTACATAAAATAGATAAGCAATGAGGAGTTACTGGGTAGCACAGGGGTTACACCCATTATCTTGTTTAACCTATAGTGGAGTATAATCTGCAAAAATTCCGAATCACTAAACTGTACACCTAAAACAAACACAATATTGTAAACCAGCTATACTTCAATTTTTTTAAAAAAAAATTAGAATTGAGACAAGTGGATATGAAGGAAAGAGTTTCAAATATAAGCAAAGGCAATGATGCAAAAAAAGCACAAACCACGTGTCAAGAACAGAAGTGGTTTGCTCTTAGAAGTGGGGTAAGCTTATGGGCGGTTATCATCAAACCGCATCCTACAGAACCCCACTGTTCTATGACATGTTACAGGCTCTATGACATGTTTCGGTCAAACAAGATGGGGTAAAGAGAGAAAGGAGCTTAAGCAGGTTTCTTCACTCAGGACTTTTCAGAGCATTTGAAATGCTAATATGCATAATTTGATTACTTTTTTTCCCCATGTCTATTAACATCTTCCAGAATGTGGGAGGAAATACAGTTTGAGAAGCAGATTCCACAGTCCTGAGGGCATCCAGTGTGATGCAGAACACAACCCAAAGGGTTCCACAGAAAGTCAGCGGGACAGTCCCAAGTCTTAGACAGATGGTGCCTAAGAAGACCAACATGTCGCCATGGCATGAGCACTGAAATGTAACCAGCACACCAGGCAGAAATTGAATCTGTTGTCTTAAGTGAGCCAAAAGGAAAGAATGGTGAATGGGCATCAAACAGAAATTTGGATTTACATCCTGGAAAATATTAGAGCCCCAGTGGTTAAAATTTCACATACAGTATGCCTTGCTCCTAGTGGCTATGATGGCAAACTAAATTATTTCAGACCTTATGTTTTAAGCTAATTAGAACTTTACTTATTCATTCATTCAATCATTTTATTAAGTAAAAATTCATTGAGCCTTTATCCTGAGCCAGGCTCTCTTAGAAGATAGAGGAAAACCGTAGGGTCTAAAAGAATAAGACAGTGGTCCCACTCATGAGATGCTCTGGACTGCTTGAGATTGAACAAGTAAATATATAGTTACAATGTAAGATATAATTTCAATACAATTCTCTGAAGACACAGAGTAGGAATTTACAATTCTAGCAATGAAGGGTTTAGAAGCCTTCAGAGTAGAGTTGATATTTGAGCTTAAAAGATGAGTAGAATTTGCTAGGAATGAGGAGAAACCTCATGAAAAGACACTGAATTTGAATATCCAGACCCCATACTTAACCACATAAAAGATTACTCCTTATAAGACAGAAAAAGAAAGAATCCAATATTCATGGATAAATACAAACATAAGTTGAAATACAAACATGAGTTGAAAACAATAGGATTTTCCAAAAATGCCTTTTAAAGCTATAGAGATTTGAAAGAAATTTTAATAAGATTCCCATTGAAAAGAGAATATCAAAAAGCTGTTTCAGTCTATTTCAAGGCCAGCAGCTCTGCTGCTTCTCTTGAGTTAAAGGAAGAAAAAACACTTCTTTCTCTTTTGTTCCTGCTCATGAGATCCAGTATACAAGTTAGAGTACATCAGAGAAGCCCAGAGCTGGCCTCCAGAGACTTTCTGAATTTGACCAGAGAAAATGAGAAGCACAAAGTTATTTCAAAATGTTTCTAATTTTTCAGTTTTGAATAGTGCCCACATTATACAGGAAATTGCTAGCGCCAAAGCCTGTTTTTCTTTCTAATAGCTTTAGATTGCTATATTCTTTTAAGTAGGATTAGAGTAAAGCTTTCCTTTGCTGTGTAGCTTTTTTTTCTTTTCTTTTTAGGCTACCATATGTACCAACATGACAGTTTAGCTTACGGCTACTTTATATTTTAAGGCTTTATATATCATGCTTTCACATATTTATATTCCTAGTATACTGATTACTTACATTTCCAAGAATTAATACTTAAAATGAGTAACTGACTCAACGGACATGAGTGTGAGCAAACTCTGGGAGATAGTGAAGGACAGGGAAGCCTGGTGTGCCGCAGTCCCTGGGGCTGCAAAGAGTCAGACATGACTTAGTGACTGAACAATAACAAAGACAACAATCGATACTTTTAACAGAAACAGGAATTTTTTTTTTAAAGTTTTAAGTGCTACACAAGTACATTTACTTTAAGTGCCGTAAAGATTATTTTTATTGGCTCTTTTTGTTATCATTTTTTTAAATTATGGGAACTAGTTGTGGTTTTATTTTTTATCATAAAGATTTTAAATCCAACCTTCATGAGAGAAAAATCTGGCTTTGCCATTAAAACACTGACAGGTTCATAGACCTGACAATATTCGTGTTGAAGATGCTGGTTGAATAAATGAACTGATGGTGCCATATGGGGAGACTGGAAGGGGAGACAAAAAAACTACAAACCTGGCTCCCATCTGAACCTGTAACTCTTCCCAAATTCAGTACCGTTAGCCCTCCGTATCATGGGTTCCAAAAATTCAACTAACCATGGATCCAAAAGTTTTGAAAAAAAAAAAAATCCATAGAGCTCCATGAAGCAAAACTTGAATTTGCCATATATCAGCAACTGTGTACATAGCATTTACATTATATTAGGTATTACAAGCAACCTGGGCTTCCCTGGTGGTTCAGCAGGTAAAGAATCCACCTGCAATGCAAGAGATGCAGGAGATGCAGTTTCCATCCCTGGGTCGGGAAGATCCTGGCTACAGTCCATGGGGTCACAAGGAGTCAGATGACAGAAGCAACTGAGCACTCATGCTCAGAGATGATTTAAAGTGTTGGAAGATTTCATAGGTTATATGCGAAGACTATGCCATTTTATACAAGGAACTTGAGCACCCTTGGACTTTGGTATCTGCAGGGGTCCTGGAACCAACCCTCTACAGATACTAAGGGATGACTGGATTAGGATGACTGGACCAGGAAACTCTTCGCTGCCTACAAAGCAAACCTATGACAAAAGACTTAGGGTTGAACATATGTCCTGAGATGGTTTATTCTTGGAAAGCCTGGAAAAAACTTTTAAACAGTTCGATTGATTCATTCAACTCATTCAACAAGTTGAAACATGAAGCATTTGCAGTAGTAGTAATGACAACAGGTAATATCAATTCAGAATTTATTTTATGCTAGCCCAGCACTGTCTGCTTTGTACTGATTATTCCCCTGAGTCCTGACTACCGCCTGAAATAAGCCCCACTGTATAGAACAGAAAAGCAAGGCACAGAAGTCACATCACTTGCCCATGCTCACCCAGCAACTAAATGGACTCTAAATTGAGCCCAAACCAGTCTGACTCCAGAGTCCACATTCTTTGCTCTTCCAGGACCACATGCTGGGGGTAAGATAAAAATGTGGGTCATTCTTGCATCAGGATCACAATGCTGAAGACTCAAAGACTGTAACAGTAGGTCCTCTAGACTCTTTCTACGGGTGAGAGGTCCAGGCTAGGTGCGAGGACTTACCCAAAGGCACCCAGCCAGGCTGAGAATGCCTGCTTCCCTCCCAAGCCTATGTGTGGTCTCTCACTCTGCTTCCAGAAACCCCCGCTCACCGAATAAACTCCTGGATCCGTATTATCACCACAGATATAATAACACAGATGGAAATGACTTTTAAATGTGTAAATTTATCTCCCTAGAAATAATTTTCATGGACACCTCTTAAACTGGCAAATTGTGGAAGCCGCGTATGAGTCACAGCCTCATAAAAAATAAGCACTCACAGTAGTGATACATTAGGATTAACAAATACACATTACTATATATGAAATGGGGCTTCCCTGGTGGCTCAGATGTTAAAGAATCCACCCGCAATGCTGGAGACCAGGGTTCAATCCCCGGG